>NC_050068.2:242224105-242541549 GCF_009764565.3 Dermochelys coriacea
GTGCATCGATCTCCTCTCTGATTTGGCCAGTTGATTCTAGTGGCTGCTGAGGAGAATGCCTGTTAGAATGGAGAACATAAGGGGCTTCTCACCCTATGTTCATGCCAACCAAGGTTTCCACCAGCTGCTCTTCCATTGGAACCCAGCTCTGTTCTGGAGAGAATGTCCTCTCCTGTGAGCAGTGGGGTCAGAGGAGAATCCTTTTTTCCTGCTCAGAGAGGGTCTCTTCTGGATCCTGATCTCTCCCTCAGTCTGAGACAATAGGATAAACTGAAAAATATAGAAGATCAGAATTGCCCATGAAATGATGGAGCTTGACCAGGGTCCTCTCACTCTTATCCCAGATTTTTTGCCTCTGGAGTATCTGGAATCTTTTTCTCTTGGGAAAAAAAAATCTAGATGGAGGCAGGATCATCTAGTGCTTACAGCAGAAGAACTGGTTGTCAGGAGTCCCAGGTTCTGTTCTTCATTCTGCCACTGACTCACTGTGTGACCATAGGAGAATTATTTAGCCTTTGTGCTCTGTTTCCCCATCTGTGAAATGGAGATCGTAACAAGGGTTAGCTCACTATTGTTTGTAAAGCACTTTAACATCTGCAGGTGGAAAGCACTAGATAAATGCAAGGTATTATTACTATTGTATTGACAAGAGTGCTGTCTGACCTCCCTTCCTTTTCCAACAGTGTGTAGTGTTTTCTTAAATACTATTTATATTACAGTAGCACCTCACACAGACAGAGTAAAAGACAGTCTCTGCCCCAAAGAGCCTATACTTTAAGTACTATAAGCAAAGTGGACACAGGGTGGGAGGGGAAGTGGAGACAGAGAGGGGAAGTGACTTGCCCAGGGTCATACATCAGGCTAATGGCAGAGCTGGGAATAGGACTCAGGTATCCTGAGCCCCAGGACAATGCTCTGTCCACTAGGCTATACTACCTCCCCTGATATACTGGTAACAGTAAACAACCAACCATAACCAAAGTGCCATCTGTAATTTCACTTCCTTTTCCTTTTATCTCCGCAGAATCTGAACTGCTTCCTCATTGATAATAATGGGTTTATATTCATTTCTAAGGGATCCACAGAGGTAAGAGGGCTCGGATCTGCTTATGCAATAGAGGGGAAAGTTCAGTTGCATCAGCCTTCAGTTATTCAATATGCAGACCCAGGATCAGGGCCCCCACACAGCAGAGCAGGGCATTCAACACAGTGTCCTCCCTACCACTGTCTTGAACAAGGGAGCAAGGGGGTTTGGAGACACAGAATAGGCCCCTGCTTTCTCACTTGTCCTTCCAAGCACCAGATCAAACAACCACTGGGGAGGGGTGCTTGGGGCCGACAGGAGGAGATGGAGATACCAGAAGTCAGCAAGGAGGCTTCACTGTGTTACATCCAATCTGCTGAAACCCTCCCCCAGCAATTGGTAAGTGAGCGGGGTCTGGAGGTTACAGCCTAGGGCTGCGAGTCAGGAGACCTTAGTTCTGTTCCCAGGTGTGGGACTGATTTGGTATATGGCCTTAAGCAAGTCACTCTAGTGCCTCAGTTTCTGCATCTATAAAATGAGAATAGCAATCATAGAATCATAGAATATCAGGGTTGGAAGGGACCCCAGAAGGTCATCTAGTCCAACCCCCTGCTCAAAGCAGGACCAAGTCCCAGTTAAATCATCCCAGCCAGGGCTTTGTCAAGCCTGACCTTAAAAACCTCTAAGGAAGGAGATTCTACCACCTCCCTAGGTAACGCATTCCAGTGTTTCACCACCCTCTTAGTGAAAAAGTTTTTCCTAATATCCAATCTAAACCTCCCCCATTGCAACTTGAGACCATTACTCCTCGTTCTGTCATCTGCTACCATTGAGAACAGTCTAGAGCCATCCTCTTTGAAACCCCCTTTCAGGTAGTTGAAAGCAGCTATCAAATCCCCCCTCATTCTTCTCTTCTGCAGACTAAACAATCCCAGCTCCCTCAGCCTCTCCTCATAAGTCATGTGCTCTAGACCCCTAATCATTTTTGTTGCCCTTCGTTGTACTCTTTCCAATTTATCCACATCCTTCCTGTAGTGTGGGGCCCAAAACTGGACACAGTACTCCAGATGAGGCCTCACCAGTGTCGAATAGAGGGGGCATGGTGAGTCTTAATTAATGAATGCATGAGTGCCTGTGAAATGCATTGGGGCCCTCAGATGGAAGGGTACTAGAGAATGCAGAGTGTTGATATCATTCTGTCTCTGGGAGTTGGTTGAAGAAATGACTCTAGCTGAATCATTAAGTAAGAGCAGCCACAGTATAATTAAACTCAACATCCTTTAGGGAGAGAAGGTACCGAAGGCCCTGTGACACTGAACTTCAGAAAGGGAATTTTTAAAGATAAAGAAACTAGTCAAAAAGGTGTTTATGTCAAAAGTAAAGAAATTAAAATTCTTACCCTGACCCTGGAGGCTACTGACACAATCTACGAGAGTTGCAAAGGGCATTCATTCCCATAAACTAAAACAGAAGCAGGAAGGCAAGAAAAGAAACAGGATGGTTAAATGGCTGGGTTCTCAAGCCAAACAAGTGTCCTTCAAAAAATGGAAATCCAGCTCAAGTGAAGCCAATAGAAAGGAGCATAAACTATGGCGGGTACAATATAAGGTAGTGTGACATTTCCCAGGGTACAGTCTGGACTGTTGAACAGCTGTGTCCCCTCAGTTCTCCAGCCTGGTGTGCCTCTTACAGTGCTTTGCTGTAAGAACATCCACTCCTAGCCTGCTCACACACAACCTCTAGCATGTAAAATCACTCCCAGCAACCACGTATTGAGCGCTACTCACTAGCCACTCATGAATTAAACTGCAGAGTAACACCAGCAAGTTCTCTAGTCCCAGACTTGTCTCCTAGAACTATGCATCTTGTACTGTCCAGCACACTACTGAACAATGCAGGTGCATAGAAAGTCCGCCATTTCATCAAAGGAAAATGATAGGCACAGGCCTTGTTAGGCCAAATGGAGTTTTCCCACACACTTCAATCCAAATACACTAGTTAAAATAAAACAATAAGAGAAGTTTATCACTACAGAAAGATGGATTTTAAAGGATTACAAGTGATGATGCATAAAAGTCAGTATTGGTTACAAAAAAAAAGTAAAATGCAAGCTAATGGTTAACTTAAACTAACAAAATTCAAAGCAAAGGTTTTCCTCACCATATGCTGCAGTAAATTTCACAGACTGAGTGTCCTTTCAGTCTGGGACCCCTCCCCTTAGTTCAGTGTCCTTCAGGTATTCATTGATGTCATGAGCAGAAAGATGGAAGGAAGAGAGGTGAATTGGAGGCCACTGGAGAGAACACTCATTTTTATATCACTACCCCTCTTTGATCCAGCAGAGGTGCAGGTGACAAATAGTCTCTTGTGTATGTGAGTTCTGAACCGTCCCTGTGATTAAATGTAAATTTCTCGTTCACACCTTCCTGTTGTTGGAGAATGGCGGCTTAAGCCATGATAGCTCTTTAACACCGGACTGGGTGTTGGTCTGTCCTTTGTTCCTGAGAAACTGGTTTGGGCCTGCTTTTTTTAACTTAGAGCATGTTACAATGTGATACAGTAGAATCCTATAACTTTACATACAATGATGATATACTTATTTTACCAGAACACTAATGTTCAGCAGATTATGAGTTTTCAAATGATACCTTACAAGGCATACTTTGTACAAAATGATCATGATCTTGTAAAAATGGTGACCATAGTGGTATAGACTGTCACAGGTAGAAATTAATGAGGAATTTGAAGAGCAAAAAGCCAAAGACAGAAACAAATTAATTCTTTAAGTAAATTAGAAGGAGAAAACTTTGCGAGAGAATTTGTAGGTCTGCTGGACTATTGGGGTTTAAGGCAGCAAGTAAGGAAAATTGTTGAGAAACTAAGGTCCAAATTCTGATCCCCTTACATTTTATGAGTATCATCTTACTCCACAAGAGTGCCACTGAGCACAGTCAGACTGTTTGTGATGTAATGTGCTACTTAGCATGTGTAAGGTTGACAGAATCTGGCCCTAAATTATTTCTTTATGTCTATCTTCACTAGAGATGATGGGGAGATACATATCCCAAACCTACTCTTTTTAGATAATGAAGATGGGGCACTCTCAGGGATTCCGATGTCAAAAAAGGAGATGCAGGAACAAACTCAAACTGAAGAGCAGTAAGTCAGCATGGTCAGATGGTGTAGAAAGGAGCTGGAGAATGAAATGTTTAATCTAACAAAAATATGCAACTTCATTAAAATCCACCCTATGCCAGATTATCAGAGAGTTGCAAATATTGTACCTGTCTTTTAAAAAGGCAATGGGGTAATCCTGGGAATAACTGCAGCCTTACTTCAGTACCAGGTACACTGGTTGAAGTGATACTTAAAAACAGAATTGTAAAACACCCAAATGGACATGACAAACAGTACAGCTTCTGTAAAGGAAATTCTGTCTGACCTCTTAAAATTCTTTGCGAGTGTCCACAAAATAGTACATAGTGGAGAACCAGTTATACTTTATTGGAACTTTCAAAAAGCTTTTGACAAAATCTCTCACAAGGGGCTGCTAAAGAAACTGTGTAGTTATGGGGTTAGAAATAAAGTACTGTCATAGACCAGAAAGTAGTTAGAAGACAGATAACAAAGAATAGGAATAAACAGTCCATTAACAACATAGAAAAGTTTACCAATGGCGTGTCCCCACGTTCCATAGTTAGAATAGTGTTGTTTAACATATTTATCAATAATCTGGGAAAGGGAGGGAGGGAAAGAGCAAGATGGTGAACAGTGCAGATAAAATTATTTAGGTAAATCAAGATTAGGAAAGACTGTGGGGAACATCAAAAGAACTTAATGAAGCTAGGCAAAGAGGCAATACAATGGCAGTTGAAATTCAGTATTGACAGCTGTAAGGTAATGAACATATGAAGGAATAATTTGAACTACACGTATACATTTCTGGGCTCTAATTTAACTCTCAGAAATGCGACCTGGGGAGCACTACGGACATCTCAATATAAATATCTTCTCAGTGTACAATGATGTCAAAAAAGCAAACAAAATGTTCCAATGCATAAAGAATGAAGTAGAAAATAATATTGCACATACTGCAATGCCATTAGGTGAGTCACTGATATGCCTTCACCTGAAATGGTGTGTTTAGTTCTGGCCATCCTCTGCTAGAAGATGCAACAGAGATATAGGGGCTTCAAAGGTGGCTGAAAAAATTATTAGAGGCATGGGGAGAATTCCACAAGAGGAAACACTGAAAAGATCAGGATGGTTTAATGTAGAGAGCAAATGAATATTTTTGCCTATTTACTTTTCTTCATAATGCAAGAAATAATGGACAGTTAATGAAATAGAAAAAGCAAAATTTATAAAAGAAAACCTTTGTTTCATTACATTCCAATAACCTGTGGAACTCACTGCCACACAATTTCACTGAGTCAAGAATTTAATAGAATTCAAAACAGCATGGTCATTTAGATGATTAATGAGACCATCCACAATTCCATTAGACAGATTAAAAAATGTAGAAGGGATATAACCCTTATGCTTCGGGGCATAAATCAGCCACCAACTGAGAGTGGGTTAGGAAGGAACTTCCCCTTTGGGCAGATTTTTCTGCAAGTCTCCACTGTCAGCCACAGGATACAGGAATAGATGGACCCTGGTCTGCTCTTGCAGAGAAGTTCCTATGTTCTTACTGTTTGTAGGTCTGGGGTGTTTTTTTGGCCAAGTTCGACTATTTCTTTACCTTGACCCTCACATACTTAAAAAAAGTTACATCCCTGAAGCCATTTGCCCATGAGCAAAGACAACGGCAGACTGCTTAATGTCATTACTGCCGTCAGTGCTGGGCACATGGCACCTGTATTCCTCTTGTGCGGCCTCTGCATTGCCCCTGGGTCTTATGGAAAGTGGGGTTTATGCAAAGCTGCTCTCTAGAAGAGCTGACTGAGTGAAAACCTGGCATTACCATGGCTTTGGATAAATTATAAGCATTATCCGTGTACCTCTGAGATCAGGCATTCTGGCAGGCTCCAGTGCGGTCAGCTACTTTAGCTGTTAACTCCCCAGAGCTAGGGAAATTCATCATTTCCCTTCTCAGTCCACTGCTTGCCAGTGACTTTCTTTTGTTCATGTTTCATTTGTATTTAGATTGGCCTTTGTTTCACCTGTTACCATTGGGCTCTAAATTGTTGAATCCTACATGGGATTCCTACAGCCTTTTCCTCTGCGACAGACATCAAACAAATGGCAGCTACGCAGCCAGTAGAACACACAGGCAGTAGATTTACTCAATCGCGAGCCTGAGGTCTGGGTAGGGCAGCCTTCCTGGTCTGTGTTTGCACACAGGACAACTCACCACACTGCAGCCTTCCTGGATCTCCACATGTGGGGCATCTTAACACAGGGGAGCGTTTCTGAATCTGGATTTCCTTGAGGGAACAAGTCAGCCAGCTTGCAACATTGCATCCCTATCCGAGTTAGCTATTTAGGTTATATGTGCCTAGTACCTGATGCTGATACCAGTGTTTTGCAAGTGTATGCAATTTACATACAGAGGCCAATGTCTGTGTATAAAAGAGAGAAGGACAGAAGTTCTGCCTGCAGAGCTCATCATGCAAAACAAACCAGGAAGCACATCAGATCATGAATGAGTCCGTGCGGGAGAGTCCAGTGAGTCATGCAGTACCGTGTGTCTCAAGAGGAAGCTCTCCCCGCATCCTATCTGCACCTCAAGGCAGCACAAACTGTTACTGCTCGAGCATGAACAGTGGTGGGCCCTCGTTCCTATTTCTCCCTGCATTTGGCCAAAGAAAGGCAATCAAGGAACCAGCTTCTTGTTTAAAACAAACAGAACCTGCCAACAGTGTGACACTTCCCAGCATATATTTCAAGTTAAAAAGATAGGAAAGTTCCAAAGTGTGTGTGTTCTTATAGTGATGACATGAGCAACTGGGATTCAATGGCCTTAGCTACTCCAGAACCTGAGAGATCTTCTTTCCCATGTCTCTTCTCACTCCATTCTGCTGCTGTCCTTTGCCTTGATCTGACACCACCCCCTGTCCAGGGGATATAGCCTCGCTTTGATCCATGTGTTGACAACAGGGATTCCGCCCACAGTATAGGAGATAGTTTTAAGAACAGACAGTGGATCTTGCAAGCCAGGCCTCCCTATGCCTTGGGACCTGGAGGGGAGGGAGCAGTCCAGTAACCTCTTCCCAAAGGAAGCAAGTAGCTTAGGGAAAGCTGAGAGCTGCTGAAGCTTAGGAGTTGGGCTTTAATGAGTGTAAAGAGTTGCTTTGTAAAGAGTTTGAGTGTAAAGATTGTAAAGAGCCATTTGGGTTTACTAAAAATTGAGTTCTCTCATGTTATCAAGCACACAGTACATAAAAGTACCTAGCTTTGAAAATCTAGTACTGTAGGTCAAAAGGCCAGATCATTGCTGTTTTCTGGGTGTACTTTCTGGGCTTATTCTCATTTATATTAAGGATCCATTCAACATTTACATTGCCACTGCAAATGAGAATCAGGCCCTCTCTGCTCAGGAGGAATTGCAGGATCTCACTAAGACATCCCAATATTCCTGAATTAGACAGGCCACATTCATAGTCCAACAATGGCCCTTTGACCTTGCCATGCCAGCTGCAGATTATGTGGTGTTAAATCCGACTGTTCTGGCTCTCAGTACTGCTACAGAATGGTACTAAATGAAGCAGCTGGACCAATAATCGCCATAATCAGATTGAAAGAGCCAGTGAGGTGAAAGAACTACAGCTTGCTCTGACACCTCTGACTGTGTCTGAGATGATTAAAATCCAAATTGTGCAGGGAAGAGGTGACTTTGTGCATATGTATGTGTGGTGGGAATGTCTGGCTCTTAAAGAGTGTTGGGAGGAGATTTTTAACCAAGTATTACTAATGTTGGATGATTATTATCAAGTGATTCTTTGGTAAATCCTCCTGAGGCTTCCTAGTGGAAATGGTCACACTCACAGTAATGAAGAATTAATCTCTCAGTTGCTATTGGCTGCTAAACTAGTTTCTCATTAGAAAAGGGAATTTTCGCCAAACTAGAAGAATGGTTCCATAATATATGGGAGATAATTCTTATGGAAAAATTAACACATCAGATCTGTACACTGCAAAATGGACAGAAGACCAATAAATAACTATTTAGTTACCCTAGCCCATCCTCAGAGAAAGCACACTTGCCTGAAAACAAATCATTGCTCTGACAAATGTTAAACATAACTATAGTGGACTTACTCTGGTTTGTTAGTAAGTAAAGGCAGAATTGTTGTTGAGTTCAAGAAAATCTCCAGAGGCAACATACATTGACTTGTATAAAAAATGTTCACCCTCTGATATTGTAATAACCTGTCCAATCAATAATCCTGACTATATCTTTGCACAATGTCTCTCAAACAAAAAAAGTGATACAGCCATTTTAGTATTTGTTAATAGTGCATCTTTGGTACCTGTGTGGCTGTGATTTGTAAAATTGCTTATGGTTCCTAAATAAACATGTAACTGCACATACACATTCTGGCTCTCTGTCCCCCTATAGTCGCTGAACCACACAGAGATTTACGAGTCAGCTACAGATTTTGAGCTAACATAGCTGAGTCTTTTAGCTCAGGCAGGAGGGGCACATGCTTTCAGAACCTGTGAGCACAGGTCACAAATATTCACAAGAGAATACAGGCCCCCACCTCAAACTTCTCAGCCAATCAAAAGCTAGAGCTATGTGATACCTCTTTAAAGGTGCTTGTTGTTTATTAACAGTATTCACCAGGCAGTATATCCTACAGTTTTTAGACCAAATGAATTGGTTTCACCAATAGAAAGCTTGGGAACTTTATCACTAACATTTCTCTCTTCCCTCTCCCCTTTTATCACACTGTCTGTGCAGACCGGAAAATTTTTTGGTGAAGTGGACGGCTCAGTAATGACCCAACTCCTAAACATGGGAATGTTCAGGCAGTAAGTGGAGATCTCCTCTGTACCTTTCTTCTGTTAGAAGGTGATAAAGGTGGGGATGGAATGTATTGTCCCAGTGACAGTGGTATAGCTGGCTTTAAGGACAATGAGGGAAACCATGAGATGGGGCAGGAAGTTCAATTGTTTATTTCCCTACTGTCAATTTTCCTACAGATTCTCCTTCACCTAGCATCTTCCCCCTTACCAGAATCCTCACATTTCTTGTTTTCTCCCTTCTCCTGCCAGGCTGTGACGCAGCAGGGAGGGGGGAGTGTTGACCTGGGAATGTGGCAGGGGAGTTTCATTGGGGATGGAAAAGGAGTACTTGTGGCACCCTAAAGACTAACAAATTTATTTGAGCATAAGCTTTCGTGAGCTACAGCTCACTTCATCGGATGACCCTGTAACCTGAGCCTGGAGGGGTGGGGGGAGGTAACATCTCTGCCCAGGAAACTGAACAAAGGCGAGAGCCTGCTAGAGGGGTTTTGGTTTCAGTTTTGTGCTGGGTGGTGGAATGCAGGGAACTCCTAGGCTGCCCCCCAGAAGGACTTGGCTGAAGGGTCCTGGTTGTACCCACAAGCTCTGTTTTAGACTGTGTTCCTATTGTCCAATAAACCTTCCATTTTGCTGGCTAGCTGAGAGTCACGGTAGAGGAAGAGGGGTGCAGGGCCCAGACTCCCGCACACTCCGTGACACAGGCTTCTCTTGCTTACTGGATCCAGCTACTGCAAAGCATCATGGGATCAACTAAATCCAAAACTGCCCCAGTCTTGCACTATGTGAACTGCACCCATGTCTTAGTCCCATATGTTAGAAGGTGGGGTGGGTGGGTGTGTGTGTGTGGGTGTGTGTGTCTGCTTTTGGTTGAAAGCTTTTCAGTTTCTCATCAGGCCTTGAAAGACTTTAAATGATTGGCTGGCTGCCAGAGATCTCCCCAGTAGCTGCAATACAGTTGGTTGAAAATGTTTTCCCTTTGAATGTCCTTCACTGGTTTAGTTGCATGCACACTAATTCTTTAGTAAATTCAGAAACAAATTAAACATTTAGATGGATTAAAAATGGATTACTCAGGTAGATAAATTATAATCCTCCTGCTTGAGGACATACAATGGTCACCATCTGAATTCAGGAAGAAATTTCTTCCTTTGATATAGTATTGCACAGTGTAGCCTGTGTTAAGTAAAAAAAATGGGTTTTGGCCTAAGTGTAGAAGAGTATGGAGAAATTAAAGTTGCTAGTGTAAGAAAAGTTAGAGAGAAGTTGAAAACAGTAAGATAGAAAAATTGAAGTTGGCTACAACGTAACTTTGCTCATGTCCTTCCTATATTTTGCTTAGGACTAGTTTTAGCAGTGTTTTAGTGTGTTTTTAAAAATGATAAATGTTTTATTAAAATGTTATCTCTATTAGTAGCATGAAAATACATTGTTATAGATGTCAATTTAAATAATGTGCAATGTAAAAAAACAAAAAGATGGCAAAAATGTGAATATAGTAATAAGTGGGTTTAATGTTAATTATTCTTATAATAGTTATAAAAAAGTAGTTTTGTTAAAATTGAGGAGACTTCCAATCAATATCAAAAAAGTACCGTTAGGTTCCAAGCTTATAAAACTGTACTTTACTCTGTTGTCAGTGGACTAATCACGCATTGACAGACTATTTCACCGTCAAGTGCAAATATAACTGTAGTATTGTGTAAGCAGTAATTGCATGCCTGTTTGCTTAACTAATAATTTTTCTTTTGAATCAAGTTCAGTTTATCATTCACAGTGTTGCCTAGTGGTCCTTTGCTAAATAGATTGTCTGTAACAGACATGGGGCTCTAATCTGAAAACTAAGTTGTGTTTTATTGCACCCTTTTCTTAACAGCTTCATATTAATTGGGAACATTTCAACATAAAAGTTACAACAGCTACAACACCTCTCTCAGCAGCATCCAGCATTAGCCACAGACAGGACAGTGGACTAGATAGACCATCAGTCAAATCAAGCATGGCAATTCTTATGTACAAAAATATATCCAGGATATAGCCTGAGTAGGAAAAAAATTAGCTCACACTTGAGTGACTATCTCATGGATGGTCGCACTTCTTGCTTTTGACTGTTTGTTTGCTTGTTTTGCTTTGCTTTTTATAGAGTGACAATGTACGACTATCAGGCCATGTGTAAAATGCCCTACCATCATCACAGCGGTGCCCGGCCTCTGCTCAGTGTACGTATCTCCCTACAGTCAGCCCATTGCATGAATGTTCATCAGTAGTTTGGTCCAGAACTTCTCTAATGCCTTGAAACATATTCCTGTTAAGAGATAAGGAGTTGTTTGTTCTCAAGTGATAGGAAATTCAAACCTGATATAGGACAATGCAACTCCATTTCCTTCAGCCATTTCAATGCGGTCTGAAATTGGCCCATCATGTCCATCAGGCATATAGGGAACCACAGAAATCTATGCAATGAACTGTCTCCAGTACAGTGCCAGGTTTTTCTTAGGTTACAATCTGTAGATGAAAATGGAGGAATTGACTGGGCATTGCAATGTCAGCATCAGGAGAAAGTCTCTAGGAAGAGGCATTCAGACTACCATGGAAAAGATGAAGACATGGAATAGAGGGACCAAAGCTAAACGTTCTGAGAATAGCATGTAGGCCAGGATCTACCTAAAAAGATAGGTAGATTGGGCAGTAGGCAATCCACTTTAAAAAAGGCTGGATGGATATGAGTTAATATGCTGTGTTGTCAAAAGCAGACAATATTAACTTTAGTGCAAGGCTGCTAGTGCCACAGCTTGTACCAAAAGTACCACTTACCATCAGATGATAACAGCATTTTAAACCGGCATTGTCCCATTTAGTTGGTTTATTTCCTCCCTGTTCTGTGCTCCCAGAGGTCATCCATACCAGTGGAAAATCACGAAGTAATTACATCTTCAAAGTCCCATGCACATTTGGAATAAACTCTCTGACCCAATGTAAGTGGAATTGTGGAGATATTATTGGTAGCAAGGAGACTCCACTGGCTTTTGATGCATTTTGCAAATTTCCCATCGATTCCAAGAGCTTAAATTCTAGCCCATTTCCAAGAGTTTGCTTGGTAGAGAGAACCTAGATAAAATATTGAGTCCTGCAGAACGACTGTCTTTTCTGTGAGCAGATCTTTATGGTATTCTCTTTTTTCTTTTTCTCCAGCTCATTTATACCTTTTTCGCTGCAGTGAAGTGGCTGATAAGTGATTTCCTCGTGTGAGTACATCAGTTTGGGAGGATCACACCAACAGGAGAGAGATCTAACAAATTCAAGCACAGGTTCCTTGTTAAGACATGACTACAGCAGAACCTCAGAGTTACAAACATCTCAGGAATGGAGGTTGTTTGTAACTCTGAACAAAACATTATGGCTGCTCTTTCAAAAGTTTGAACATTGACTTAATACAGCTTTGAAACTTTACTATGCAGAAGAAAAATGCTACTTTCCCTTTATTTTTTTAGTAGTTTACATTTAACACAGAACTGTACTGTGTTTGCTTTTTTTTTTTTCCTTCCCTCCTGCTGCTGCCTGACTGCATATTTCCAGTTCCAGATGAGTGTGGGGTTGACTGGTCAGTTCATAACTCTGGTGTTCGTAACTTTGAGGTTCTACTGCATAGGCATTTCTGTGGCATTCATCACCATAGTACCTGAGCACCTCACCACAGTCCTGTGAGATACAGAAGTACTAATATTCCCATTTTGCAGATTGGGAAGCGGAGGCACAGAGTGGTCATGTGATTTGCCCAAGGTCATCAGAGTGCAAAGTCTGTGGCAGAACCAGAAATATCACCTAGATCTCCCAACTCCCAATGCAGTTCCTTTAACCACTAGACCATCCTTCCTTTTCAGATTTGACTAAAATCAGTTGAGAGCAATTGTTCAGTTGAAAAGAGATAAAGAAAGAAGAAATTAGTCTGTTCAAATAAGGATCCTAGTGACATTCTGGAGACTATACCCTGTGTTTCCTGCACATGGTGCAATGGGGGGGAGAGAGAAGAGAAGTTTAAACAGGAGCACGGGAGTCAGCTTCCCCTCAGATTGAGGAAGTTCAGATCTACATCTGGGTCCAAATGTTGCTGCTTCAATCAGTCTTTACATTGGACCCAAACTGAAGCACTGAATCTAAAACATTCTTGAAGTTTGGAAAGGAGCCAGAGTCCAAGGCTTGAGCCCATCTTTAGTACAAATTAGTTCACCAGCTGTTGCTGTGTTTGCATAGTACCTGCTTCTGTCACACTGATCAATCCTTGCTCCACAGCTGGTTCTCACGATGCTTGAATCATTTCTCAGCCTCAAAGGCCATGGAGCTAATGAATGCACTGGGTGCGAGGCAGCCTACACTGTCCTTTGGGAATAAGGCACAATTAGCCATTCCAGAATGAACAGAGCAAATCAGAGAGCCCAAGGGATGTGCTGAAGGGGTGAAAAAGGTCTCAGGCTTCTTCTGCAAGAAAATTCACATTGCACATTTTAGAACTTGGGCTCTTTAGGCCCTGACAGTCCACTGGGCCATCTCTGTGACACCTGTATCCTTCTGGACTAGTGTAAAATGTCCTCTCTTCTTGCTCTTTTGTCAGATTTCTTTTGGAGTTTAATATTTGCGGCTTCTGGCACTCAGACAACTTGGCAGATGGTAAGTATGCAGGAATACAGCTACCCCATAGCACACAAATGTTACAGCACCACTGGAGGAAGGAGTTACACAGAGAAATTTTGCACAGTGCCAAGCACATTGGCACCAGGAATTTAGTCTCCGGGTCCTATTACCACCATGTTCAAGACCTGCTGAAGCTTCAAAGCTGAAAAGCATTCAGAATGAAGTTCGTGTCTCAGTGTCCCAGTGCCTGGGGCTACAGTGACTTCACAGCAGCTTAATATCACATGAAGCAGTAGAATGGTTTCTTCTCCCCTGGTATCCTGATAAGTTTTCCCCACATTGGACCAATTGAATATATAAGTCAGCTGTGGTGCATATTCAGTTGAAAGACTCCCTCAGGTTCTATGGAGTTCTATAGCCAACATATAATTCTCCATTAAATGATACAGAATGGTTTTAAAAAGCTATAATTTGTCGTCATTTCCTACTACCTTCTATAGGGTATCTATCAGTCAAGACAACGAAAACAGAACATTGCACAATAGTTGAGCACAATGCCTCATTAGGAGCTGGAAGGATCTGTATGAATTAGGCTGTATTGTAATATGAAATCCTTACTAGTGATTCATAGGGTCTGATTCCTGTACTATTCATCATCACTTCCTTCTCTGCTTTCTTTCATTTTCCCCTCGCTCCATCCATGACCTCCGCATATGACTTCATACATTCACTGTGCTGCCATCTTGTGCGACTGTCATGTGAACCCATCTTCATTATGTGACTCGGATAGCCAAGTCCGTCTTCCATCATTGTAAGTAGACTGAACAATTTGAGTTTCCTAGGAATGGAAAGGGGAGGTTCACAAAGCATTTAGTTAGAAGCCTTAAGATGGGAAGGGGCAAGCAAACTAGTCCTCTTGGGTTTTTTCCTGCAACGGTCCTGAATTTGCAGTGAGGTTTCAGAGCAATGCAGGCAGTGGTGCCTAACAGCAGGTCTTTGCACTGCCGATGGATGGTGATAGAGGTGTTATTTGTTCCATTTGTTGAGCTGCCAATATGGGCTAGGTCTCTGAGAAGTCAACAAATGGAGGAAAATACTAAACTCTTTAGTGATTGGCTGACTAAACAAAGCCTAGCCAATTATTACTACAATTCAGATGGATCCTTGGCCTCTTCTAATATCAGCAAGTATGAAGGGGCCTTTGACTAACTAGGTCTTGTAGAGAACTTGGTGACCAAGCTACCACTATGTCTCTTTTTCCAGGAGCTATTCAGGAAATGAACAAATGATAAGCCACTCCTTCATATGAAATAAACCACACTGTTTTATATACTTCAAATATTAACAGGCAACGTAGGTTTTCCTTCCACAATATCTTGGCTTAACTCTGCCTCACTAATAGTGCTATGGTAATGCTAAAATAGTTAAATCAATACATCCCCCCAACTGGGGACTCAGTTGAACCAGTCTAAAAGTACCTTATACTGGTATAGCTTGTTCTCGTTCACTATGGGAATAGCTGTACTGATGTAAGGTACTGCTATAAGAGCATCCATGGTAGGGGAGTTGTACCACTTTAACTATATGAGTACAGTTAAAAACAGTGTGTGATAAGGCCTAGTGTTACTTTATCAATGTAACCATAGAGTAATATCTCAAACATTTCTCCTGCTATGCTGGTTTTCCCACACCACCTAGTGGCTTTAAATATCAGTACACTTCATTTTTGTCAGTAACTTTGCCTTTTTTTTTGGCACTATCCACATTTTTCTTTCAATCCATTTCTCTGGGCATGTCTACACTTATCGGTAGATCAGCACTGTTGCAATCGATGCAGCGAGTGTCAATTTAGCAGGTCTGGTGAAGACATGCTAAATTGATGGGAGAGCACTCTTCCATTGATTTGTGTACTCCACCTCCCTGAGAAGCGTAAAGGAAGTCAATGGGAGATGCTCTCCCGTCAACATAGCACAGTATAGCCATCGCAGTAATGGATTGAACTACATTGACTTCAGTTACGTGAATAACGGAACTGAAGTTGCGTAAGTTAGATCGATTTACCATGGTAATGTAGACCAGCCCTCAGTCTCTCCGTTCCCCAGTCCTCATTTCTGACTTCATCTCTTTTTGCCATTGCAGCTCACAAACATAAGAAACATGATATGCTACAGCCGTGCGACACAGAATACCCTGTCTTCGTGTACGAGACCACCATCAAAGAGACCAATGGGCTGATAGAGTGCGGAGACTGTCAAAAGTAAGAAATAAGTCTCCCCTTTTATTTCAGGACTTTACCTGTAGACCTCCACTCCTTCCTCTGATTCATCCCAGCTCATTGATACCACCTGAAACTCACTGAAAGAGAATGACAATATTTTAGAACAATCCCCTGATACACTGTGCCTGTTTGTCGCCAGCATTTCTAAAGCACCTCACATGTAGGGTGACCAGATGTCCCAGTTTTATAGGGACAGTCCCAATTTTGGGGTCTTTTTCTTATATAGGCTCCTATTACCACCCCCCACCGCCCCGTCCCAATTTTTCACATTTGCTGTCTGGTCACCCTACTCACACGATCAATGGAACTCCCTGGTCACATTGCATGTCAGCAGAGGTAGACAGAGAGGTCTGTCAGAACCCCTGGTTTTAAAATAAAACACAAAAACAAAATTTTCTATTAATACCAAGAGCTGGTTGGGAAATAGGCAAAAATGCACACAGAAAAATCAGTCAGTCATTTTCATTCCACAGATTAAAGAGAGGAACAATTTTTTGTTTATTCAAAATTTTTTACAAACATTTTCTGTTTAGAAAGCATTGATTTTCAAATAGTTTTCAGTTTTCCTTTTTCTCCCTATTTTCATTTGTTTCCCCCTTCCTTCCATTTTTCCACAGAAAAAAGGGGGCAGGGAAAAAGAGAAGAAATAAAGGAAAAATTATAAACCAAAAAAGGCAAAAAGTGGGTACATTTCTTGCTTTCCAACTTCATCAAAAAAAAAAAAAAGGAAAATTAAAAAAAAAATTGTGAAAGTTTCTGATTTTGAATAAAGGTCATTTTTCAACAACTAAAATGTGATCAGCTCTTAATAACCCTTACATTATTAAAGCTGAAAATGATTAAAATGAGATTATTTTTTACCCTTTATGCTGGTGAATTTCACATTTTCATTTATAGTCAGCTTGCCTTTCGGGTTGCCATGCACTAGCCTAATGCTGCAGTCTTTGCCACCCACACACTGCAGGGAGATATTTAAATCCATTTTTAACACTTCTATTGATTTTAGGCTTTGCAAAAATCTAATTTTTCACAGAACCCAAGTGTGGACTCTAAACAAATCTAACAGATGCCCTGGGTAACTATAGACCAGTTAACCTGATATCAGTCCCAGGCAAAACAATGAAAAAACTGTCATGTGATTCTGTTGATAAAGAACACCAGGTATATAATTAATGCTAGTTCACGTGGTTGAAACCTGATTTAATTCTTTGAGGAGACTACAAGTTTGGTTGATAACGGTCACTGCGTAGATGTAATAGACTTTTGCAAGACATTTGACTTAGTACCACATGACATTCTGATTTAAAAATTAGCTCTATACGGTATCGATAGAGCACATATTAAATGGATTAAGAAGTGGCTAACTGACAGATCTCAAAAAGAAAAGGAGTATTTGTGGAACCTTAGAGTAACATTTATTTGAGCATAAGCTTTTTGTGAGCTACAACTCACTTCATTGGATGCACGAAAGCTTATGCTCAAATAAATTTGTTAGTCTCTAAGATGCCACAAGTCCTCCTTTTCTTTTTGAGGATACAGACTAACATGGCTGCTACTCTGAAAGATCTCAAAAAGTAACCCTAAAGGGAAATCATCAAAGAAAGGGGGAGGGTGGTGTTTCTTGTGAGGTTCCATAGGGATTAATGCTAGACCCAATGCTATTCACCATTTCTAATCAATGATCTGGAAGTAAATATAAAATCACTGCTGATGAAACTTGCAGGTGACCCAGACTGGCAAATAACGGTAAGACAGTGCAGTCATACAGAGCCATCTGGACCACTTGGTAACCTGGGCCCATTCAAACAAAAGGCTTTTTAATATGGACAAATGCAAAGTTGTATATCTAGGACCAAGGCATGCAGGCTATGACTACAGACTGGACTATATGCTAGAAAGCAGTGACTAAAAAAGTTTAGGGGGTCCCAGTGGACAAGCAACTCAAGGGGAGCTCCCAACACGATCCTGTGCGGAAAAGGGCTAATGTGATCCTTGGATGTACAAACAGGGGAGTAGTTAGTAGGAGGAGTAGAGAGGTGATTTTTACCTCTGTATACTGCATTAGTCAGACTGCTATTAAAATACGGTGTACAGGTCTGGTGTCCTTTGAAAAGTAGTTTGCATAGTTTGAGAAGATGTAAAAACGAGCCACCAAAATTATTCAAGGGCTGGAGAAAAAGCCTTACAGTGAGCACTGTAGAGAGCTCCATCTGTTTAGATTCTCAAAAAGAAGAATGAGAGGTTATTTGATTACAGAATACAAGAACCTTTATGGGGAGAAAATAGTGGGTAATAATTACAGGGTTCTTTAGTGGAGAAAGGCATAATAAGATTAAGAACCAATTAATGGAAGCTGTGGCCAAACAAGTTCAGATTAGAAATAAGATAGGTATTTTTGACAATGAGGGTGATTAGCTCTTGGAACAAACTACCAAGAGAAGTGAATGGATTCTCCAGCTCTTGATGTCCTCATAGCAAGACTGGATGCCTTTCTGGAAGATGTGCTTTAGCCAAATATACCACCAGCTATCGGGCTCAATACAGGGGTTTCTGGGTGAAGTTTAAAGGGCTGTGATATATAGGAGGAGCAGACTAGATGATCTAATAGAGCCTTACAGTCTATGAACCTCTGAATTGTGCAGACTGGGAAGTACATATGGGGCTAGACATATGTTTATTAGAATGAACTTTTAGAGCTAAATTGTGAGTTCGCCACTAGGAATTGAGGATAGATCACTATTCCTTCCCCCAGGTCCTGCTTCCTCCTACCAGTAACAAATCAAGCTATCATCCCCAGCACAGCTCTACTGAGTGTGGGGGATGAAAGCATGGAGTGTGAGCTTTCTGGACCGAAAGGCCAGGTAGCCTGCACACAGGGGTGAAAGTAACTGAGGCCACTTACTGGTACAGGGCGGGGCGGCTCCGGCCCCCGGAAGGGGCAGGGCTGGAGGTCAGCATCCCCCAGCCAGGCCGCCTGGCCCATGTCACCCAGGGCTCCCATGTTGATTTAAAGGGCCTGGGGCTCCAGACGCCGCTGCTGTGGTAGCAGCAGCGGTGGCCGGAGCCCTGGGCCCTTTTAAATTGCCGGCCCCAGGGCAGCTGCTCCCTTTGCCCCCCCCCCCGCCCATCAGCAGCCGGGGCGGGGGGCAAAAGGGGCAGGGATGTTAAAGCGCTGCAGGGTCCTTTGCCACGGCAGCGCTTTTAACATTAAAGCACTGCCATAGCAAAGGGCCATCCTTAAAGTGCTGCCTTTTTTGCCCTGCCCCTTTTGCCCCCCCGTCAATGGCCCTGCTGGTACGGACCCTACCGGCAACGCTGCCAATGGGGGGAAGGGGTAGTGACATTAAAGTCCTACCGGCAGGGCCGCCGACAGGGGAGGCAAAAGGAGCAGAGACATTAAAACACTGGTGTGGCAGCGCTTTACTGTGGGCTGGGTATGGGCCGGTGCGGGTACTTACCAGTACGCGGTACTGGCCCATATCAGCTCACTTTCACCCCTGCCTACACAGGAGCATAAAGCAGCATGGGTGCTGCATTCTGATTCTCCCTTACACTCACCCAGCCGCCTATATGTATATTAGAAGCTGCAAGGTGGGTGAGGTAATATCTTTTACCTCTTTTACTTCTGTTGCTGAGAGAGACAAGCTTTCAAGCCACGCAGAGCTCTTCTTCAGGTCTGGGAAACATACTTAGAGCATCATAGCACAAGGCAAGGTGGAACAGATTCTTTAGCTTAAGTAGTTAGCACATATTCTAAGGGACCATTCAAGATAGAGTGGCCCATTCATACCTCTGCAGTCATAGGACAAAAAGAGGGGGTTAGACAATTACAGATGGTTGTAATAAGCATAAATCCAGTGTCTCTGTTCACGCCATGATTTTTAATGTTTAATAGAGTTATGAATTTAAGCTCTGAGGCTCAGCTTTTGAAAGTGTTATGCAGGTTTCTTTTGAGGATGGGGACTTAGAGTGATCGCTCTGTGAAGTGTTCACCTACAGGTGATAGGGTGTTTTTGTCTTATATCATTTTCCTGAGTGAATTCAGTCAAAAGTGTAGTGATTATCTGGTTTCACACACATAGTTGTTACTGCGACATTTAGTGAGGTACACCACATGTTGTGATAAGCAAGTGGAGGATCCATGGATCTTGAAAGGTGTGTTGTGTTGATCATTGTAGCAGTGGAAATATGTCTGCAGGTTTTACATGTTGTTCTGGCAAGGTCTGGTGCTGCTTTGAGTTGGTGTGTCATGGTCTGTGAGGAGCTTGCTTCCGAGGATGAAAAAATGCAGACATTCTTATTTTGCCATCATCGTTACACAATGCTATACAGCATCTTCTTCCATTCAACATTTACAGATTACAGAATACCCACTCCCCTCAAAATCCCAGCAGAGGGCAGCAGAGCACTGCAGTTCACACTTGTTTTAGCTGACTTTTTAGCTCAGTGGTCTGCAACCTTTCAGAAGTGGTGTGCTGAGTCTTCATTTATTCACTTTAATTTAAGCTTTCACATTTTAAATGTTTTTTTAGAAGGTCTCTCTCTCTCTCTCTAAAAGTCTCTATTATATAAATAAACTATTGTTGTATGTAAAATAAACAAGGTTTTCAAAATGTTTAAGAAGCTTCATTTAAAATTAAATTAAAATATTGATCTTATGCCACCGGCCCGCTCAGCCCGCTGCTGGTCTGGGATTCCATTCACCTAGGCTGGCAGGGGGCTGTGTGGGGCTTGTGGCCGGGACCCTGGATGGCAAGGGGCTGGCAGCCAGAACCCCAGACCGGCAGTGGGTTGAGCAGCTCAGCCCACTGCCGCTCAGGGGTTCCATCCGCCGGCTCCTGCCAGCCGGGATCCCGGCTGCTAGACCTGCTCAACCTGCTGCCGGTCTGGGGTCCCGGCCCTGCCCACATAGAGTGGGTGCCTACCTTCTCCCTGGTCCTAGCCATTCTCTTCCTCTCTCTCTGCACTGAGCTGAGGGTGGGAGTGCGCTGAGCACAGGGCTGGGGGTGAAGGAGCAGGCTGGGGGTTGGGGTGCAGGGTCTGGCCAGGAGCTAGAATGAGGGAGGGGGCTCAGGGTTGGGGCAGGAGGTTTGGATGTGGAGTGCTTACCTGGGCAGCTCCCATTTGGTGGGAGGGGTGCAGGTGGGGGAGGGGGTGCAGGAGCTCCTGTTTGGTGCTCAGGGTGGCGGTGTGGGGGGTGCAAGAGTCAGGGCTGGGGGCAGGCCTCTGAGGGGGGTGCAGGTGTCAGGGCATAGAGTGGGGGGGCCTGGGTATGTGTGGGGGTGCAGGAGTCAAGCAGAGGGCTGGGTGTGTGTGGGGGGGGTCAGGGCAGTGGGCTGGGATCGTGGGGTGCTCACGGCAGGGGGCTGGAGGGGGTATGCCCCGCTTCCACCACCCCCTTCTCCAAGGCCCTGCCCCCACTTCTTCTCTGCCTCCACCGGGAGCAGCGAGCACACTGACCCCGCTCCTCCCCACCCCCTGGCAAGGGCCATCAGCTGATCGGCGGGCAGGGAGGGATGGAGAGGAGGAGGGGCAGGAACCCAGCACACGGCGGGAAGAGGCAGGGGAGCCGGCAGGACCAAGCTTCTGCCCCTTGCCCCCGCAGGAGGGGGGAGGGGCGGAGAAGAGCAGGCCGGGCCCGACCGGGCCGGGCAGGATTTTTAATGGCACGCTGCTGCTGCCCCGGCATTAAAAACGGGCTCGCGTGCAGTCTTTGGCATGGGTGCCATAGGTTGCCGACGCCCGTTTTAGACACACTGCCTTTGGGTGTCATCACCAGAGCTGAGAGAAGAAGGTGGTGGCGGGGAGGTCGGGGGGTTAGGAACTGAACTGAAAAATCTGTCTGGATTCTAACCAAAACCATTTAAAAACAATTTTTTTTGTCAAACTTGAAAAAAAATTAAAAATGCGTTTCAAATCGAACAAAATATTACAGTCAATTTTAAATGAAGTTTCAGTTTTTCTATTTGATGTAGCCCGTTTGGGGTGTTTATTACATCTCCCCCTGCTTGGGGCATGGTTTTTAAATAAAGATATTGGCAAATCTGCATCTGAAATGTTATGAAACAAAAAGGCAAAACAAAACATTTCCAAGTCTTCAAAATAAAAATTTGAAATAAAACTCGTTGAATATTTTGGGCCGGGGGAGGGAGGGTTGAATGCAGCTTCTCAAAAATTCATAAATAGATTCAGAGCACCAAAAATGCATTTTTCAATGAAAAAAATCTATTCATCAAAAGAATTTCACCCAGCTCCAGTCATACATAACGTAGCAAAATACAGGAGTTTGTTGCACCTAGGTATGGGGCTGGGAATGTTCAGAGTTGTTCCCATCCCAGGAGCGAGCATTAGAGAAAGGGCTAGGAGGTGTAAAGGCTGAGGACTCACCGAGGGATGGTGAGTACTACTGGCTATGTACAGTAATGATGTATAAGGTTGTGTCACACCCATACATAGCTACAGCATCATGCAGATAGTTTTCTGACTACACCTTATATGCAGCTATAAAATGGGGTGGAGACACTTCTAATTACAAAGTGACGCTTCAGATTTTAATGGCACAAAACATCACGCAGTCACATTACATGAATGTGCTGTTTTGTATTACTGTGCTTCTATTTTTCTCAACCAAGTTTCTGCAACCTAAGCAAATTCTTATAAGACAATATATAAACACACAAATGTTTGTGTATTTGCCTAGTTTGGATTTTTTTTAAATTCAAATGGGTTTGGCATTATCTGAAGATAAAGAAAGTACTTTAATTTCATCAACTGAACCTCACCTCTCCTTCCCCCGCATTCTCTCTGTTCACTGTTCCTCTCCCTTCCCTGCCCTTTCCCTCCTGCCATCTCTTTCCCATTCTCTCTTCTCCTTGTATTCCTTGCCCATGGACATCATCAGCAGGTGCTGCAGTTTCCCTATCTTTTATTCTAACCACCTGCATTGGGGTGAGTGGGGATATGGTTTCTCTCTCTCCCTCCTACAGGATGTTTGTAGCACAGCAGATTGCCAACAGTAACCTCCTGCTCCTGGTTACAGATGCTGCCTGTGACTGCAGCATCTTCCCACCTGTCCTCCTGGAAGCAAAAGAAGTCAAATATATCCTTCTTCTATCACAGTGTGTTAGACTCTGCAGCCTTTTCTGCTGTTCTCCCACTGCAACAATTAGTCTGGGGGTGGAAGATCTGTTCATATAGCAATTAGCATGGGGGAGGAGAAAGGAGGAAAGAGCAGGGAGGTATGATCCATTTGTGATGCAGCAGGATGCAAGTGTGGGTACAACAGGCAGGCATGGTGGAGGGAGCAGAGAGCAGGGAGATAAAGCAGGCAGGTTAGAGATGTGATTGGCAATGAAAATCTTCCCTTTTAGCCACCCAAGAAATCTAACCCCATTTAGAGCCTGGTGTTGAAAAGTGGCCTCCATTGTGATGAGCAGAGTGCTGTGCCAACCATTCACTGCAGTGCAGGGGCTCCTGTATAGATATCTACGCTCGCTGAATAGGAAAAGTAATGACTAGTTGGCATGACGTGCAATGTTAAAGAATAGCCATGGTAGAGGTAGGGGAAGAACTAGAGGGTTGGGATAATAGGGGGAGGAAAGAGACAGACATGATTGTGGTGGGAGAACAGACATCTGAGAACAGTGGCCTAGTTATTCTGAGTTCAGGTAAGTCACCTACAGCAGGTGTTTCTTTAATTCAGTCCTGCAGGATCATGCCCCTTCCTCATTCACTGGTCACATTAAGCTTTCTGTCCCTATTATCCTGTCACCATGTGGTAAAGTAGCTAAGCATTTCTGCCTTCTCCTCAGCCTCTGTTCTGTGCACTCCCTCCCCAGCACAGAGCCAACCTGTGCTTTCTTTTTACAATCTTTTTCTTCCATACCGTAGCTTATTTTTTTTTTTACAGCCTTGGAGACTAGTCCTCCCACATTGTGAGTTTGTTTCTGTCCCCTCTTAGCCTCCCTCCGTCTGAATTCCTAGGGCCCTTGGACACAGCTCAGATTCAATCGTAGCTGTGTGAGGGACCTCACAGTCTTTTGTCTGTGCTGCTTTTGTCCCGTTCTAAATGCTACTGTTGGTCTTAATGGCAATACACATAACGCTTCGGTGAAGTGCGACAGGATGCGCTCCCAGAAACTGAGACGGCGGCCAGATACCTGCCATGCATTCCATCCGGAGGTACAGTAGGGACCATGGGGCATTGCAGCTAGCTAGCAGTCTTGTGTTCGGTCTCATTCATACCACTACACCTACTGCATAGGCTCAGAAATGCCCAAGAGCGTGTGATTATGTTCATTCTGTAGTGGTTTTCCAGCAAAGAGGACACTTAATTAAGGTGATCACCTTTTCAAAAATGCAAAACCGCCCCCTCCGCGATTCCCGGCCCATGGGAGCTGCAGAGGCGGCACTCAGGGCAGGGACAGCATGCAGAGCCTCCCTGGCCACCCCTACATCTAAGAGCCTGAGGGATATGCCAGCTGCTTCAGGGGAGCTGCGTGAAGCCAGCCTGGGAGCCTGCCAGCCCTGCACCTACCAGACTTTTAGCAGCCCAGGCAGCAGTGCTGACCGGAGCCACCAGGGTCCTCTTTAGAGTGGGTGTTCTAGTTAAAAAAAAAAAAAGGACACCTGGCAACGCTGCTGGCAGAGGCCTTTATTTTTAGACCACAAGATCCTAGTCCCCTACACCACACGTGTGTTTTAGCAAATGGCCAATCCTGTATATATGCAGCCTGCCATGGACCCAAGAGACTTTGCTACCTCAGCCTAGTGCACCTAAAGGCAGGAAGTGCAGATCCTTGCACTAGTAAATGGCTGTGTGTGAATCCCTCAAAGCAGTAAACTGGTGCATGGAGCTGGCTGCATGCAAAGGGCCTCAGTGGGGCTGTATAGGCAGTAAGTCCATGGAGGCTTTGGGAACCTGAATCCCAGCACCGATGCCATGGGGTGTGGATCCTACAGCACTCAGAGGCTGGGGGAGCAATTTCTGGCATTAGTGCATGGGTCTTTGAGAGCTCTAAGACAGAGGTTTTAAGACAGTTGGTTTTCCAGCCATCTACATGAATGAGTGACATGCTCTTGGAAGGTCCCCCAGCCTGAAAGCATGAGGCCCTTACTCTTGACCTGTCCCTTCCTCTCTGCTCAGTACAATATTGTCCCATAGTATTCACTGCCTCGGTCATTGTGTTGGCTGCAGCCTCCACTCCCTACATTCCATGAGCTCCTGAGCATCCTGGCAGTGGGATGAACCATTTTACTTGCCCTCTTGTGACCCTAGAAATAGATTTGCTGATCTTGTGCCTCCTCCTCATTTGTTCTCAGGAGAACGCTCAGGACTGCGGTGGAGCTGCTGAGATCTCAGCCTCGCTGTCATTACTCCTTCTAGCGCTGGTGACCTTTGCTGTCCTCCTGCGGTGACAGAATCTACCATGATCCTTACAATTCACAGAAATGATGGATAATACAAGGGAGTCCATTGCTTCCCAGGGACATTCTTAGAGCCAGAGTTGGAGCTGTAGGAGGGGAGAAGCCCACGATGTAGGCACTTTGAGACTTCCTGTGGACTTGTGGGGACAAGGCATTAGAGACCCCTCACATATTGGCCTGTCTCTCTGACAAAAGGCATATATAGTTCAGTTTTGTGTTTACAATGGAAGCTATTTCTTCCAAAAGAACTTGCAGCTTGAGTCCCAGCCACCAGGGCTGAGGATCAAATGGGATTAACTGTCTATGCAATAAACACTGGATTAGCTATTTCCAGCTCTGGAGACAATACCTGACCGATCAGAGGAGCTCATGAGGGATGTGAAGGCTCCAGGAACATCTGATACTATCTTCCTGTGGCTGGTTCTGCCCTCATCTGGCCTGGCACCTCACTTACACTTGCCTCTGCTGCTGATGGAGTCCATGCAGATGCAGTGGGGATTTCACCAGTGCTATCCACTACGTAGCAGAGCTCTCCATAATGTAATCTGCCTTGCTACACCACACCAGGCTGATTTACTACTGCATAGGATGGTTTGAAATGGGTACATATTGCCCTTCAGGAACAGCTGGGGTTTAGATATGGAATTTTATTTACTGAACATGTTGCTCACTGGGATCAAGGATTTTCAGCATCTTGGATTCCTGGTGGTTATGGGGGAAAGTGAAGACGAGAGTTAGGTATAAACTGCAGAGCAGGACAGCAGTAAGGAAAAATACCTCAGTGAGGCTCTGCACAAGGAAGTGGTTCCCTAACATAGGGAGGTTCCTAGAGACCAGATTCCCCACATCCGTGTTATACAATTCGTAACCTGGATTGCACCATCTTAAAAGGAGATCTGAGCAGAGGAAACAGCACAACTTTGGCAGTTTCTGCTGAAATAAGTATAACTAACCTAGAGCTTTGGTCCCCAGAACTGACTTCTCTTAAAAAGTGATTGAGCATCCTGGAAATTCTAACAAGCCTGCATACAAAGGGAAAGCCACCTACCTACCTGTCTGTTAAAAGCAAACCAAATGAAATATCCCCTCCAGTCGTAGGACCTACCTACAAAAAGAAGAAAGGAAAAAAGAAGAGGAAGTGGGGTTTGTGCTGCCGGCTGCTTTCTCTGCAGAAGCAGCTCAGAACCAAGCACTCGGAGCTATGCTGTCCTAATCAGTTGCTGAGGCCTCTGGCTGGGCTGGAGACAGTGGCAGTCACCCACTAATGATTCTGGTTGCTCCCAGCTGCCAGGCACGTGTTTTCAGGCATTACAAACAATGACCAGGGAAGAGGAAACAAGGTCTCTTCCCCCCCCCCCTTTTTTTTAAATGAAGTGCTTGCCATTGTCTCTTTAAAAACAAATATATGGTGTATTTTAAACAGATATTTAAGGTGTATTATGTTATACTTGGGACTGATCTCAGCCTTGTAACTCCAAGCAACCCCAACCCACTGGTCATGATTACAGCCATGGCAGAATCTATGGCTTGGGGGCAACTGAGTCATGCAACCCCTACAGCTCATTGGCAGCTTGCCAGGAGCTCAAGGGTTGGCCCTAATTTGCCTAAAATGGAGCAGATGGCAGCTGCCTTAATTAGTAATACACATGGAGACTACATCTCCCAGCATGCAGTACTGTCAATTGGGCCAAGTTCTGTCAGGGCCTCTGAGTGCTGCCATAATACAAATAAAACATGAATAATAAAACAATGAGGCAAAATGATTAAAGCATAGTCCAGCGATGAGTATTGTTAGTTCTACCATGTGCTCCCACTTCCCACAGCTCCCCATTATTTGCTCTCTCTCTCTCTCTCGCACCATCTGTCCCTGAGCCAGCCCCTCCCCTGTTAAAAAGGGCCAGACTACCCTATTGTAGACCTTGGACTGGGAATGAAGGAATGACAAAGAAAAAAAAAGTAGCTAGCCAGGCAAGAGCTGCCGGTGTCTAAAGGAACTGTCCTGACATTTGGTTTGAGGGGGGTGGGGCATGCGTGATATGGGGACAGAGGCGTCCTGTTCTCTCCTGCCTCTATCTCCAGCTGCTTCCCCTGCAGCAAAGACCTCCGCCTGCCCTGGCATGGCAGAGGTGGTGAGGTGCTTGCTCGCCTGCCCCCTCTCTGACCAGGTCCATCAGCTTCCCCTGCAGAAAGCTCCTTTGGAGTTTTAATCTAATGACACTGCATTTTGCCATGGTGCAGTTATAAATATTTCACAAGCATTCCCTGCTTCTCTCTCCCATAAGGGGGGGGGGGGGGAATGCTTGCGAGTGATGCTCACACTGTGCATGCTCTGAGTGATGGAGGAGGCCCCTGGGGTTTCAATTACTAACCTGCAGCACCATTTGGCCAGTGCTGGATGCTCCTTTGTCTGGGACTCCCTGCTGCCCACAGGAAAAGGAACATGATTTATAGACCCACTGTTAATGCTGTGACAGCCAGGCTTACGGTGGGGGAGCAAGCAAGGGAAGCAAGCTAGCCTGCATGAAGCACCATGTGCAGTCTCACAGAACACTACACCACAGCACTCTCAAAAAGCCTGAACAAACAGGGTCTTATGCAAAGCCAGTCCCAGCAGAGTCTACGCTTCCCAGAGCCCTGCTGTCAATCAGGGAGAAAGACAGATGCACAGACCAGAGAGGTGTACAGCAAACTTAAGAGTTTAACCAACAGAGTACCATGAAGGCTGCTGCCTGTCAAATTTCTCTGGAAGCACCTACAAAAAGAAAATGAGGAGAAATATGGATCCAAATAAGTAGATAAAGGGAAGAGTGGCCCTTTCTACCCAGTGCTGCTGCTGATGTGACCTGGGACCGAAGTGCAGGTACTCCCTGAAGCGGTCATCACTCTACAGGCCTGTTTATGACTAAAGGCTGGTTTCCCTTGAAAGCAGACCTTCACATTCCCTCAAGTAGCAGCCTAATGGAGCACTGTCTGATGCTCCTGGTATTTTTAATCCTTAGAAGAGTGAAAGGTTTTTTTTGGGTTTTTTTTTTTTCCTCCTCTACACACTGTTAAAGGTGCTCCAAACATACACCTACAGCTTTCCCTGTCTGCGACATAGTGGGATTTACTGTGCTCCCAAGCTCTGGTTGCTTGCTTGTTTGGCAGGGATATCAGCTCTCACGCGGCCCTGGAGTTAAGGAAAAATGCCTAGAAAAAGCAGCTGCTCCTACTGCCATCTTCCTCAGCCCTGCACACTTGGCAGCCCAGGCAAAAACAGGACAGAAAAAAATAAAACAAATCATGACTGCAGAAGTAAACTAGCAGCTGTGAAAGAGGCCATTGTTCAGCTCCAGCTGAGTGGCATTATGCTGCCACCGTAGCATGGCATGATGAAGCACAGCTGTAATTTTTTCCTCCTTGTCTAGGGCAGAGGCAAAAATGTTTGCACACCTGTGCACATGCGGCTGTGGATCTCAGATTTTTTATGGAGGCAGCAAGATTTAGGTGGAAGGAGTAGCTTATAATGCCTCTCTCATTCCATCTTGACCCAAGAAGGCTTCTCTATGAAAGTTTCCCCAAGTCCCTGCCCCTTTTCCAGGAAAGGTTTCAGGTTTGACAAGTATGCATTTTCTAATGAAAAACTGTCTTGGCCAAAAATTCTCCACTCAGCTCTACTTTGTTGTAATTGTATTGTAGATAGGAGCACAAGAGAGCTTGCTTCTCAGGTGAATCAGAGGAATAAAGGGCACAGCTGAGAGGGTTGGTTCTAGATGGGGGAATACATGACAAATGCAATTTCTTCTGGAATAATGAACTGAATTTGCAGGATGAAGGACTGGCCTTTTTTATTTACTTTACTAAACTCTAAAAGATGCTGTGTATATTTCAGAGCAGTTTCTATTCCTGGAACCTAGGACACAGATCTGGAGTTTTAACTCCCAGTAGCACTCAGCTAACTTTTTGTGGATTTTGAATCCACATCAGCCAGATGGTTTGATTTAACACTGCAAGTCCAGTATCTAAGAAATGAGGGAGTGGGTGCAGGGGTGTGCGTGACAGCCACTTACCACAGACACAGTCATTTGACATACAAAATAGGTAGCATGGGAGTGACTGTTGCCTAGATCAATGAAATTCTTGCTATGAGGCAAGTCCTTGAGGATGGAGGAACTGGGCATTTGGGGGTGACAGTTGTTAAAGGATCTCCAGCACTAAGGTCTTGTCTACACACAAACACACACCAGTTTAAACCAGTGCAAACCCACATGGCACTTAAACTGAACTAAGAGTGGTTTAAATTGCTGTTTAGCTTCAACCTATATTCCTAATCAATTTAAGGCAAACTAACGTAAACTAGTTTAAACCAAAATAAGAGTGCCCAAACAGCCTTTCCCACCAGTTTAACTAAAATTGGTTTATAATCATGCCTTTAGTTAAAACCACTGCAACTCAGCACATAGACACACCCTGAACCTATGGATAATGGTTTCTCTGCTTCAGACAGATCACATTTCCTGCTCGGTCTCAGAGCTGAGATGTTCACTCGTTTGCATGTACCCAGGAAGTCATCACTCACTCAGGAATACATGATGTCCATGTCTGTTCATCCTCTCTCAATGAGGAGCACTGCTTTGGGCTGACTAGTAAATCTGCTCAACCTTGTGTGATTGTGGCACAGCCTAGTTTATAATCCCCAAAACAAAACTACAGTGGAGATTCTCCCAGGAAGAAGGGTCCATGTGCCCCTAGAGTTTTTCAGAAGTGTACCATGACAATTCTATAAACAGCCAGTGACACGTTCCAGGGTGGGAACAGAGAACATCTGCCACCCTCCTCCTTCTAATGAGATGAGGAAAGGAGCAACCCTGAGGGATACATCAATCATGATATTTATTCATTCCCACAGCTGCATACAATGCAGGCATGGGATTTCTTATGAGAAGTCTGCTGAAGCAGAAAGCAGTGGTCATGACCTTCATAGGAGATGCTGGTAGATTCAAGCAGCATCTACTGATAGAACCTGTCTGGGGAGATCAGAGCTATGAAGACCTAACTTCCTTCCCACAGCAGTAGCAGCATTGTGGCCTTGATTAGTAGCAAGGATATAGCTCTGAAGGCATTTAATTATGTCCCCCTGCCACAATCTTGAGTCCTGAGTTGAAAGAGGAGTGGTGGGAGGAAGCACACATTTTGGTTAAAATTCAGAAGTGCATTTGATGGGGGTTTGCAAAATGAGAAATACCATGCTACAGGATAAAGTTATCCTACTACCTAGAACAGTGGCTGCAGCAAATATAACAGCCCTGCTTTATACTGTACCACTTAAACATGATGCAGAATCTTAGCTCACATTGCTCTGCCTGTGGCAGAGCTCCCACCTGAATTACTAAACCCTCAAGTACAACATGACATGGGTGGCTCCTTATCTCTAACTAGGAAATGGTTTATGGGGGAAGAAACTGAGAATTAGGAAAGTTAGCCTTGGACATACCTCACAGCATTAGGTGCTTGCAGTAATGTGTTTGGGATATTGTCCTGAAAATGAAATCAGAAGCCTTTCAGCTGAGTTGCAGCTGTTTGACTTAAAAGCATGTAAGCTTTATGGAGCAGGAACCAAGCCTTCTGTTTGGCAAAATCCTAGTGTACCATGGACCCTCTGGGAAATAATAATGGATCAGTGTAAAGCTGGTGGGAAACCTCAAGATTCCAAGAAGGGGACCACACATATGAGAATGCTCCTTCGCCCCCTCCCCGCAAAGAAGATTAACAGGGAGGCAGCTGGCTCAGTCTTTGTTTCAACTGTATGCCCATTTAGCATATGGTGGGGGCTATAAAAGCTCCTCTGACCACACCCAGGTAAGGTGCTTTGCTAATAGCAGCGCCTGGTGATATTTTCTGCACTTGGGAAAGTTAGTGGTCTCATGTGAAACTTATTTACTAGAAAGAGGTACCAGACAGAAATGTTGGTATTTAACTTTTGTATTTTGTTGCATGAAGTTATTTTGGCAGCACCACTGAATGACCAATTTGTACTGAGTTGACCAGTTTTTACTGTGAGTCAGAACATCCCTCCACCAGAGTGTGGCTCCAGGAATATCAAAACAGCTGCTAACATTCACTGTCCTTCACAAGAGCTTCCGGTATCCTTGCTTCCCACCAGCTCGGTGCCCAGTTCCCAACCCTCCAGCAGGTAACCTCCTCACTGATTTAGAAGATGAATTCCACTCCCCCTCCCCCCCCCCACAGAGGAAGCCTTAGACCCTATTTCCTTTCATCATTTATTTGTATTATGCTAGCCCTAGAGGCCCCATACAGTCAGTATGCCATTGTACTAGGCACTATGAATAGCAAAATAATCCCAGTTTAATAAGGAAATAAGCTTTGTAGCATTTAACACATTTGTTATTGGTTTTCACTCCATGCTACTGCAGTGTTCTTTTCTGCTATCCTATGTACAATAAGGAGCTGTAAAGTTAAGGACTACTAGAGGGTCGGCTGGCCTCCATGGCAGCACAAAGGCTCATCTAATTCTCAGTCCAGCAGATGCCCAAGAAGAGGGACAGGGTAAAGAAAGGCAATCTTACCCAGGGAGACTGAAATATACTCATCCCCCTGCCCTTTGGAACGTAACATATGACCACACTAGGTCAGACCGATTGTCCATCCAGCTCAGTATCCTGTCTTCCAACAGTGGCTGCTGCTAGATTCTTCAGAGAGAATGAAGAGATCAGGGCAATTACTGAGTGATCCATCCTATTGTCCAGTCCCAAATTTTGGCAGTTTAGAGACACCCGGAGCCTGAGTTTGCATCCCTGGCCATCTTTTTTTGAACCCAGTTGTACTTTTGGCCATCACAGCATTCCCCAACAACAAGTTCCACAGGTTAACTGCATTGTGTGAAGCAATAAGTGTTAACACTAGTGACAGTCCAAACCACATTCTGACCCACCTTCATACTCCATGCACCAAGTTCTTCTGAGAGTAAAGCGCACTGACCAAGTTTTATTTTCTAATCCAAAGCAGTCAAATCCAGGTGACTCTTGGGGCAGTACTTCAAAACAGGCTTCTCTAGAAATTTAGTGCAGATATTGTCTATCCTAGAAAGGGATGCTTGGCAATAGGAAAGTGACTCATTGATGGCAATGATGCCAACAGGTCCCCTTAGCCCACAATTACTCAGCCAGTGTTTAAAACTGTTCTCTGCTAGTTCAGACAGGATACACAATAAAGGAAGCATACAGAACACTGTTGGAGCAAGTGTCTACCGGACTTTTTGATAACGGAGCCATTTAATTTTGTAAGTAGCTGCCAAACCATTTTTAATCTCCGGAAACATCCATTGTCCTGGAATCACAAACAAGCTTATGGTTTGCTAATCCTGTTTGCCAGACTGATCCAGTTTATAAAACAGGATTTGCCCAGCTGTTGACTAGACAAAAAACTTCTTCTAAAACAATTTGAGACAAGTCAGGACCTACAATGCAAATAGTGTCTAAGCCTAGAAATAAAGGCAATGTTTCCATCATACAACATACATGAACAAAACTTAAATTTGGTGTATTAGGCATAGAGGCATGAGTGACAAGCTTGATCCCTATAGTGTCAAACTCAAGGTCCATCAGTACAGCAGTGGGTGAAGGCCACAATTAAAGTATGAAGACTTAATCCAGTTGAGCACACAATAGCTGCTGTGTATGGGCGACCTTGCTTAAGGCAGAGTTTAAAGAAATAAAATAGCACTGAACTCGGACTCATAAGCGAGTCAGACTGGACTTATACTTTCCTCACTTGAGCCATAGATAAAGGGATGCTATCTAGCAACACTTCTGCAACTATTTGCCAGCATACAGGTCCTGTCCTAGTGTTCACAGTACATCCCCAACCCTGCTCCAAGCAAGTAATGAGAACTCTCCAGGTCTCATTTGACTTCTGGACTATCAGACCCCTTAGTAAGAAGCTGACTGGTCAGTCAGAAGCATTGTGGGAGGGAGAGAAGAAATTGTTTTATTCTTGTAAACATCATACAAAGCAACGAAGAGCCAAACTTGGTCAATATCCCATTTGGTTCTTTTATTAGCAGAAGTTAAGAACACAGCAAGTCATGAGATCCCATCGTATATGGAACCAATCACCAGAGACCCCAACCATCAAAAATCCCAAAATGTGCTTTGTTTCTTCCAACAGTAAGCAATTTAAAAAAGAAAGAAAATACTGAACAAGGCCACTATTTAATGGGGAAGGAAAGGAGCTGTAGGTCCTATCTATTCTATGGCAATAATCTGCACACAGAGCAAGCAAGCCTCTGACTGCTGAGAGTAAGGCATTCAGGTGCCAACCTGGGAAGAGTTCTCAGCAAGTGCTACTGGGGGCAGGGAAAGAAAGAGTCCACAGCTAGGCAGTTTATTGGAGCACAAAAACTTCCTAAACAGAGATTGACTGGGTTAAGAATAGCAGGTGAAGTATTGTGTTTTTGTAATAGTTCTGTGCTGTGTTGGGCCAAGTTACAATGTTCCTTCAGGGAGTGAGTGTAGGGCGATTCAGGATGGAGACTGCCACTTTTGCTGGTATTGATACAGAGGTATCCAAAGTGCTTTCCAGAACAAGTCTGGTTCTGATATGTACCATTGCTTTCTCAAGTAGCAGAGCACACCTCCTGCCAATGCTTATTAAACTCTCTCATTAAAAGTGCCTAGTTAATACTGCTCTGTATTCCAGTTAGGCACTGCACAAACCCACAAGACAATACAAGCCTTTCCTTCAATCCTATTGACATCTACTATGATGATCCCACCAAGAAGAAAAACATCCCTCTAAGCCTCCCACAAGCTCCAAAGCACCTCTTTCTACAGCTAAGCTTTATTTCAAAATTTCTGAAAATAACTAACCAAAGGGCAAAAGAGAAAATACTTCCTCTTTAGAGTCAACAGTGAGGAACCCTGAAGATAATCAAGGTCTTCCACTTCTATTCAATCCTATTAGACAAGATAACTGCTTGAAACATTCATTAATAGCCTGGATTCCCAAGAATGTTTACTTGTAAGATCTCTGCAATCCCCATTTTTCACTTGCAAATTTGAATTTTCACCCTTTAAAAATTTAGAACAATTTTACCTTCCTATTGCTTTAGGAACCACAGCGTTTTAGGAGCGGTTTAACTAATCCTATGTGAGAGGTAACAACTCTTAAGTTTCCAGCAACTAGACTCTTACTCCATAACATGAAACTTCTGGGTCATAAACTATACATCTAACTATCAGTTTTGCCCCAAGACTCAGAAGATTGTCCAACGATTTGCTTCTCTCTGGCTGACTAGGCTCCAGAGATAAAGCTACACCAACCCAATGAGAGAAGACTATGCGCTTCCTGCTATACAGAGGCTCCACAATAGTCCAAATGGTCTCAATTTTACTTCCAGGTTAAAAAAAATAAATAAATAAAAAATAAATTAAAAAAGCCAGCTATCCCATTGGTTTAAGCAGGGCTGGGAAATTACATTGGCTGGACCTGAGAAGTGAGAACTGTGCAGGGTTTAGTGCAGATTTAAAAGTCACAAGATTCTATAAGCCATGGGGCTTTGTACACACATGAAGGTGATGCATTAGGTCAAGAGAAACCATTAAATCTGAGTGCTTACTGCTGGCTGCTTCACAGCACAGCACTGCCCATGATACCAGGAGAAGTCAGCTGCTCCCCCAGCAGGAGCAGCGGCAACAGTAGGACAGGGAATCTATTGCAGGACAGGGAATTTAGTAAATTTAACACTGGAAAACATTAGGACTTCTGTGGAGAAGGAAGAAATCCAATAAAAAAAAATCCAGAGTGTGTGCAAGCAGCCAAACAGTATTCTTCCTTTGAGTGCACAGCTCCTTCCTTCCAGTGCCAGCCTATCTTCCCCACCCCCATTACTCCTCACATGCTTACCCACCTGAGTAGCTGTTCTATTCTTTGACAAGTGCCATTAGCATCATGTAATCATATCAAAGCATGGCAGATCCACGAATGGCAATCAAAAAGCTAGTGGCTTTTGTTTGCAGAAAGGCCATTGCCAACCTTTATGTGCCATGTTCTGAGCCCGCTCCAAACACTGACCAGAATGCCATATTGCCCAGTACATGACAGCTTCTGGGAAGAGTCTGCAGGACCATCATGCCTCACTCCCAAGGATTTTATCTGATCCTCCTGCAGTCACCTTTTTTGTGCAAAATTGAAACAAACAGTGTGTGGTACTTGCATGTTGCATCTATACAAAACCCCTTTCCCTCCCACCCCATTTGTTTAAAACATTTATATAAATTTTTTTTTTTATTTTAAACAGAAAGTTAGAAATCTTATTTACAATTTTTTCCCCAAAAGAGCATCTAAAATCAGCTCCTTCCCCTGTCCCTAAAGAAGATATAAATCTTAGCCTACATTTAAAAAAGAAAACTGCTAAGCCATCCCTCCCATTTTCTACAAATAAATATGGCATTGAACAGAAGCCGATTTGGAAACAGTCCTCTATAGCTCCATCTGTAGATCAAGAATAAGTTACAGTTTAAGAATTTCCTGGTCTTCAAATTGATTCATTCCATCGTTTGAGGTATAAATTTCTTGTGTTAGAAATCCCAAGAAGCTTCCATATCCTATCACATGAGGCTTGGATTCTCAGGTGTTCGCGTCACTAGCCCGTTAACATCAATGCCTCTTGCAGTCCTCTGTTTTGGTTATGATTCTGGGCTGAAGGCAGGTTTTACTGCCTGTCTCCCTCCTCCATGCAGCCTCCCCCAACTGTGAAACGGAACTCCTGAAGGTTTGAAACACCATGGAAGTGCACAAAAGCTCCAGCCACTACGAAGATGTGAAACAGCTGATGGGAGTGGAACTGTGGAAACAAGACAAGACATTACTGTTCAGCCAGAGACCTACGGAATCCAAGTACCAACCTCTTTCTAAAGAGATGTGTTGGGCTGAAGCATATAGCCGTGCACAGAAGCAGCAGCTTAACATTACTTGCTGGACTATTCAAGATCCCATATTGCACCAGTCACTGTATTATCACTGGCTACAGCATCTCCCCCTCTTCCAAGCTATATTCACTGGAAGCAGGGGGGAAAAAAAAAATCTGCTTCAGATTTCACAGCCAGCAGGATCACTTGCACACTTGAAATCTGAAATGAAGCTGTATGCCTTTCCTTTATATCTGTCTTTGGCAGATATCACACCAGCATGCTTCCAGTTCCCAGGCCAAAAGGCTTAGAAGTACAGTGAATTTTTTTCCTTAGACTCTTAATGCCTAGCAATAGAGATAAACTGTAGCTGCTGTGATTAGTGACACACGTGGACAGGTACTGGAGCTTAGATCTAGTCCTGGACGCAATGTCATCAAGTGGATTTTTAAAACACAGTTGCTCTGTCTGCTCCCCCACCATAAGGGGAGCCCAGCTGAACATGAGTCAATAAGTAGTTTGAGGTTTCAGTTAATACTAAAATCTGAAGTTCAGTCACTGGCTATCCAGGAAGTGAGCGATTACAGTGCAGCAGAATGGACACCATGAGGACGTGATATTGAGCATATCTCCCAGGTTAAAGGAAGAGATAGTAGCATGTACAATGGGTTTGCATAAATGCTGTATATCCATTTGAAGTATCCCTAGGAGACTAGAAGCAAAGTGTCATGCATATGTCAAAGCCTCAGTGACAAGGTACAATCCCACAGCTAGCCTTTGTAAAGGCATTTCAATGATTTGTAACAGCATTGTGTCAACTTTTCAATGATCAAATCCACTAATCTTTCCAAATTATGAAATCTCAAAAGCAGCTTTTAAAGCAGTTACAGTTAATTGCCATAATCAAAGAAACACAAAAGCATAGCAATACCAGACCTCAATATAACAAGCTTGTGTGTCACAATCTTAGTACCCAGTTATTTTGCAGACTCACCCAGATATCGCACTTGCCCGGGAAGAATCTCTCTGGTATACGGGCAGCATACAGCGCAGCACCAGTGATGTACAGACAGGCCATGAGTGCCAGCCAGCCTATCTGCCCCATTGTGGCTGCCTTGAGAAGGCCCTCAGAGATGACAAAGTGCAGGGTGGGGATGACACCACTGAGGCCGAGACCCAGAAATACTCCTAGGAGATAAGGAAAATGGTGGAGTCAGGCTTGGACAAAGAAAGCAGCAATAGGCAGAGCCTAACATTCACAAAAGATTTAAGGTGGAAGCTGTTGAAGCTGGAGGTCCAAAGTATGGCAGCAAGTTTATGCCATAACAAAGTAAGTGCTCAAGAAAGTACAGAGTCCCTTGATGCATTACGGGTACTGGTCAGCAGTTCTTCTAGACGTACTAAATGTTATTTCGCTTAAAGTTAGTGCCTTTTTGTACAGGCCATCTATGCACCAACTTGAGTGTTAACATTCTTAGGCTATAGAGGGCGCTTAGATCCCATAAAATATTCTGCTACTGAAAGAGTATGGTAGAGAATGACATGCAAGAAAAAGGAAATGACCAGTGATGTAGACTGAGGTGGGCAAACTACGGCCCGTGGTCCAGATCTGGCCTGCCAGCCATTTTAAGCTGGTCCTCGAGCTCCTGCTGGGGAGCAGGGTCTGGGGCTTGCCCCGCTCCAGCACTCTGGCACTTCAGCCGGGGAGCAGGGTCGGGGGCTGCTCCACGGGGCTGGTGGAAGCAGCTGCATGGCCCCCCTATGGTGCTCAAGCTGGGGAGCAGGGTCGGTGGCCTCTCCACCTGGCTCCTGGAAACCACAGCATGGCCCCACTCTGGCTCCTATATGCTCCAATGGCCCCCTCCGGTGCTCCAATGGGAGCTGCAGGGATGGTGTCTGCAGAGCGGGCAGCATGCAGAGCCGTCTGGCTGCACTCCCATGCGGGAGCGAAAGAAGGGATATGCCACTGCTTCCGGGAACCATTTGAGGTAAGCACCACCCAGAGGCTGCACCCCTGAGCCTCTCCCCATGCCCCAACCTCCTCCCGCCCTCCAAACCCCTCGATCCCAGCCCAGAGCACCCTCCAAACCCCAAATACCTCATCCGCAGCCCCACCCCAGAGCCCCTACCCTCAGCTAGAGCCTGCACCCCAACCCCCTGCCCCAGCCCTGATCCCCCTCCCACCCTCTGAACCCCTCAGTCCCAGCCCAGAGCACCATCCTATACCCCAAACTTCTCATCCCTAGCCTACCCCAGAGTCTGTACCCCCCAACCAGAGCCCTCATCCCCTCCCACACCCCAACCCCAATTTTGTGAGCATTCATGGCCTGTCATACAATTTCTATTCCCAGATGTGGCCCTCGGGCCAAAAAGTTTGCCCACCCCGATGTAGACTATTTACAGTATAGCATACAGGTCGCCCCAGGAATGAACATAGAAGAAATTGCACCTGAGGCTTATCTGACCCTGTAACTTGCCAGATCATAGCTTGGCTGATTTCAAAATTGTCCTAGCATAGAGTATTAACCCCTAAAGATCTGAATAATAAGTCTTTTCAGTAAGGAGTTCCATCCACCATACAGGTAATATTCAGGAGATTGAACTCCCTGCTGTATCCGGACATTCAGACCTTTCCTGAATATAAGGAATAATACCTTGGAGTGCACACAGGTTTGTATACACACAAAACCCAACAGGAAGAAACACGAGAAACTTGATATAGCATTAAATTGTGTTACCCAAAGACTCCTTATTCTTGATTGGTGAAGGCAACAGTAACTATTCTTGTCTACCATAGTCAAAGGGAGAAAAATCTCGGTAGCCACAAGATTATGATTATGTCAATTGCTCAGTTGCAATCAGCAGGGAGGCTACCTACACGTTTAGCGAACCTAATATTACAGCCATAAGACAAGTAGTACTAGGAGTCCATGGGAGTCAGACACAGACTACCAGTATCTTACCTTTACTGTTTACTTTAAAAAGGGAGAGAGCTGTTTAATAATGATGGAAATACCATTAACTGTCTCTCCCATTCCATGTGCTGCCCCCTACTTCTGCACCGAGAGGGTCTAACTTAACACCAATGCCTCTCTTACAGCAGATGTGACAAGTTTACTGTCCAAGAATGTGTTAGTTGTGTTTCCTACACACCAGGACATCCTTTGGCAATGCAGGCTTTTCCTAGGAGTCTGCTTTTGTAATGAGTCAGTAGGAAGGATCAACTGTAATAAAGAAGCAAAAAATAAATTTTGGTTTTTACCTGCTCTTACCCCTCGATACTCAGGGGTTGCAAACATGTCCCACTGGGAGACTATTATGGCTGCAATGCCCAGGACACAAATCACAATCAAGTAGATGAAGCAGGGCTGAGGGTTGCAATAGAAGGAGTAGTACAGCCATGGAACAAAGCTGCCCATGATGAGAAGTGCGATGCCAGAGTAATCCAGCCTAGAACAGGATAAAACAGGTTGACAAAGAAAGCCAACCCCAGAAGTTCTTGTAACACCCCATGTACTGTTTATCTTAAGAGCCAATTTATCACTGTAAAATGAGATTACTTATCTTGTTCACTGAATGATTGCTTCCACAGACCCCCCCCCTGCAGAGGTTACTTGCCTAGCCAGGCAGTCAGACCGTTTTTGAGCAGTGGTCAGTAGGTGTATGCTGTTCCCCATAGCCCAACATTCCACAGTCCCAGGGTATAAATAGCCCACCCCCTCTAAGAGTACCTCAAGTTTTTATTCTGGGGATAAGAAGGAATTGACTAAAAACAGTCAGGAGCATTTTCTTGATGCAAGAAATAGGAAGCGGATAGGCACTGTGGGTCCTGCTTGAGTGCAGACAGAATTCTGGACACCTTGTTCTGACTTGTTTGACGAGTCCACACCAGGATGGCAAATAGACTGCCCATCCAAGGTCTCAGTGACCACCTAGGAAACAACCACTCACATCATCAACTAGAATGTTTTTATATCTATTAGGTGCAGAGCAGACAGGGTCCCCACATTCCAGATGCACAATTCCCATGGACTATTTGCTTCCTGACAGAGGACTCATGCACTATCATGACCTCTTGCAGGAACAGATTCTTTAGGAGGAAGGCTTTTGGTCCTTCTGAGCTCTTTTTGTGGTAGACTTGCAGACTTCACAGCCCTTGGCTGAGTGACCTTCCAGAGCAAAGGGCCCTCATTGTCCAGCCAAAGCAGGGCATTTAAGAAGGGCAAGAGAAATACTCCTAAACCCCTTTTTATGTGACAGATCCACTATGTCTAGCAAGGCCCAAGATGATCCAAAATAGGTTTAAAAAAAACAAAGGCAAAAAAGTTACACTCTTAGACTTTAGAATCTTAGCTGTAATAGTTAAATATTTAGGTATAGTCATCTCAATGGTGAAAAGGAAAAGTTGGTTTTGAGACTGCTCCAGCGGAGAGAGAGAGAGGTATTTATACCCTTGGTCTATGGAATGTTGGACTCAAAGAAACTGCATGCAAGCCCTACCCACCAACTACTATTCAAAAAAAGTGTTTCCATGGCCACATAGCTAGGCACACTGTTACAGTGGGGCTCCCAAACCCTAGCCAGGATTCCCTGTCCCATTCTGCCCAGCCATTTCCAAGCTAGCATGCATTCCACTCTGGATACTTACTTGGAGAAGAGCCGGGAGACACCTTCTGAATGGCAGTAAACCGTGTGGAAGAGCCATGAGAAGGAGAGGCAAAGGATGGCTCCCAAGAAGAACATTCCAACAACTACCTTCTCCTGTACAGGTGCTACAAAGGACATGTTTGGCCGGAACATGTAAAAGATTCCCAGACACAGGAAGAACACACAACCTAAGTAAAGATAAGGCAGAGGTATCAGACTCATGTAACCTGAAAGGTATTGTACTGGACCAAGTTTACGGGCGTGGGGAATGCTGAACAAAAGATCATAATGACAATGTTACACTTCCATGCGGTCTGATCTAATCAGTCATATGTTTGACCCTCATCTGACTGAATTTGTACACACGTGAACAGAAACCATGATTTCACTTGTTTTGGGAGGTACCCACACTCTGGTTGAGCAAACCACCACCACTCACCTGTAGGCCTAAGACCTGATCAACCCCCACACCCCGCATATTAAACCAGCCTTGGATGAAACTCTGAGTTGACCACCAAAACCGGAAAGAAAAAAAATAAAAGGAATGTTCTGCTGCTCATAAAGCACTCCCGCCTCAGGAATGTCCCTAACGAGAGTTACCACCAAGGTTATAAAGACTCTGGGAAATTAGGGAGGATGCAGAAAGACTCAAATGGTAAGATAAGCTCTGACCAGTGTTTTATAATGACCATCTGCTCAAATAGAGCAGGTCACAATTAAATTACAACTTGGGCATGAAAGAGGACACAGGTGCCAGTGCGTCATTATTTACAATTTTTGTTATTTAGGAGTGTGGGATAATGTGATAGTTTTAGTAAATTTGAAGGAGGGAGCTAGTTTTACCTATTGTGACAAAGCTCTGTCCTTGCCTCCGTGGGTCCCGCATTTCCTGGCGGATTTTGCTGGCCTCAGAGGCTCACTGTGACCCTCCATGTAACCCTTCTTTCTCTAGAGTCAAGGGTCACAGTCTACTGAGCCATTTTCATCATAAGCCAGTGAGAGAGGTGAGGAGAAGTTATCCTTCCTTGTATAGTCTGTTGTCTCCCAGTCTCAGTGATTAATCAGGGGGCAAAGGGGGGTAGCCCAGGCCCACCCTCTACTCTGGGCTCCAGCCCAGGGACCCTAGTAGTATCAACTGTGGTAGCTGACCTTTTAGAAACATGACATGTACAATTCCCTGGGCTACTTGCCCCACAGCAGCCCTCATTTCCTCAAGCTCCACTTCACCCTTATCTCTGGGCCTCTTTCCTTGTGCCTGACATGGTGTGTACTACTCAGCCTCTCCAACAGCGCAACTTCCTCCCACAGCTCCTGACATGCACTCCCACCTGAGTGACTGGGAGGCTTTTAACTAGTTTCAGCCAGCCCGATTGGCTTCAGGTGTCCCAATGAACATAGCCTTCTCCCTGCCTTCTGGAAAGTTCTTAATTGGCCCCAGGTGTCTTCATTGACCTGGAGCAGCTTCCATTTCACTTAATCTGGTACCAGGGATTTGTTTAGCCTGGAGCTAATATATCTATCTCCCACTACTCTTCCATAGCCATCTGGCCTTGTCCAGTCACACTATATAATGTAAATGAAAAACAATGCTCTTTGGGAACCATTTCCAGACTGAAGCTCAACATCAAGGTGCTGGAACTCAAACCCCTCTGCATGACCATGACGTGCAGAGGCATTGCCAGGAACCCCCAGATGAGTGGATCCTGACTGGACATAGACAAATTCACCCAATCCATTGGGAATGGTGAGCATAAGATATTTGCTTGGTATATGTATTCTGTGTATGTTGCTAATAAATAGATGTTTAGAGCACAAATGCATAAGGCTCTTTCACCGGGAAAAGGTTCCGCAGACCCGTAGAGCCTAGAGTCCCGAGGGAAAAGGGAGGGCACTTAAATTGACCGGGTTTCTTCACGAGCCTTACACCCTGAGCCCTCAGAAGGGAAAGGGTGGGGGTGCTCTAAATTGACCAGGTCATGCCTTGAGCCTTCAATAGGGTATAGGCAGGGTGCCCTAGATTCTCTCAGGTAACACACCAGCAGTGAACCCAATCTGTATTTTATCCCCGATTGCTAATTTAAGTGCTAAGGAAAACCCTAAAGTTAGATGCAATACCATTCACTGCTTCCTCCATTTCCAAGGTAAAGGCTAGGAAATCATGAGTCCTAGTCCTCATAGGAATTATATTCCCACATTCCCCAAATTGTGGTATTCACTGAAGAGCCCACTATCACCCAGAACCACCATCTCCCTTTCTCACTGTGATTGACAGGCTTCTTCACAGCCTAGTCTCAGATAAAGACCAGGTACCACCCCAGCCCTCCTGAATCCCTGCAGAAGTAGCATTTCTTATTTGCGTGGCTTCCACCATGCAAGGAGGAACAAGGATGCTTATGATCAAGGTGAAGACACCACTGACTCAAAATCCCCTGCATATCTAAGACTGACCTTTTCTGAGCTCCTGGGAACAGTGGCTCAGCCCAGCTTCACAGATCAGCAAACCAAGACAGAGCCCAGTTTGCTGCTGTGATGTATTTCAAAGCTTAAGTTGTTTGCCAAAGAATACTGCTGTTCACTCAACAGCTGGAAGAGCGCAAGAGTGGGTTTTTGTCCTCCCAAGCTGGGCAGGAGGGTTAATTGGGATAGAGTGTCACTGCAGTGTGAATTTAAAACTAATTTGTGGTCAGTTAAACTTCTGCTCACACTTTGATAATGCACCCTAGGCAATGAGAACGGGGTATACAGCAGAAAATGCTCAGCATTGCCAGGGAGGTTTGACTCTCCGGCCACTCTTTCCCCTAGTTTGGCAGGGAATGGAAAGTAGCACACATCTGCAGGAGAGGAAGGAAGGAGTATGTACCTTTCAGGCAAAATGGAGAATGGCACGAACAAGTCTGAGAAGAGCTACATCCAGTTCTGCTCGACTGAAATGCAGTGATGCAGTGTCACTACTTTAACACAGAGCTCCCACAAAGTTTTTCTGCTTACCTTGTGATAAACCCTGGGTATTGGGGAAGATTGCGTACTGCAGTGGAAGAGGAGCACAGGTGAGAGACAGAGTAAGCTAACAGAGCACGTTTCCTCTTAACAAAAATGCTGTCTCAACTATAAAGAGGGAGAGAAACAGCACTTGGCATGCAAAAATATATTAAGCATTTATAGCATATGTACTTACTCTTTGCTCTTGAAAAAGGCACACGTCAGTAGCACAGCAGTGCTTTCAATTTGTGTAATTGGAGAAGGGGACAGGAAAAAGGTGAATGTCTTTCTCTGGGATCGAGGAAATGCCCTAGTATATTCCCCCCCCCCCGGCCACAGTTGTTGCAACTTTTGTGCGCTCTGAAGGCAATAAGTGATCTTCGGATGTATGCTTATGGGCCCCAAGGATAAGATCTCACAGTGCTGAGTTAGCAGTACCAAGAGGGGCTGAACTCCAGAGACAAGGAAATCACCTTAACCCTCCATAACATTTGGTGGGGGAATTTTAACAAGAAACACCTGGAACTCTATCCAGCATGTCATGCTGGAAGGATAATGGCACCTATGACTCTGCCCCGGCTAAAGGACATTCCACACCACTCAAACTTAGGCAGCAGGTGGCTAGGTCTACAGGGGTCTCAGTTCCCACCTCCCCAAACTATTTGGAGCTACCCCACTGTCCGCATGCATACCCAGTCAGCAAGCAAAGCCTCACATGTGGCTGCACACTGGATTCCTGGCAGGTGGAACTAGATTCCTCAGTCCCAACAGTGGATGCTGGCTCCTAGCTCCTAAATGGCATTTCCTGGGAAAGTTCACTGGGATGGGGCGATAGGATCCTCACTTCCTGTGGGACTAAGGCCCCGTGTTTGGCAGCACCAGGGCCAGGCAGGAGGTTAGGCAGGGCATCGTGGGGGAGGTGAGACTGTTTGGATACAGATGCACTCATGTGACACTAACAGGCTCCTCCAATGAGAGCAGTGAGCCAACAGGCCAGAGTGAGGGGCCATAGAACAGGAGCTGTCACTAAGGAGTGAGTGCAGGGCTGGCTTAGTCCCCCTAAAAATATTTTCCCAGCTGCCTATGCTCTTCAATCATTAACAGTGCACATTCACTTTAAAGCATAATAGAAATACCTAGAAGATGTGTCCAGATGTTGCCAGTCTCTGTGTGTATTCTGAAGATGCTTTTGAAGCAAGCGCGGAAGGAGGGCATAGGTGGTCTGTGTCCATGCAATAGATAGTCATTATCCTTTAGCCAGTCAGGGAGAACATCATGGGGTATGACCCGCCATCGGCCCTCCCACACCTGGAGGTTAAGAGTGCATGGTTAGAATCTCAGCCAATGAAGTCCCATAAATGGTGGGCACGGCAAAGGGAAAAATAGGAAATCCTGAGTTAGTGTCCGTGCTTTAAAGTAACCAAAATGAATGTACTAAGTCTAGGGAGCAGAGAGTTTCCTTTGGGACAGGCGTATCTTGTGCTCAAGTCCTAAGTCATACTATTCTACACAACACACTAATGGTCTGAACTTGCGCTAGTGCTTCCACCAGTGCAGGAAGTGAAATACTTCAACACAACCAAGCTCATTTTAAACTGCTCAATGAAGGCCAAAAGTGGATTTAATTTTCATGGTTAATTATGCAGTAATGATTCAGTATTTGGGGAGGTGAGGGGGGGGTGTCTTCCCGTCCACCTCACTGAGGAAAGCTAGATGTTGCTCTTCATCTAACAGAGAAAGTTCTGAGCACAGTCCCATCTCCCCATCACAAGATCATTACTGATTGTATGCTCATTAGTGTTAGATGCAGTCTAAATGTTAAATCTAATAGGACAGTTAGTACCATTTCAGTTATCCAGAATGCATAGAGGGGCATTCAAGTCAATGAGGAGTATTCTTTTCCCTATGGCTAAGCCTGATGCTTTTTCAGCACTGCCAGCCAAAAAAAGGAGAGGACAAGCAAGGACCTGAACTCTGATGCTCTAACAGTAGATCTACACCATTCCCAATTCTTGTATTCCTTCCTACATATTTATGTCCCCACTTCTGTAGAAGGTCCCCATTGCAAAAAATCACACACACACAGCTGCTCATACACAGCAGGTCTACATCACCGGTCAGTTCCTTTTTCAGTGGCACAGAGCTAACAAGATGCACGTCATCTTCACTATGGCTCCTCAGCTGGCATTGCAAAGCTGCATACAGGCATGGCACAGATGCAATCGTCTTTGGGATTTGCTCACTTAGCAATAAGAATAGAGGAGCAGAGATGTGTGCATTAAGGTTAGGGAATCCTGCAACCGTTAATTTCAACTGCTGGGTTCTCATTTCTGTTTTAACAGTGAGGGCCTAAAACAACGTCAGGAATGCTGCTGATTGGTTTTCCTTTGAAGGGACACTTCCTACTGCCAACCCTCTCTAGACCCCACCACCACCAGACAGCACAAAAATTAGTCAAAGGAACTAGCTCAGGTAAGACATTTAAACATTCTGTTTTACAGAAGAATTAGCTGTGTTTTGCTTAACATGCAGCAAGAATGTATGTGGGGGGGTTCCATTTTTGAGAAAGCAGAGGAAGAAAACTGTTTAAAAACAAAACACGCTCAAAGCACTGTATGAAAATGCAACCTTGATTTGCCAGGATCCCTCTACCAATGGTAAAAAGCCATCGGTAATACCCACTGTGATAAATGTGCCACAGGCAGCACTTCACCCAAACCCAGAATTAGGGCATCAGCCAGAGACCAATACAATATATTCCCCACAACTTTAGCAGAACTGAGATTCAAGGCCAGCAATCTCTATGTAGTCCACAATGGATTTGCTTGGATGGACTTTTAGGAGAACCTGTTCTTCTATTTGTGTAGCAGACAGTCTGTTTTACAATGGAAGCAAATGATGATGTGGAGGCAAAAAAAAAAAATGGCATGTCTGCAGAAGTCTGGAAAGAACTGTCCTGATAAATGAAAGCATCTTGAACCAGAAACACTGGAAGCAGAGTGCTTTTATTCTGCCTGCAAACACACAGATGTTTCCCAAAGGGGACTCATTAGCTGCAATATCAGCTTTAAAATAAATTTCAGAATGTAATTCCTATTGTTCCATGCTTTCTAGTTTGTGCAGTTATAGCATACCTGGGACATACCCCACACAGCATCAGCATTAGCTGATATACGGAGAATCGGTCAACGACCAACTCCATTATGCACCTGCTGTTCCCCAGCTTATTGCCAACACAGTTTACTTCAGGAACATGGCCTGTTAGCTTCATTTAGAATCATAGAATATCAGGGTTGGAAGGGACCTCATGAGGTCATCTAGTCCAACCCCCTCCTCAAAGCAGGACCAATCCCCAATTTTTGCCCAGATAGATCCCTAAATGGCCCCCTCAAGGATTGAACTCACAACCTTAAGTTTAGCAGGCTAATGCTCAAACCACTGAGCTATCCCTCCAGGCTCCAGTGACCATCTGGATAGATTTGTTTTCTTTAAATCTCTTACCTTACACACAAACTCTTCCATTTTCTCCATGGCATGGTGGGCTTGTAAAAGAGGGGACATACCCATAAACCCTTCATCTTCCTGAGCTGGTTCATCATTACAGTCGCATTCCTCAGAACTCTGGAAGAGAAAAACCAAAAACATTTCACATAAAAACTGACATAAGATGATGCTTTTCACTGTTTTACACCAAAACCAAACATGGGCCAACCGTCAAGTTGAAATTTCAAATTCAAGACAAGGTGTAAAATTTTCAGAAGAGTGACTCAGATGCTTTTTAAAAAGTGTTATCCATGGTCATACTAAGTACAAACCAGTCTGGAAAATTCAGTGAAATTCTGTGAAGTTGTGTATTTCATTAAAATCAACAGCTATAAAGTCCACAAAATGATGTAGCCTATTCCCCTACCAATGCAGGATTATTTCCTACACAAAGTTTCACTCTTATCTGTTTTAGGACTAAACATTTTAATAATCACGGGAAAGTGGCACAAAAAAAAATTGCAATTCTGGTAGCCCAGGATAAGCCGGGGTGAGGCTGAAGTCAATTTCAATGCAAGATTTGCAAGCCTTATACTTCAGACTTCAAATCAAATGAAATTTTATCATTTCACTCAAATCTGTTTAGCTGAAAATTATGCCTATTGGATTGTGCTATGAAGTATTGATTTGTTCATCTCTGCTGGTCCTGCTAGATGTTCCAATAGTAAAACCAGGAAATCAAAAGTTGGACAGAGGCATGCATAATGTGCTGAAGAATGGTGGTATAAAAATTTTAAGATGTTTAAAAAAAGTGAATGGTACACAGTTTAAGCGTAAAAGTTTCTGGTTATCAGGGAATAACGTACAGATCATCAAGGGGTGCAAAATTCGGTTTAAGATTGGATGGCGTAAGGAATACATTATCTGCAATATCCAATTGGGGGTAAAAGGTTAACAGGTCGAAGTACAGACATTGAGATACGAGGGTATGTTGTTCATATAATGGCTATGTTCAGGTGTGGAGTATAAAGCAACTAAACCAAAACACTTTTGAATGGAAAGGTTCAAATACTAGTTACAAGAAACCACTGTACAGAAAGAGGCCAGGATTTTGATCTGGAAATGAAAAAAAGAAACTCCAGAATCCTGTTTTATAAGGCAGGAGTATAGATGGAGGAGTTTTATCAATCACAAGAAAGGAAGTCATTAGCAACAATTCCATGGCCCCCATTCTCCAGCACATTAAAATGCAGAGGACAAAGCAAGTGAAGACATGCTTTGGTCATTCCAATTTCAGGAAATAAGAAACAGGTCACTAAATTCTGCTTTATTTATTAGAAGTGATCCACACCACCAGGGACTCAACACTTCTGCTGCCAAGGTAAATCTTGAGGAGGCAGCAGGAGGAAATAGTCATAGCAATATTGAGTAGGAGAAAACGGAGAAGTGAAGCAAACCCTTTTGTGCCCTTCAAGTCTCTGCTCTAGAAAGCTGCCAAGAATTCTAGTGGCCAAGTCAAAGATTTAGAGGCCAGATGGTTCCAATACAATTATCTAGTCCAGTGGTTCTCAAACATTTGTATTGGTGACCCCTTTCACTTAGCAAGCCTCTGAGTGTGACCCCCCAATAAACTAAAAAAGAACTTTTTAATATATTTAACTACCATTATAAATGCTGGAGGCAAAGCGCGGTTTAGGGTGGAGGCTGACAGCTCGTGAACCCCCATGTAATAACCTCACATCCCCTTGAGGGGTCCTGACCTCAGTTTGAGAACCCCTGATCTAGTCTGATCTCATGTATGATAGCCACAGAACTTCACACCTTAGTAATTCCTGCATCAAGCACAATAACTTGTAGTTAAGTACTGCATCTCTTAAGGAAACTTCCAATGTTGATTTAGTCTCCAAGATACGGAGAATCTGCCATATCCCCTTTATATAATGTACCAATGGTTGATTACCCTGAATGTTAATTTGCACTTTATTTCCAGTTTGAATATTTCTAGCTTCAACTTTGAGCCACTGGATCTTATGTCTGTTTGTGAGGTTAAACAGCTAAGATTAAAGAGTCTTCTCCCAGCGTAAGTACTTCTAGACCATTATGTTGCCTCTTAACCTCTTCAACAAGCTAAAACAATTAAGCTTCAGTCTTATTGTAATAAGTGTTTCTTAGACCTAGATTCATTCTGTAGCTCTTTTCTAAACTCTCCATTTTTTCAACATCCTTCTTTATGTACTGACACCAAAACTGGACACAGTTCATTTAACAAGACCGGTTTTCCATAAAATTACGTTGTCAATTATATTTATGTCCTTTTATTCTTCAGTGATAGTCTCCTAACAGCCTCTGTAATATTTTGCTCAGGATCGAAGCCAGGCTTCCAGACCTACAGTTAAAAAAGTAAACCAGGTTACTAGCTAACTACTGGCACAGCAGTGACTCCCGTCTCCCTCTGGAACTTGCTGAAGTTTATTAAAATCTAACATCAATGAGGCAAAACTCCTCAGTCAATCCTTAGAACTCCTGTGTGGAAGTTATCCAGACCAGATTTTTTTTTTAAAAAAATATATATATACAAGAAAGGAGAATATTAAACAGCATCTTACTACTGTTGGAATAGAAATTGAAAGTAAATACAATATCTAGCTTCATTCCAAATACAGAAAACATCTCCACTTTTCAGCATCACTGACAATTTTGCAATCTCCACCAGCAACAGGACACCTCTATCATTAGGATTTTTTGTTCCAGATTTATTTTAAAGAATTCCTTTAAGGTTTGGATCTGCTTTGCACTACAATACTCTGCACGCTATAAGGCCTCCTTCATAGGTCAGCCTTGTTACAATGTGCACTTTCCAAGATCAGACCTTACAGAAAGGTAGGACTGGAAGTGAATTCTAGCACACGTGACACGGACTAAACAGATAGAGCGGGATTCCCTAATGTAACTAAGGCCTATCAGACTACAGCAGAATCAAATAAAGTGTTCAAACTAACCGTTCTCATTTTTAAATGAAGAGAGAGGCTGGAAGCAAGGGATCTTGACTGAATGATCTTAAATTAAGGAATCCATTATTCCCCTACCTCACTGTCTAGCAGAGCCTAAATTTGTTTAACCTCGGGATACACTTTAAGGCCCAAAACATCAGGCTTTTTTTATTTCTAGTATGAGAGGAAAAAAGTTTTAATTTATGTGCATTTTAGGAACACTTAATTATGAAGTGCATTCCAAATTCTGCTTGCATTTTAGAGATATGCTAATAAGTGAATAAAATAATGCCAAGCTCTTTACCGTAGTGATAGCAGGAACTGAGACAGCAAGCACCTTGAGACATGGCACCATTAGGTACCATGTACACAAACCAAATTGCTGCCAAGCAACAGTAATTTTTTCCTTCATTTCCTTCCTGCAATCAGGTTATAAAGTTAATGTTCAAGAAAACATTAAGGCATTAATATTTAATGGTGAGCCAAAGTTTGAGGTTTTTCAATACTCTTATTTTTCCCCCCAAATAAAGTCTGATTAAGATGATGAAATATTTTGGTTCTTACTAAGGTACATATTGAACTGTATTTCAAATGTAGAAACAGTAACTCCCTCTCCTATGTCCCATTAGACTGAATGAATGGGAAACTGCCAGTGTTAGAGAGAGGTAGAAGTATGTCACTGGAGCATGACATTAGCCTAGCTTCCAGGCGGTGCATTATTCAACAGCCATCATTCATGACAAGGGGGAATCCTTTGCTTCACCTTAGAATGGTATAACTTACATAAAGAACATTCCCTCAAAAGACACTTCTCAGTAGCCCAGCAGAACAAATGCATATGCAACTCTAAAGGCTGGTGTAGCAACCCTTTGTTTAGGATTTCTACTGGGGACAAGAAGAGTATGTTCACACTGCAATCACAATGTGAGATTGCAGCATACCCAGGGTCCCAAGCTAGTCTTGTCTGACTGGGACCCTAGACCAGAGGTGGGCCAACTACGGGCCGTGGGACAGTCCTGCCCAGCCCCTGAGCTCCCGGCCGTGGAGCCTAGCTCCGGGCCCCTCCCCCGTCACAGCCACGCTGCTGCACCCGCGGCACTCTGGCCTGCCACTCCTACTGGGCAGCGTGGGGAGCGTGGCACGAAAGTGAACTCTGCTGCTCTGAGCAGCACGGTAAGGGAGTGGGGGCTTCCAGGGGAGAGTCAGGGAGCAGGGGGCAGTTGGATGGGGCAGAGGTTCGGGGGGTGGTGGTCAGGGGATGGGGAACAGGAAGGGTTGGGAGTGGGAGTCCTGGGGGGCCTGTCAGGGGGTAGGGTGTGGATAGGAGTCGGGGGGCAATTAGGGGACGAGGAACAGAGGGCAGCTGGATAGGGGTCAGGGGGACAGGGAGTGGGGGGGTTAGATAGGGGACAGGGTCCCGGGAGGGGGCAGTCAGGGGACAAGAAGCAGGAGAGGTTGGATGGGTCGGAGGCACTGAAGGGGCAGTCAGGGGGCATGAAGTGGGAGGGGGTAGGGGCCAGGCTGTTTGGGGAGGCACAGCCTTCCCTATCTGGCCCTCCATACAGTTGCACAACCCTGATATGGCCCTTGGGCCAAAAAGTTTGCCCACCCCTGCCATATAGATACATACTCAAGCAGCTACCATCCATGCTGTCGTGACTTCACTACTCAAGACAGCAGCTAGAACAATAGAGCCCTGAAAATCTGCAGCCATCCAGACTATGTTTGTGGATCCCAGATGGCTGCGGATCCAAATTTTATATCGAGAGCCCTGCAAATCTGCGGATATCCGTGGACCATCTTTGCAGATTGCATGCAGACATCAAAGCTAGCTCAAGTATATCCACATGCTGCAATTACAACTCTTGATTGCAAAGAAGATTTACCCAGAGACAGTCACACTTTGAAACCCAACCCTGCCAAAGACAAGAGGCATTTTTAGAAGCTTTCAATTCTTGTCAAATTTTAGATAGTAAGTAAAGCTGGTTTGTGCTTTACAGGAGTTCTCTATGAATGCTATTGTCCAACTGATTTCACAAGGGAAATTATCTATTTGATTTAGATACTTATCTTTGGTAGAGCTTTCCCACTGCTGTGTAGAGTTGGAAGCAGAGATGAGAGAGGAAGGAGTTTTGTTTTTTTTAAATGGTGTTGTGTATATAAAACTTAAGATAAATATCTTTGGAGATGAGGGGAGGAAGAACAAGCACGAGTTGATGTGAAATTAAGTACAGGACATCACAACTTCTGCCTGACTACAATTCCCATTATTCCTTGAAGATTACTAGCTAGGTAATACAATACGTAATGTCACCCTGACACAGGGTGAGGAAATGCTGTCTCAGGTCTCCAGTTTTAACTGAGCATAGAGGGCAACTGGTACCAAACCCAAAAAGGAGCTTTTACAGAAAGACAGTTTTGTATTTTAAATACACAAGCTTCAGAATTTTACCCTTTCCCCCTTCTCCACAGAGTTCTGTTAAAATGTTGAAGGAAAGGACTATAAATAGATGCTTCTCATGTCACACACCTGTTATATACACAACGCATTATGCGAGGCTGTGAGGAGGGGAATGAATGGATTTCTAGGGTTATGCATTGCGCAGTCCAGATATGAATACTGCTGTGCAACCACATGGCAGCTAGAGACTCTACTGATATGTAGTGATGACCTGCCCCTGAAATTAGGAGTGGTGGTGCAGTCACTGAGAGAGGAAGCCAGCCACTGCAATAAGCAAACATTAAATCAGGGGTTGGCAACCTGTGGCACGCTTGCCAAAGGTGGCACATGAGCTGATTTTTACTGGCATGCTGCTGCCAGCCGGGGTCCCGGCCACTGCCCCCGCTCAGCCCGCTGCCAGCCTGGTGAACGGAACCCCAGGCCAGTAGCGGGTTGAGCAGGGCTGGCGGTTGGACCCAGGCTGGCAGGAGCCAGCGGACAGAACCCCAGACCGGCAGCGGGCTGAGCGGCTCAGCCCGCCGCCGGTCTGGGGTTCTGTCTGCCAGTGTAGTGTATTAAATGTCTCCCCGTAGGAATGTGATACTTGCAGAGCACCAGGACTGGCAGCCGTAAGTAGCACATTCCTATGTGGAGCAATTTAATACACTACACCTGGCCCTGCTCAGCCTGCTGACAGTCTGGAGTTCTCAAAATATGTTCTCACCCCTTATCAAAAATTACACTACAATTAGCTTGAAAACTTACAAGTTTTGTATATTACGGTAATTGTTAAATAATTTATAATGTTAATACATAGGTTTGATTAAACAAATTAGTTGTACTTGTGTGCCTGTGCTTAATTTGTGTTTTCGATGATTTACCTTCTAAAATAATCTTACATGTCTCACCCCCAGAAAGGGCATCTCGCACCTCCAGGGGGGTGCATACGCCCCAGGTTAAGAACCACTGCACTAAAAACTGATAAGATCTGCATTTTAAATTTAATTTTAAATGAATCTTCTTAAACATTTTTTAAACCTTGTTTATTTTACATACAACAATAATGTAGTTACATAATATAGACTTATGGAGAGGCCTTCTAAAAAATGTTAAAATGTATTACTTGCACATGAAACCTTAAATTAGAGTGAATAAAGGAAGACTCGGCACACCCCTTCTGAAAGGTTGCTGATTTAGATTTTAGATCATTTAAGCCAGTGATACTCAGATCTCAGTGGTTCAGGAGCCAAATTAGCAATCAGCATTATCCAAAAGAGCCACAGTGATGTAAATTCATTGTTTCATTTACTATTTTCATATATATATTTACTTGGTTATTCTGACCAAAGTATTATTTCATCAACTACAGTTGGTTAATAACAAAGTAAAAACATTGTGATTGGGTAATAACTTAGATTGGTTAATAATTTAAATCACAGAGTGTCTCCCACAACAGGGTCTGGGGTAATGCCATGTTGAGTTTGACACTGGACCCATTTTCAGTCTTAATCTTTAATCTTTCTGTAAGAAAGACTGAAGAAGGCTATTGGCGGGTGGATGTGTGGCTCAAGTCATTAATATCTGCAAGTTTTTTTTCGTTTTTAATATAAAGGGGGAGGTTTCACAGCTGCTATCCAGAACCTATGCAACACAAGTTCTTGGGAGAGCACCGTACTAGAAAAGACCTTCCCAACAGCTGGAGATTACTGGACTTCTCACTAGCATACTACTTCTGACTCACTGGTACCTCCTGCCTAATTTTGCATCTATATCTGGCAAATGAGTTTTGTTCTCTAGCTAGTCTTTCTAGTAAATTTTTAAAGACTTTTATTCCAGCCCATTTGAAGTTTCACTTTTGCTTTGAATCTTTCAGAAACGGGGACACCATTCAAGGTGCAGTCTTACTAGTGCAGCATAAAGGAATAGTAATATCTGGTCTCACAAAAGATTGCTTAAAGAAGGCAGATTGCAATTTTCTGCTGCTGTTTGTGTGCCAAACTCCTGTAGTTTGAAATCCACCATAACCTCATCTCTCTCCACAGCCCTAAGAACTGCTTTAAATTAACAGCTATGCTGAGTAATTAAAGCACTCCTATCTCACTTTGGATTAAACTATGTTTTTCAGAACTCTTTGTATTTACTATAACTTCTCAAATTCTATTTTTGCTGGAATCACAAGATCCTCCCAAGGTCTAATGAATGTTGACCGATGATGCCATCATTGATCTCTGGGACACTTAACCGGATACATCATTCCAATATGATGAAGCTCCTGAGCAAGACTGCAATCTACACCTCAGACACTCCCTCCCAGTTTACTCCCACGTTGTGATCTTTTGCCTTGGAGTCCTGAACAGTTCAGTTCTCTCAAAGATAGATTAGCAATTCCTTTCAGTGAGTTGAGAAGAGAGAAGTACATATTGTCAAATGCATTTAGAGAGTTTAATGTCTCTTCTAATAAAGTTAGAAGAAATTAAGGTATTTGATACTAGAGGAAATCACTTTAAAAAATGCTAAAACTTGTCCCAACATAAGTGAGCCAAAATATGGTTTCTGCTCAGTCTGAAAAATTGAGGCTACAACACAGGAAGCTAACTTGCATTTTGGGGGAAGGGGGGAAGAGAAGGGAAGAGACCTAACCCATAAAAAAAAAAATACAACTTGCCTTAAATGCAGTTTTTTTCAATACTGATGTGCCACACACTGCATTTCTGAGGTCTCTGAGGCTGCAACTTTAGGGCTTCACAATTGCTATCTATGGTGTTGGCAATACTCAGAATCAATCACAATATATGACTCTGTATACACTAAAACATTCACCACTGACAAGGAAAGTAAATGGGTGCACAGTTGAACCACATTTGAGCAGAGTTTGGCCTAATCTAGATTTCCAGCTAAATGGTACTCTGTACCAGTTCAGCTACACTCACTGCCTACAATGGACATATTTTTGTAGCATACCTCTTGTTTATAATGGGAACTGCTTATTAAGTGACTTTCTGTAACACTTTATACACTTTTTAAAAAACAAACAAACTACAAAATAGCTTCTAGAGATGTATTCAGCATTAGTTTCTGAGAATGTGAAAGCATTTAGAATGAGCCCGGCATACCAATATCTTTGAAATCTATCCTTTTCCATTTTTATCCTGTAATATTAAAGGCTTGATTTTTAGAATTTTATTTAAAAAAAAAGTCTCATGTTTAAGATTCCCCCCTTCTCCCCAAAGAAAACCCCTCTTAATTCCCAGAGTGGATCAGAAAATTGGTCTATGAGTGGTCTGCATCTGGCAGTAATTACCTCAGGTTTTAGAAAAAAGCAAACACCCTCTCCCTATACTGAACCCAGGTTATACATGGAAAATGGGGGGAAAATGAAGATATTCCTTCCTTCCTGCACTACACAGGATGGCAGGTTTGGTATTAAGCACAAGATGATTATTTAACATGCTTGGCTACCAGTACTGTGTCAAAGTTAGCAATCCTTCGGGTATTTTTTGTTTTTTTAAAAGAGTTCAGCAATGATATTGTCTCAATTTTCCACTGCAGTTAATTCACAACACATAGTTGGCTGGCAGTTATTAGTATTTCTTTATTTCCATTCAATTTTTGATGAGCTCCAACTAAAAGATCACTTGAAATAAATGGCTGTTAAATTTAAACTATTCTGAAATTAAGACTTCAGCTCACATTTTATTTGTTAGCTAGGGATACCCTCCTCCCACCGCCCCATCACCCACTTTTAGAAAGAAATCTCATCTGGACATCCATTTGTTAGTCTGATGCCAACTGAACAAGTAAACTATAATCCACTAAAAACAAGCTAAAGATCCATTGACCGCCACCACCCTTTCAGATTTGTAATGCTAGCCAGATAGAAAGGAAAAGTGGTAAGGCATGGATTAGTCTCCTAAAGAGAAGGCTGACACCGACTCTTCAGGTATGTGTGCGCGTGCACACTCAGACCCTACAGTGGCATGTCCTCTGAGGTTATCAGACATCATTCCTGAGCTTCTGCCAGGCCAGACTCATGATATTTTGCTGCAGCCACAGGAGTACTGGAGACAAAAGTTTTTTATTTATCGACATGTGCAGCTAATGTGTGCTTCTTAAAGCTGCCAAAAAACCAGAACCCTGCTGTTATGAGACTCCTTTCTGAGCAGAGCCATTACTTGATTACCTTGGGACTTCATGCGGCTAATTGGCAGTGTAGATATCTATGTAGTAAAAGACTTTAGAGCTCTGGACTTCCTAGGTCTCAAAGCTGAACTGCTTGTTATGCCAAACCCCACATAGGCCCTGAAGCTGGCATCATATGGGTCCCAAGCCTGGGTTCAGTCTAGAATCACGTTAGGGAAAAAACCAGTGCTGAATTTATTCCAAACAGAGGCACCACTCTGTATAGTAGTTTTGAGGGCAAGGCAGTAAGTCACGATCATATTCATGTGTATGCGTCTTGGTTAACCAGTATTTTACAGTTAGATAACGTAGAACATGGCATTTTCATATTGACATTCGATTCTTTCTTTAGGATATATGCTGGGAGATGGACATTGATTACATTGTGAGCAAATGGGACCGTTATGACCATATTAAACTTAATGCTGATATGACGAATTATAAAACAAGGACATTAACTTGGACGTTTCACTATAACAGGGTTTAAAAGAGAACTAGATAAATTCATGGAGGGTAAGTCCATTAATGGCTATTAGCCAGGATGGGTAAGGAATGGTGTCCCTAGCCTCTGTTTGTCAGAGGGTGGAAATGGATGGCAGGAGAGAGATCACTTGATCATTACCTGTTAGGTTCACTCCCTCTGGGCACCTGGCATTGGCAACTGTCGGCAGACAGGATACTGGGCTGGACGAACCTTTGGTCTGACCCAGTATAGCCATTCTTACGTTCTTATGTTTATACATCAACTTACTGGAAAAGAAACAAGCCAGAGTGTATAACAGATGGATAAAGTGTAAAGTTTGACTTTCAAGTTATTCAATACTTTTTGGAGGTGGCATGCATAAGTTACAGATTCCAATAACTTGAAGGCATTGGCCATTATGTGCTGAAGAGCTAGGCCAAGGAGGGCATTAAAGATAGCAACATTAAAAATACTACCATCTCTGTGGTCCCTTGACATCCAATACAGTTAGTTTCATTCTGAGTGAAGCCACCATGTCCCAATGCTGGTAATAACACTTACCAACTGGCCGCTTTTGGCAGAAGATTATGTTAATTGGTTTCCTTTTTAAAGACTATTGTACATTTACAGTTTCTTCAGTTTATGCCCTTTGTGGTGTAAAAAGTGGCTTTGAAAAAAGTGCAATGTTCCTTAAAAAAAAAAAAAAAAAATCTTGCCTCTCTAGTTATTCTAGAATTGCCCTTGAAATTGTGCTGTAAATACAGACTCTACTTTAATGTGAATTAGCTTTCAAGTGTAGACAAGGCCTAACTCCCTGTGAGTCAGTCCAATCCAGGCTTCAGTAGGGTGCTGGGGTGGCACTCGGAGCAGCAGTCAGCAAGAATAGCTGTCACAAAGACCAGAAAGAGTGAATTCTTCAGTAGTACTGTGCAAAGCTCTTTGCAGCTTGGCTACTGGTTAACGTGTGCTGAATGCCTTTAAGTTATTGGAATTTAGCTCTTTTCCTCTGCTGGTCACATTAAAAAAAAAAAAAAACACATACACACAATTTAACACTTTGAAATGGTTTTGGAGAACTGGTCATGGATAACTCCCTGCAGGCACTGATTAAAGGAATAGGCACCAACATTCAAGCATTTGTTTAGGAAAAAGTAGTTGTAGGGTCACTCATTTTGGCCTCTGCAATCTTGTTAATATATCTTCTTTAGTTAGAAGTAATTACTCCCTTTGTCACTGGATGAAAGAGGGTTTGCTCTATGTGCATGACCAGCTACTGATCTGTGCGCCCGTGTTCAGTACTCACAAACACTGAGATCCCTCCACATATGCATCTGCTCAGGGAAAGGACCGTTTCCCAAATGGAAGAATGTAAGAGCTGTGAAGAACTGCACCTGCCACAGAAGGTTCTCTCATATCTACAAAAGCCATGGAGAAGGGTATGCTAAACCCCAAAGCAGCAGTATGACAAAGGGAAGTTGCCTAACACTGAACTTGCAGAGAAAAACACTAAGGCTTGTCTACACTGCCACTTACAGCGCTGAAACTTTCCTCTCTCAGCGGTGTGGAAAAACACAACCCTGAGCGATGCAAGTTTCAGGGCTGTAACATGCCAGTGGAGATAGTGCTGGGAGCTATTCCCCTCATGGAGGTGTTTTTTTACAGCACTGGGAGAGCTCTCTCCCAGCACTGGAGCTGCGACTACACAGCAACATTAAAGCACTGCTGTGGCAGCGCTTTAATGTCGGCTGTGTAGACATACCCTTACTAAATTGGAAAGTTGTTTTGTCTTGCATATTTAGGACTCAGCAATAACTTAAGGCAGGAAGTTTTATGTAGCTTGTGAAAGGGAACATACAGGTAGCCTTTCTTTCTAGCATCCCCAGTTATTGAAATGTTGCCTCAAGTCCCTTCCCCCACATTTGTCCAAGTGAGGCAGATGTGATCTCCATGAGAACAAAGGCATATGGCTATGTGGAATCTAACCTTTGTGCAGAAAAACATTTGTACCAGTGAGTGCTGAATAAAACCCCTCCTCCCTCTCCTAGCTACACAACAGCACAGCATGTGATTGTTATAAAACCAGCTGACAGGCACAGAGAACACAGAATACAGCAGGGTGCCAACGCTCCCCTGCAAAGCAGCTTCCAGACAAATAACTAGACGCCTTTGAGTTTGACCCAGCTACAGTGCAAGCAGACCTCCCTCATTACAGCTTTTCCTGCTAAGTTTCGGCTTTTTGGGTAATAGGTGGAAAGAAGCAGGGACAAAGAACCCTGGCTTTGCCATATGTTACTGCCCTTCTGGGTGGGGTGCTGCCTCCTCAAGGCTAAATAAGATCACGGACGCTCCTCTCCCTTTAGCACATACCCACAGGCTTAAAATCTATAAGTAAGCTCTGGATGTGCGATTGTTTTCTTTTACTGTTCAACAGAGGGTTGCACCAACTGCAGTCCTGGCCTGTGGAGCCCAGAAATGAGGTCGTCACCCCATACTCCAGGAGTCTATAGCATACAAGGGACACAGCCCACAGGTGTTTGGGGCAGATTGTGCTCAGCAAAGAATTTTGGGACAATCTATGATATTACTTCCTAACACCAGAGCTTGTTACTTGCTTCAGCAAGTAACAATCTCAGCACAAAGTGTACACTGTGTATTATGTCAGGACTAGCCAATGGAGACAGTAGCTCCGATGTTGCTATATTATTTCAGATGTGCAGAAGTGAGCCCCAGTAAGCATCCTTTGATAGAACTACTGCTCTTTCCTGTTCCCTAAAACAATTACCTTTACTGACAAGCATTGATGTGTAAAACGTAAATAAAGGAATAGGAAAATGAAAAAACTGAGATTATCTAGGGCAACAAGGTCTGGATGTATCAGAGATCCTTAGCTACCCTGTTATAGTCAAACATATTCCAGTTTACATATACTGCAGTACCATCTACAACCCCATTGGGCAGGACACTGTACAAAAGAGTGTCCCTGGCCAAAAAGCTTACAATCCACAATAAAAGACAACATGGTGAATACAGCAAGCCAGTTTGTAACAATAAAGCCAAAACGCCAGTCACCAGAGAAAATAGGCGGGGATATAAAAATGAATTAACTTGTTTGAACAAAGCAAGATAGATGTATGTAAATGTTTAATGCACAAAATCCAAAAGACAATTAAATTATGAATACTGCCACCTAACAGTTTGCTGTTAAAGTCCTTGGTGCCAAGTTTTGCACTGGGAGGCTTAAACTGGATCCCCTCCTCAAACTGTCTCCAGCAAATACAATCCCAATCTTCTGCCGAGATTTATTATCCCACACCTTTTGCTCATCTTCAGACTCAAGTTTTAATCTTTTTTTAAAAAGCAATTCTTTACCTTGTCCTTATCACCTAAACCACTTTGTGCTTTAAGTCCTGAGCAGAGTCTTAACAATACACTGACATCACAACCTTTTTCGAAAAGGTCAAACTAGTTGCATTGAGAAGTAACAGCCCCAGTCTTTGAGACATGCTCCATCTGGACATTCCCCAGGACTCCTTCTACCCACTTACTTCTGTAAGTGCTAGTGCATTATTTTCCCCATCACAGGCTATCAAATCTTTCAGAGCAATGGGTCCCCATTTCACTGAGCCACTTCTATGCCACACATTACAACTACACAGTACCACTCAGCCACAAGAAAAAACGTCACTCGGCAGTACAAAAGACTGGTGGTTAGAATAAATGCAAAGAAAATGGTTCTTTTGTTCACTTTCTGTCAATGGAGAATTAAAATACAAAAGCAGAAAGTCAAGCACAGGTTTTTAGGGCTGTATAAAAAGCCCATTCATCAGGTTATAAAAAAGTCACATGCATTTGATTGTATTGGTTCAACAAAGCCACAGTAAGAGGCACTTCTTTAGGAGCTATCTCTGCCTGAAGTACAGCAGGGGAACAAAAACAATCCAGATTATACAGAAACTAGGAAGGGGGGGGCGCGCCACGGGAGAAGACTGTCACAGAAGCCAGGCAATCCAGCATGGGATGGAAGAAGGAAGCACCTGCTGAAGAATGCTTTACCAACACATACACAGAGATCTAAACCACAGAGAGAAGGTAAATTGCAAGAAGGAAGAAGAGGAAGAGAATTGAAGAAAAGTCTTGATTTGCTCAGTCCCACTCCCACCACAACTGAACTATCATCTTCAGCGTCACTAACCGTCCACAAGATTTTAGGCATCAGGTCACTACTCCACATAAGCAAACAGAAAACGTACAAAAGGTGGAGAGTGCAACTGCATATTGCCACAATGCTACAGCAGGCTCCATGGGGTTAGGCGAGATGAATGTTCTTTGAAAGGGGAAGTATTTCATGAATGCACGTGTCCTCAACTGCTATAATTAATGAAAAAGCTATGGGGTAGATGGAAGACTAATTGCAGCTTCAGGTATAAAAAAATCCAAATAAGGTTATAATACTGTTTAACATGTATCAATTTTTGTATTTAGTACAAAAATTGGACACATCCCTAATATATGGCGTGTTGGGGAATAAGTATTATTGGTATTATTCATAAGCTTGTTAGGTAGGTTGCCATTAATCTTTTAAAGCACCACGCATTAACATTGTCACATTTTGCAGAAAATGTGAAGTTTAATATTCTTATTTGTACTTTTTATAATCACCTACTTGTAAAGCCAGGTGTCAGTGTTAGCTGCAGAGGTCTTGAGGATACAAAAAACAAGTTTAATATTAAAAGATTTAGAATCCTTAGGAAAAATCTACTGGGTTTCTTTTTAAAGTCAGGATGTTGTATTTCTAGGAAGAAAAGGAGTACTTGTGGCACCTTAGAGACTAACAAATTTATTAGAGCATAAACTTTCGTGAGCTACAGCTCACTTCATCGGATGAAAGCTTATGCTCTAGAGACTAACAAATTTATTAAAGTGCCACAAGTACTCCTTTTCATTTTGCAAATACAGACTAACACGGCTGCTACTCTGAAACCTTTCATTATTTCTAAGAGGTTCAGTATACTGTACTTCCAGGGCAAGAACTGGATGCTATGTCACAAGAACGAGTGTGTGATGATTTGGGAGAAATAATCCTAGCTTTCCAATAGTATGAAGTGTGCATTTCTAGCTAGTAGTTCCCTAACTAGACCATTTAAAAATATAATTATATCAGGACCAAGTACTACCAGTCCTGGTGTTTAGACAGAATCATTTCCACTTAGGGGTGAGGTGGCAAGTGTGCATGCATACTCATCAGGTGCAGGGAGGGTTTAGAGAAGCAGACCAGCAGTCTGAGCAATAAGTGTGGATAATAGAGTGTGGACTAGAAGGGCAAAGGTGAACCAAAAATACACAACTGCAGCAATAAATGGAGATTCACACATTTGGATACACCGACAGTGCAGCTTCCTACTAGCAGTGCCTATTTGAGTGTTCATGCATCCTCTCCCAGTCCCTCTCCTCAGCTTTCACATATGTTCTGAGGACAGGGATATAAGAGGGGATGTGGCAGCAGTTTGGACTGTAACCAGGGCAGAGCAAGCAGGGCAGCTGCCCAAGGTGCAAAGCTGCAGGGGTGAAAAAATTAAAAAAACAAAAGACAAACAAAACCATTAGGGGGCGCAAATATGCTTCCTCACCCCAGGCACTAAAATGCTTGATTATGGCACTGGCAGCAGTTGCTAAATCAGTTCCTTCCACTGCTAATGCAAGCCCAGGAATAATTAGGGCTCTGCAAAAGAAGGGAAGGAGGGCGAGGAATGTGAATATGCAGAGTCCATCTTGAAGAACCCTGGTTACAAGTAAGCTTCATTTCTTTGAGTGTCCTCTGGAGTCACACCCTTGAGACAGTTTAATCAACAGTATATATAGGGGGGGAAAGATGGACGGCAAGGAGTTCTAATTAAATAAAGAACTGATGTACCAAACTGGGCACCCTCTCTAGTTGTGATATCTAAACATGTAATGCTTAGTAAATACAGGTACTGAACTACATGTGGCCACTTTACAAAGTTCCATTAGTGGGTCATGCCACAAACATGCTGTAGAAGCAGCCAGCCACTGCTCCAGCAAAGTGTGCTCTCAGCAGAGCAGGGAAAGATCATGAGGCACATGAAACAAACAGTTTACATGAAGTTCTAAAATCCTTGGTCCTATTTAAATAGAAAGGTAACACTCCTTTAGCATCCAAGCAATGTAACTTTACCTCACTTTTATGTGAATGTGGTCGGGGGGGAAGCGCAGAACCACTGTTAAAGTAATGGATTGACTGACATGGAAATCCAAAACTACTTTTTGCTATAAATTCTGGGTGAGCACTACTTTATCTTTATGAAACATTGTAAATGGATTGTTAGCCATTAAGTTCACTAACTCTCCAGGCTGAAGTTGTTGCTATAATAAACGGCATTTTAGTTGCAATATTAAAAATAGAGAACAAGATAAAGGTTCAACGGATGGAACCATAAGCTGTGTTAGCACTAAGTTTAAATTCCATGAGAGGATAAGCTCTCACCCAGGGATAAAAATTTAATAAATCTTTCAGAAACTTAATACCATGACAAAAATATAGAATTAGTATCTATCGATATATGAAAAGCCACTACTGAGGTTAAATATACCTTGACTGGTGCAATAGATAAATGATTATTCTTTAAAAACATCAAATACTTTAATATGGACTAAAAAGGAGCTGACATAAGATCAATACCCTTCTCAGATTCTTAGAGTGGAAACTTTTTCCATTTTAAATGGTTGTATTTCCCAGTTGATTATCTTCTAGTGTGAAATAAAACGTGTTGCAAGTCTACAGAGAAAGGCATCTCTAACTCTGAGTCCTATTGTCCACAGAGTCAGATGCAATAAAAAAGTTGATCTGGATGGTACACTTTCACTTGCTGCTGAGAGAGAACATGTGGTGACACAGATAAGTGTCTGTAATTCTCTTTGGAAAGAAGGGGCAACTCTGTGTATCACTGCTATCTCAGCCATGCTGAGGAGATAAGTCATCCTGCCGAGTCCTGTCTGATCTTCTTCACAACCTTCACCATTAGAGAGAATGGTGGGAAACCAGATCTGTATCCCAATTAACAAAGAATGCCTCTATTAAAGAGTTAGTGTTCGTTCCTGCTCCTGAACAGGAATGGGGGGCCCTGGTATTGAATCTTATGGCAAATAGGTCTCTATTAGGAATACCCCAAAGAGCAAAAATGTGCAGGATCAAACACTCCTTCAAGGACCATTTGTGCAGATAGAAAAAAAAAAAAAAAAAAAAGAGAGTCTTTGCTTAACTGGTCTGCTAACCAGTGAAACCCTGCCACATGCAGAGCTACTGAATAAATATAAAGTATACACCAATCCCAAAGCTTCACTGCAAAGCTGTGAGGACTTGTTTACATAATACATTGCTATCATATTGTCTGCCTGCTTCAAGCAGAGATCCTTGCACCTACAGAAGAATGATCTGAATGTCAAAGGAACTTCTCTCAACTCCAGAATATTGATATGAAGAGGACACCCTTGCTTATTCCACAGACCTCTTGGAAATAAAGTTCCTGAGGTATGCACCCCTGCCTGTTTTCGAGATGCCTGCTATAGTTATTGCAGAAGGAGAGGAATGGATGAACATCACTCCCTCTCAGTACATGCTCCTGGTCCATAAAAAAGTTTTCTGGATTCTTTTTAGAATGATAAGTATTAGATTCATGTTGCAATCTGCAGGTCTGAAGTTTCTTGCCAACCAGTGATGAGGGGCTCATCCTCTGTCTTGGATAAAATGAGACGTTGTTGATGCAATAAGACTCAGTAAGGAGAGGAAGAACCTTGCTTTCTGAGATGATCTCTGAAGTAGAGCCTGAATGGTAGATTTCAGTTTCAGGAATTTGTCCTCTGGGAGGTAAGCCCTTGCCATTCTGGTGTCAAGTAGTGCTCTTATGAAAAGGATATTTTATGATGGGACCAATATGTATTTCTTTGTTTAATCACAAATCCCAGCTTTTGCAACACAGCATGCTAATTAAGTGACCTCCCTTCAAAAGATGCTTTTAGGAGCCAATAATCTAAAAAACAAAAAAAACAAAAAATCCCTTGTCATCTAAGAAAAGCAGCTACTACAGATAGGGATTTTGTAAAGACTCGAGGAGAAGTAAGGAAGGCACTCACTCAAGCCAATTTGCCCAGTCCAGTATCACAGTGAGAAGGGTACATATATATTTACAGTAGTCTGTCTCAAATGAATGCTGAGGCTCTGGCTAAACGGCTGCATCTGTCTTCTTCTGAATACAGAAGCTGAACCCATATCTGACAAGGAAATTGGGGATACCACTGATGTAGGGATCCACAACAGCCACAGAAATGATAAAGTTCTCCTGGTTGACCCAGATGGGGTCCTGGGAGGTGGAGGTAACAACTGATGACTCACATGGTAAGGAATCAGCTGTGTGTCTATTATGAGAAGTAATATTAGATTACTATCTAAATGACTTTTTTCCATGGTCTTTGCGAAGGACGGAGAGGATCCTAGGGATACAGTTCCACTTGTACCTACGTGGTAACCACAACAGAGTACATCAGTGCTGCTGGAATACTCAGATTTCTGAGGAACCAACTGAAGATTATCCAATTATGCTCTTTTATATCTCAATCTCTAGTGTCACATATCCACATACTCACAATTTGAATCTGGAAAAGTGCCAAACACCAAAACATGTTTACTCTGACTTTTTTTCCTCCCCCCATTCCTTCCCCCAAACAGAAGGTCCCCAATTCTACAGAGGCCTCAGGTATAGTGGTCTATTGTTCAAATCTATTTCAGTTAGAGACAGTACCCTTTTTGGAACTGGGCCCAAGAGTTTGGCTACCAAATGCTTCATGTTTTTGGATCTGGAGCTCAGTGCCAAGGCTAATGGCTTGGAAATAGAAGGCTCCCTTCAAGCCAAAGATCCCAGAGCCAATTCAGGCCTCTTATCTCTCTTTTCAGGAGCCTTAGAACCTTCAGATCTGGTAGTTTTAATTGACAAGATTTTTTGTAGTAGAAGAGCCTGGAGTCTCTTCTGCCTCTCCTTTCTAGCTCATGACATGGAAGTCCCACAGATAGAGCAAAGAGAAAGGGGAGTGACCTTCTCCTAGGCACTTTAGGTACCAAGAACAGAAATCTGATGCCATGAAAACTGTAGAGCACAGGACACATCTTTGGATCCACCATCAATGTGATACTAACTGTTAACTGCTAAAGATCTTGAATCCAAAAAAGGCTCATATCCATCTGTGATCAGAAGCTGGAAGGGGCTGAGGCAGCAACCACTGCCACTCCCCCTTTTATACGGAGGGGGCGAATGAGCGCTTTAACAGGCACTGCCAGTAAAAGGTTGCATCATTCAACAGCACCAGTCAGCGCATATCCCAGGAGAAGAAATATGCAGAGGACACTCAAGAAGTTTATTCTGTAGCTATGCCTAATGTCTGTGGAGCCCAATAGAAGCATGTGTAAACAGCAAGAGTATTATTAGGGCATGTCTACATGGGGACATTCAGAAAAGTTAGACAAATTAAAGGTGTGAAGTTAAAGTGCACTAAACTCACATGGACCCTTTAAAGTCGGTTACAAAACGGTCTTACTGCACTTTATCTTAATCCTCCAACACATGCCTCAGCACATACTCCTTGATTACAAGTAGCAAGCAGCTGCCTTAAGAGAGGAAGATGGGCATATGATGGCAGACTACCAATCCTATTCTATTAACAGGCTTATAAAATGGCTTGGTAAAGTACTATACTTGGCTAGTGTGCATGGGTAACTTATCTCTACTGGATGGAGTAGTTTGGCAGTGTCTAAGCACCACACTTTTGATAGTTAAAAGCTGTTCTCAAGCTCACGTCAGAAGAATCTGTGCTTTTGGAGTGGGCAAGCCAGTTATCTCTAAAGTCAAAATGAAGTTTCATAGAGCTATTGTGTACAGTAAACTGACAATTAAATCCTAGATGACAAACTTTTACTGTATTCAATGACAAAAACTATATTAATGTAGAGTTATGGTTTCTTGGTGGTATGTTGTCCAACAGAATGGTGAGTTCAACAAGAGCATCTAGATAATGAATTCTGACCTCCCATCAAGTTAAGTCTGGGGACACAGATCTCCCTTAAATAGGTGAAGAAGATTAAAGAAACACTGTTGCCTTCCTGGTGCTAGGGAAACCAAAACTATTCTGGATCCTTTTGTTTTATTCTTTATCACTTCCTGGATGAGAGGGAAGGGTGGAAAAGGAAGAGAAGACTTTCTACAGGCTAGGACAGGGATGGGCAAACTAAGGCCTGCCGGCCGCACCACACAGCTTGGCCCCGCTCCACCTGGGTCGCCGGCCGCACCATACGGCTTGGCCCCGCTCCGGGGTGCCAGGTCGGTGACTGCATCACGCAGCTCTCTGAAGCCACGGCATGGCCCCGCTCTGAGGATCAGGGGCCGCTCCTCATAGGAGGCAGAGCAGGGACATGCCACTGCTTCCGGGAGCCTCTTGAGGTAAGCACCGCTTAGTAACCCTGAGCCTCTCCCCATGCCCCAACCCCCTGCCCTGATCCCGCCCCTGCTCACCAAACCCCTTTATCCCAACACGGAGCACCCTCCTGCACCCCAGAGTCCGCACCCCCAGCCAGAACCTGCACCCCTGCCACAGCCCTGATCCCCCTCTGAATCCTTTGGGCCCAGCCCAGAGCACCCTCCTACACCCTAAACTTCTCATCCCCAGCCCCACCCCAAAGCCCACATCCCCAACCAGAACCCTCACCCCAATTTAGTGAGCATTCATGGCCCGCCATGCAATTTCTATTCCTCGATGTGGCCCTTGGGCCAAAAAATTTGCCCACCAGTGTCTAGGAAAAGGCATGTTATATGGAGAGAGATTGTTTTGTCCTGTTCTGAGCAGAACTTGTGCAACTATGTCTAGTCAGAAATAAATCTGTGTTCTGATACTGCTCCCAGGTTGAAGATCTCATCACCTATTTCTTTAATGACTATTTGGGAAGTTCCATTATCATTGTCCTCAGTTGATCTGCCAAGCTGTTGTCCTTGCATGCTAGATGTAGGGCAAGAAGCATAAATGTTAACACTCAATCCCACAGTACAACTGCCTCTTTGCAAGTCGGGAAGTGCAAATCCCTCCATTTCCTGATGTAATCCATCACTATCATATTGTCCAACAACTTGTACTACACCTTGTTCTTGCCCTGTGATATCTATAGTTTTTTTCCCCCCCTTGAGAATTACAGTGAATTAATTTGTTGAAATGCACTCCCCATCCACATTGGAGGTGCCCAAAGTGATTGTTTCTGATGAAGAGTTGAAAGGTACCCCTCAGAAAGTTAACCATGTCAAGCATAGAAATATCTTTCTTGAGATGGTCAGCTATGCAAACATGCTGTCTGTATTTGGTTTGTAATTAAATGCCAGACAATGCTGCAGACTCTTCAGCCTGAGCAGAGTATAATGTGAATGAAGCCATGAGGCATGCGAGACCTAGAAAGAATTTTTAAGTGTGATTTTGACAAAGCATTGTTACGGTAGAGCCAAGCTTCAAAAAAATCTTCCTGGAAGAAAGGCTTAGTCTCCAGAAGACAGAAGATCCGCTCCTATAAAGGGAATCCTTTGCATATGTAGCAATAGAGATTTCTTGATTATCTTAAGTCAGAGGTGGGCAAGCTACGGCCTGTGGGACCATCCTGCCCGGCCCCTGAGCTCCAGGCCTGGGAGGCTGTCGCCCATGCCACCATGCCACAGCGTGGCGCAATGCTCTGGGCAGCAGGGCCCAGCCTGATCTGGTGCTCGGTGCTGCGCATCCTGCTGCAGCTGCGCTGCCAGCCACCGGTGTGCTCCAGGCAGCGAGCAGGCGGGTGGGGTGGGGTGGGGTGTGTGTGTGGGGCAGGGGTTCCCAGGGGGCGGATGGGGCAGGGGCCGGGCCAGGCCATGCCTGGCTGTTTGGGGAGGCACAGCCTCCCCTAACCAGTCCTTCATACAATTTCTGAAACCCGATGCGGCCCTCAGGCCAAAAAAAAAAAAAAAAGTTTGCCCGCCACTGTCTTAAAGTACTAACTTCTTCAAAAGGCACATGTGTCAACTATGTCCTTGGAAAGGGTTTCTGATGAGATTTAAATAATGAATAAATAAATAAATATATATATCCTGGTGTCTTAATGAGTGGCAACTGCTGACTGGTACTTTGTAAATACCCAGAAGGCAGCAGATAAACCAAGAGATAAAAATTTGTACTGAAGTGAAGTGATCTTGCCCAACCAGGAAGAAAAAAAAAAAAAAAAAAAAAAAGTTATTTGTGGTGCCTGGTCTGAAAGATATGGAAGTACACTTCTTTCACATACAGGTTCCAGAATAGGGATGGAAGGAGGGGTGGCGGAAGGGAATCAAACTGAGTGGCATAACCATCTTTTATTGTCTCCAGAATTCATGTGTGACATTATGAAATGTAAGTTGGCCCTGCTATCAAGAGGGAAACATGGACACTAAGTAAATGGATCCCTGCACTTTGGCTCTAAATTCAGAGGCAGACACTAATAGTCTCGAACCAACTGTACCTCACTCTTGGACCCTGATCCAGGGGAAGAAATTGGAACTTTTTGTACTGTGCTGTTCGTCTTCTATCCCTGAAGTACTAGGCACTAACCATGGACTTTCCTTACGTACAGACCCCTTAGATGCATCACATATGGGAAGTTATGTGGCCAGAGCTCCCTGCAAGAATAAGACTTGCATCCTGTTCTGGCTCCTTGCAAGCCCTTGGGGTAAGAGCGCTGCAGACAGAGCACCTTGTAATGGGCCCTGAATGTTAGGAAGACTACTGGACAAGAGGCTCATTTAGTGAAGTCAGATATTTTAGCTTTTGAATCTGCCATGAATCCAGTAGTTGGAACCAAAACTGGAACTAAATACACAAAGCTAAAAATAAGATTTAGAAAAAAACAAATTGGAACCAACACACACTATACAACATTAAGAACAATTACTAGGTAATGCACAGATTTCTAGAGAGACACGGGTCTGATCGATATGGAGAGGTTCACCTCTGCTGCTGTAGCTGAATGGAATTAACATGGCAGATGGTGCCTTTTACACACTCTCCCTCAAAATTTTCCAAGAATGCAACAGGGAGGGGTAAGAAGGGCACCTGAGTCCTCTATAATATATAATATGAGAAGGAGCCACCACCTGAACTGTACCAGACAGCACATCCCATGAGTGGGAATATACAGAGGACCCTCGAAGAAAGCACATTTATATAGGGTCGTAGGTTTGTGCAGTACCTCATTAAAGAGGAAATGGTATGTGCTGCTGAGCCAAGAAAGCTCAATATAAGCTTATATAAAAGCTAAATAGATGTTTTCCCCACTGTAAAGAATGGTGGGTTTTATATGATTTTATTCTAACTTCTACCAACAACTTAAGATCTTTTGGCAAGTCACTTAACCTACAGTGATTCAGTTTCCCCGCTTGTAAGATAGCCACTATTTTCCTGGAACATGGGGTAGCAGCATTGCTCATTGGCCCAACTGCCTTCTGAGGAGACTGCTGCCACTGCCCAAGCCCAAGGCAAGTGGGGGGTCAGGCTAGCTCTCAACCCTCAGGCCCAACCCTGCAGGACAGGAATTGCCATTGCTGGGTAAGTGTGGGGCAAGCTCACACACAAGCCCCCATACTCCATCCTTTCCTCCTGGATTGGAATTAGGATTGCAGTGCCTGGATGAAGGGTGCTGCTACAGATGGTTGGTGCCTCCTTGGTGGGGAAAAGAAGCCAATGCTGGCTTGCTATGATTTTCAAGAAGTAAAGCTGAATTTCATTTGTTGGGCTGTGTTTTGTTTTTTAAATCAAAAATTATGGAGGAGTCACATTAAACCCATGACATCTCTAAAATTACTGTGACTGCACCATGATTTTTGATAAAAATGCTGTTACAAATCTGAAGCCCCAATAATTAAACACTAAAAATCAGTCTACATGCCACCAGTAACCACTGCAACATTAACACTAGACATTGGCTGATGCTGTGGAGGTAAGTCTACTCCCCTCCCCTCCCCCCCCACACCCCTTTCATCTGCATAAAGAAAAACAGATGTAAATAGGACCACCTACACAATGGCAAGCTGGAAGAATATTATTATATTATAGAGCCAGAGTCCTAAAAGTTTTCATGTGATACCCAAAAATACTTTCTAGGAAAGTATATAATTGCTAAAAGAATTCTGTATAGAGAACAGACTTTGCTTATTTGCAATCCTTTAGAAGGGCAATGAGCACTGGCTGTTTTTCACCCTTGTTGCAGGGATATTTTAAGCTGAATTTGGTAAGCCTCTTCAGTTAGCTCTGTACTACCAGCCAATTTGTAGCCTAGCAGCAGACTGAATGATGCTTCTGTACACACCACTCTCAAACCAGAGCGTTTCTGTTTACAGGCATCAGCAAGGCACAGCGCCACGGACAGGCTGATTTTTTCCATACAGTACTATTCAAGTCATCCCCATCTTCCAAGGACAACAGAGCAGCATGAGTCCTGGTAGTCACAGAGCTGTTAAAGCACAGAAAGGAGCTGCAGTTATATTTCTTCCTGGCCATTACAGAATCTTTAGCTTATGATGAAGACACTCATCCAACATGAACCAATTCAGTTGACAGAGTATATAGCTTAGTCCCACGTATTTGATGGGCAGGAAGTTTGCATACATGTTTGTTTTTAGAGCATACTGCCTTTGTTTCCCACTCACACCTCCTTTCCCATGTATACTACATATTTCAGATAGGTTTATACTTCATTATACGAGTACAGACTTTTTAAAAACAAAAAGATTATAGGCTCTTAAGGCCAGATTTTTAAAGGTATTTAGGCACCTAGTGGGATTTTCAAAAGCACCGTGGTGCCTAAATCTCATTTCAATCCCATTTGTAAGGGGCCTAAATACCTTATAAAAATCTGGCCCTTAATTCACACATTCCAAAACAATTATGCAGCATCTAAGAGTCAAGCCTCATTTATCAGAGTCATTCGCAGAGTTTCAAAGTACCCAACTTACCTTTCGCAGGTCCAAGGATAAAGCTGGCTCCTCTAAGAGGAGCCCCTCAGAGTGGTCATCATCATAGCTTAACTGTCCTGCACTGTCGGGCATGTGTCCTTTCCTGAGCCGTAGGACTGGCTCTGGAACAACAGTGTTATCGAGATCCGTTGGTTCGTTCATGAGACACTGGGGGTCTTCTCAGAGACGTTCTGCTCCCTCTTGTGGGATTGGTTTTGAAGACAATGTGTTGTCCCTAAAAAGCAAGCAAACAGAGTTTACATAGCCGAAGTCTGAAAGATTCTAGAAAGTTGGTTAGGCATATGACACACTTATCTGTTAGGAGATTTATCTAGTTGGTGCCCATGCTCTTACAGGACTATCTGTGGCACCTCTTATTAGATGAGACTTCCATTTCTACTCATATGACCAGTAATTCTTAACCATTTCCTTGTTTTGGTTTCCTTTAAAGGAGGCAGAAGGAATGTTCCCATCCAAAGCACTAGCTATTATGTTCCCCGATATGACAGTCAGTCAATTCACAACTAGATGTGTTTAATAAAGATTTCTGTTTTTGAAACAAAATACTCAACATGGATAATATGGAAATTCTTTCTAGCTAAATCTGTACTTTTAGACAGACAACTAACCACCACCAAAGACACTATAATCTTTAGAGTATTCCTTGGCACATGGCAGGCTGCATTACAAGACGGAGTGCCAGCTCCTGTTTACATTAGACTTCTTGGGAAATCTCCCTTTCTTACACCAGTAGTAGTAGTCGTCTTTCTACCACGTCCTAGAGACCTGTTAGACAAAAACAATGGTATGAGTGCCTGCTTCCATATTTACAGTAGCACACCCACAGTTTCTAACATCAGTGGAACTGTACCAGTACTAGAGCAAGAGTGGGATATATCTTTAAAAAAAGAATCTAGTAGAGAGTCTTAAGTGGCATGTCTCCTCATAGCCAGAGTTGTTGCTCCTTTCTGGTCCCCAAGACTCATTTTCTATCCCCTCAAGATTGTTAAGAGCCATTCCTGAAGTGAATTTACACTCATGTGCTGTTGCAAATAAATTTTGGAAAACTCGCATTCAAGGTGTTAAAGTAGTGGGAAATTCCTTGATTCAAAATTAACTGACTCCTAGCCTTCCCTCGTTCTGGGAGTATTATCTGGTAGTAGTTGCTCATCTTCTACAACACCAAACTTTGTGCTAGACACTTCAAGATCCAATGTTACAGGAGGACGCATAATCAGTGATCGGTCAATTAGGAATGCTAGAAGACATTAACATTTAAATAATTCTGAGATCCATGAGTTGAGTGAATGAGAGGTCTTCATTTTATGCAAGACAATTGAAGGCATACATCTACTACTAATCACTACAGTAGCACGTAAGCACTTAACACACAGTTAAAAATCACAAGCAGATATAGGGCTAGTCTACATTACCATGGTAAAAATCTATCTAACTTATGCAACTTCAGTTACGTGAATAACATAACTGAAATCAACGTAGTTAGATCCACTTACCGCGGTGGCTACACTGCGCTGTGTCAACGGGAGCCCGTTGACTTCCCTTATGCTTCTCAGGGAGGTAGAATGCACAAATCTTCACCAGACCTGCTAAATCAACACTCGCTGCATCGATTGCAGCAGTGCCAATCTACTGGTAAGTGTAGACATGCCCATAGTAAGAATCAATTGGTTAGATAGACGTTGTCCTATAAAAGACATTACCTCACCCACCTCGTGTCTCTAATATCCTGGGACCAACACTGCTACAATACTGCATTCTATATTAGCTTGTAAGTTACAAGCAAAAAACAACTACATTAAAAAGAACCTTAAGGTTGCAAAGACACAAGTGTGTTAGGAAATGACAGAATCAAAAGATTGCCTGAACAAGCTAGGAAAATGGGGTCTAGATTAAATTACCATAAAGCGAGCGCACAACTGGTTGAAAAAACTATATTCTAAGAGTATTTAACAATGGTGTTTTGCTGTCAAACTACAAAGACGCATCAAGTGATGTCTTTCACAGGTCTGTCATGGGTCCGGTACTACCCAAAGTTTGCATTAAGGCAGGGGTGGGCAAACTTTTTGGCCCGAGGGCCACATCTGGGAATAGAAATTGTATGGCAGGCCATGAATGCTCACAAAATTGGGGTTGGGGTATGGGATGGGGTGAGGGCTCTGGTTGGGGGTGCATACTCTGGGGAGAGGCTGGAGATGAGCGATTTGGGGTGTAGGAGGGTGCTCTGGACTGAGATAGAGGGATTTGGAGGGCGGGAATGGGATCAGGACTGGGGCATGAGGAGAGACTCGGGGTGCAGGCTCTGGGTGGCAATTACCTCAGGCAGCTCTGGGAAGCAGCAGCAGCAGCAGCAGCATGTCCCTTCTCCCACTCCTGCGCATTGGAGCATCAGAGGGGGCGACTGAAGCACGCAGGAGCCAGATGGGGGCCATGCCGCGGCTTCCAGGACCCATGTGGAGTGGCCCCCGACCCTGCTCCCCAGCTGAAATGCCGGAGTGCTGGAGCAGGGCAAGCCCCAGACCCTGCTCCCCAGCGGGAGCTCAAGGGCCGGCTTAAAATGGCTGGCAGGCCAGATCAGGCCTACGGGCCATAGTTTGCCCACCCCTGCATTAAGGGCTTGAATGATGTAATAGACTACACTTATAAAATCTGCAGTTGACACCAAAGTGAAAAGGGTTGCAAACACTTTTGAGGACTGGATTAGAATTTAAAAATTACCTTGACAAATTGGAAAACTGGTCTGAAATCAGCAAGATGCAAGTCAATTAAAAACAATGCAAAGTACTACACTTAGGAAGGGGAAAAACAAAATGTACAACTACAAAATGGGGAATTACTGGCAAGACAGTATATTGCTGAAATGGATCTGGGCTTATGAGAGATCACAAACTGAAGGAGTCAATAGAGTGATGCTGCCACAAAAAAGTCAAGTTTCATTCTGGGATGCATTAATATGGTGTGTCATATGTAAGAAATGGGAGGCAACTGTTCTGTTCTACTCAGCACTGGTGAGGCCTCAGCTGGAGTACTGTGTCCAGTTTTGGGCACCAGGCTAAGAAGAATTTGAACAAACTGGAGAGTCCAGAGGACAAACAAAAATGGAGAAGTTTAGAAAATATGATGCATGAGGAAAGGTTGAAATGTGAAGGAGATGTTTAGTGTAAAGAAGTGAATACTGAAGGAACATAAGTCTTCAAGTATGTAAAAAGTTAGAAGATAATCACTGTCCTCTTTATATGTTCACCAAGGGTAGGATAAGTAGTAATCGGCTTTGTTTGCAGTAAGGGAAATTTAGGTTAGATTTTTGGGAAAAAAAAAGTTTCTAAATATAAGGATAGCAGCACTGGAACAGGTTTCTTATGGAGACTGTAGAATATTTGGAGATTTAAGAGCAAGTTAGACAAACACTTGTGAGGGATGGTCTCTGTATACTCAATCCTGCCTCAGCACAGGGGAATGGACTAGACGACCCTCTTGAAATCCCTTTCAGCCCTACTTTTTATGATTTTATGTCCACAATAAAGTTTCAAAAGATTAGGTATAAGAGGTTCCCATACTCTCATCTTTGTAGAGTTGGTTATATGGTGCTTACGACCCTTTTGTAGGTAAGAAACAGAACAGAGAAAGGAAGAGCAAAAACAGACTGATTAGATTAAAAACAGACTGACTACAATCTATTGTAATAGAGACAGCTAAAAATTCACTTTCCTAATAGGATTTCTCCATGTGAGTAATTGCTAGTTGCCACATGAATATTTGATCACAAATGGGAAAGAAAGAAAGGGGGCTACAGTCATGAATAGGAAGGACAAATTAAGATATGGTCCACAATATGAGTAGTTGAGAACCCTTAGAGCAGTGGTGCGGAATTTTTTTTTTTTTTTTTTTTTTTTAAATCAGGGCCATTGACACACAGGAGAAAAAAAAGTCAACTGTGGGCCACACACAAATATAAAGCAAGGGTCTGATCCAAACTGGTCTTTGGATCCGATGCTGTGATGTGGTTCTTGTGGTAAATCAGCCCTACCATCCCCTGGTGCTGTCATGCGGCTCTTCTCCAAGTTTCCCTGTTTGTCAGTATATTTCTGGGGGGGCCCAGAGCCAAGTGCAGGATCCCTGGGAGGGTGGGGCCGCCTCCCCAGAACTAGACCAAGAGGGGCTGTCCTCTCCAGGCTCTGGGGTGGGCGGCCCAATGGCATAGCCAAGACAGGACACTTGGGTGGGCCCCAACTTCAGGTGGGTGAGCAATGATGGGGGGGCTGACAGGAGGGATTGAGGCCACCTCCCCCTCAACCCCTCCAGCCAGCCTTGCAGGGTGGGAGGGAGGGAAATGATGGACCCAGTAGTCCCAGCCAATTGGGGGGCCCCAGGCGCATACCCAGCTCCAAGAGGAGCCGCCGCTCTCCAGCGAGAACAGCTCCCATCCCACCGCCCCCACACCAGGCCTGTCTCCCCAAGGGAAAGGCCTACATTTTTTTGAACTGCCACTGGGCCGCCTGCTCGCTTGCCCTACTCCCAGTGGCAGATTAGCCACTGGGCAAAGGGTGCGTGCCCAGGAGCCCCAGCCAATCGGGGGGCCCACCATGCCCCCATCTGCTCTGACCCCCTGCACAGTGCTCCAGCCAGGGAACAGGGTCAGGGTACTGGTCTTGCCCCGACCCCTTGCCCCAGCTGAAGCGCTGGGCAGGCGGAGCAGGGTGAGCCCCTGACCCTGCTCTAGGGGCTGGATGAAATTAAGCAACAGACCGGATCTTGCCTGCGGGACATACATTTCTGTAGGGCAGGGGTGGGGAACCTATTTAAATAACTGAAAAGTAAGCATGATCAGTAGCATCTGTTTATTAGGTCAGTTAAAACATTGCCCCCTCTTTTATAACATTAAAATGCACATTCTCACTGTCAAGCCTGCAGACGCAGAAAGTGGGGAGATTATAAGTGTCTCATTAGAACACATAGAAACATCTTCCAAAAACCCAAGTGTCTTAACATTAGCAACAGGAGAGAACATGACTGTGAACAGACTGTAGAATTCAAGTTTAGAACCTCCACAATGTTTTGCTGCATTCCCCATTGAAATTCCATTTAAAGAAAAATGGTTTGTAGCTGTCATGATACAGCCACTGAGAGAGAAACCCTTCTTAGTGACTTATTCAGATACCATGGTGATAGCCACGATACAAGAACCTAGACAGAAACTAATGAGCTCCCGCTACAGTTAACCCAGCTTCAGAAAACAGTCTACAGTCAAAGAGCAACAAAGATGTGACCTCCAAAGATTAAATTGGACCTTTCAAAACCCTGTCTATGCTAATATTTAGCCATGTTTATTACACAGTTAATGACATGCCAGGCTCTACTCATGGATTATAAAGATACAACATGGTTAATACTCCAGTAGTAACTATGGTAAGCTAACAACATGTCATCTTTGGCAGTAGTTTTACCCAATACATGGTTTCCTTCCTGTAACCAGGACACAATTATGCAGCATATTTCATACCCCTTAAGCAGTTTAACCAGACTTGTAAATTTGTGGATGTAAGTATTCTGTCTAGTATGGATGCAAGTATTCAGACAAAAGGGGTTTATCATCAATATAGTTTATTCCCATACACTGGCACAAATAAGCGGTCACTACCTGGTCTTGGGCCCCCTCTTTGGGCAGATAGAAGTCGATTGAAACTGGATTCAATTGCTGAATCCTACTTGCTGCTAAGCCCCACTAAGGCTGGGTAGTGATCACTGTTCCTAGGCTCTGGGGGCGGTCTTGGGGACACTCCTAGATGCAGACACTGGCATCCTTCTTTGGCTGTGGGGTCCCACAATCTGGCCATGTTAAGCCTGGAACCAGTGCCTCCTGAGCCCCAGCTGCTTAGACACCTTCCCTTTCAGAGTCCACCTGGCAGTGGGAGCTCTAGATTTCTAGTTAACCAATTGAGGAACAATGAAGGAGTGGTAGTAAAACAAGTAACACAGGCTTAAGCTTGCTCTATACTTAAAACTTAGGTTGATATAGCCATTGTGTGTAAGATCGTACAAAAAGTCTGTGCTGTGCCCCCCCCCTGGCGAGGGGGAGAGGAGAGAGGAGGGAGCACTGCCTGTGCTGTGTCTATCCCAGGGAGGAGGAGGGAGAAAGAGCATAGAGCTGTGGCTGCTGGAACTAAGTGATTGGTCATTCACCAGCACTGCCCCTTTGCCATCTGTGGCTACCACACTGCCCCTATCCCCCCATGGAGCCATTGCTGGTCTTGCTACTCAGGAGCCTCCTGCTGTGCTGTGCAGGTAAGAGCCCAGCCGGGAGCAGATCTGGGTTGGGGCTGATGTTGGGGCTGCCCATCATGTCCCCAAGTAGGCAGAGTGCACCCCTAGCCCATGTCCTGTAGAGACACCCAAAACCGGTGCGTTGGGGGGAGGGGAGGAGAGAGACAGCTCAAGACAAGCCTTTGGAGCTGGTCAGGCAGGGGAGGAGGAGCTGCTGTTCTGGATACCTCCCTGCTGTCAGGATGTCACCCCACAGCTTCCCCCCACATCTTAGTGAAATTTGCAGCAGGATGGAAGATGCTGCCCCTTCCCCGCTCTGGTGGCTCTGACCCCTTTGTGGGCTCGCCCGGTCCAGTCTGTGCCGCAAGTGGCTCATGCGGGGACCCAGACACTCATGTGCTATCTCAAGCGCCCTCTCCCCAACCACAAAATGTGGGTGCCTTCCAGACCCCAGCAAACCCCTCACTACTGCCACCCAGCCTGGGACAGAGGCTGGCTTCTTGCCCTCCATGTTTGTGCCCCGCCCAGGGTACTGTCCCCTCCATGCACCTTGGCAGTGCATTCCCAGCCTATATAGAGATAGATAATTTATTGGGCTACTAACCCAAAACTTGCCCAGATTGGGCTACTTTAAATGACTTTGGGCTATTAATACAGTAGAAATCTGGCAGCCACTTTTGCTTATTTCAGCCTTACCACCGCTTTGCTAGAATACCAGTATACTATATCAAGTAATTTACTGCCCCCATTCTTGCAAGGTCACACCTGTTATGTTACCCATGGCCTGGTTATAATTTTTGGTACTGGTAGAACTATTTCAGTTTGGTTGAGGGAGAGCCATTTACCAAGCAGGCCAGGTCCACCCTAGGACTCTTTCTGGCATAGCTGTATTGATCAGGGATTTGATTTGTGACCAACATTCCTGTACCAGCAAAAGGCTACAATGTGGGTGCAGCTTATACTGGCAGAATTTAGCATGAACATACAAATCCACACTAGATCCAAGAGAGTGGAAGTTGAGCAATTAAGAAAGGAAGTGATTTCCAGTCTGCTTAAATGTGTGTTAACATTTAACTTCAATTACTAACTTTTGTAGCTAAAGTCTGAGCTCTTGCGCCTTACATGAAGGGGCAAGATTGTTGAATCTTTACATCTAAGCCTCCCACCTAGATGTCCTCCAGCAAAACCAGACTCTATATTCTTAATAATTAAAAGTAAAAGCAAGCAAGAAAAAGCTTTTAAAGATCTTAAGTTTTCTTTTTACATTACAAAGGAAAAAAGGTACAAGACCAATTGTTAAATTCTTTGGAGGTAACTTAATCTGGAACAAATGAAAACATGTCTATCTCCCACCCACCCCTCTGTCCCCAGATAAAGAGGCACATCTACAAACTAAAGAGCTCTGTCTCCAGTAAATGGTCAGTGTGTCCAAACAGCTGCTTATAACCTGCAAACTGTCAGTGGACACTGCAGGCTGAGCAATTCACAGCAGACTGCCCAGACAGACAATCAAGCACATTCAGAAGCATTCAGACCCAAAGAAAGGGAAAAACCACAGACCTGTCTACACTAAAAATGCATCTAGCTGAGGGGACCCAACTATATAGTTACCCCACCCCACCCCAAGCAGGTGGGCAAATTGTATCTTCAGAGTTGGCATCTCATGTCCAAGATTAGTCAGTTTCAGAAAGCCTAAATTAATATCCTGTTTACAGTACAAATTGGAGGATTGCTGTAACAGTTTTACTTTGCTGTACACTGGACCCAAGAGACTAAAGTTTTGTCACAGAACAAGTTAAAAATGGAAAATAGACGTTCCAGTTTCCCCCACACTGTCTCACCAATATGCCTCAACCCAGGCCTATGGGAACTTACTCTAGAGCAGGGATTTCACACTAAAACCACCATGAGGGCCACATGAGGACTAGTACATTGGCCTGAGGGCCGCATCACTGACACCCTTCATATAAAGATACAAAAGCCCCCCCCACCCCTGCCCCCACTCCACCCCTTCCAAGAGGCCTTGCCCCCCCTGCCCCCATCCCAACCCTGCCCCCCTGCCCCAAATCCCCACCCCTGCCCCGCCTCTTCTCCGCCTTCTCCCCTGAGCACGCAGCTCCCCGCTCTTCCCCCCTCCATCCTGGAAAGGGCTAAGCACTGCCAAACAACTGTTTGGCAGTGGGAAGCGCCTGGAGGTAGGCAGAGGAGCAGGGATGTGGCGCACTGGGGGAGAGGAGGGGCGGCAGGTGAGGGGAGCTTGGTGGCTGCAGGAAATAACTCCATGGGGCGGCTGTGTGTTTGAGATCCCTGCCCTAGAGCAAGGGAAAGTTCAGTCTCCACCTTTGACTCCCTTTTGATAGTAGTTGAGGTAACTAGTTGTGATGCTCTCCTCTGGGAATCTAGAGCTGTAAGCCACTGTGTTACCCCTCTGCCTGAACAAGAGTGAGCTTTGCTAGAGATTAGACAGACTGTCAGCTCCCTGCCACGCCAGTCTGTCGAGTTCACCAGAAAAAACTCAAAGATTCCACCAGTCAAACTGGTTGCCAGCAAGCTAAGCGAACCCCAGTTCCTGAGTTCCCCAGAGACATCTCTCACTGGATACTCTCAGAAATTATTAAATTTGATGCCTCCAAAGAGAGCACACACCAGCCTTTTAGATTAGCAGAAGGCTCGCCCTTTACTTCAACATAACAGCACTAACACAGTTTACAGTAAAACTGAGAATAAGTTTATTAACAAAGGACAGAATAAGAGACAAAAAAGGTTACCAAAAAAAAACCAAACACAATTACTACATGCTTTCTTGTGCCTAAAAGAAAATTCTAACAAGCTATATCTTTGACTGAAAACAGGTTTTCACCAATAGCAAGCAATCAACAGCTCCTGCCCTTCAGGCCAAAAGGATCCATGATTCAGAGGGTGCTGTTAACTATTTCTTCTAAGTGATGGATAACTAAGGGGTTCTCTCTTCCTCTTTTTGTAGTCTAGTACCAGTTAGGGTGGCAGGGGGAAAAAAACAAACATTTTTTTTCCTTTTTATTTAAAATAGGATTTTTTGGATAAATGCTTTTTTTTCTTCCTCAAAAAGCACATCTAAAGATAGTTTTAAGAAAGATACATTATAGCTCAAATATGGAATAGGGATTATAAATTCTAATTCTGTAGTACGAGACAATATATTCATGTAATGTTTAAGAAAAGTTTTGTAAATGAGTTCCAGTAGTTCATGGATTAGGGACCTAATCTTATGGGATTCCAGGAGATTCTGGATGGATTATTTAGGTTAATCTTTCTATCTACCCAATGGGACTCATTGCTCAGTCTAGAACAGGGGTCTCAAACATGCAGCATGCGGAGTTATTTCCTGCGGGCCGCCAAGCTCCGTTCCACCCCTCTCTCCCTCCTCCCAGCATGCCACATCCCTGCTCTTCTGCCTACCTCCAGGCGCTTCCCACCAAACAGCTGTTTGGCAGCACTTAGCACTTTCTAAGAGGGAGGGGGAGGAGCAGGGACCCACATGCTCAGGGGAGGAGGCGGAGAAGAGTCGGGGCAGGGATTCGGGGAAGGGGTTGGAATAGGGGCAGTGAGGGGGCAGAGTTGGGGTGTGAAGAGGCAGGGCACGGGCGAGGGGGTGTCAGTGATGCAGCCCTTGTACTAATCCTCATGTGGCCCTCGGGGTGATTCGAGTTTGAGATCCCTGGTCTAGAAGATTCCATCAGAGATGCTTAGGTTTGCAGTTCTCAAACTGGATTTGTCTCCCCAGAGGTAACATGCTTATTAAACAGCAAAAATGTTCTTAAATAAATATAGAGGTTAGAAATAAGACCTCTCAACCCTACTGTCCCTCCACAAATTTGTGTATACTGAGTCAATCCCTTAACTCTCTAAAAGTGCAGTTTCAAAGAGTTCAACGAATAGAAGATTGTTGGGGATGGAATAGATCTGGACAAGGAGAAGAAATCTGGAGATAAATGTGAGAAGGGAGGGACATATGCTTGTTTTGTTAAAATATATGTTTGCTGTTGAAGAAAAACAATTCTTAATGCTGTTGTTTTAGTTAAATAAAACAATTTAAATGTCTGGTGATATTTATGAAGTCATTGGGAGGTGAACTATCTGCTTCAATTACCTTTGGTAAATGAAATAACCAATCATTCATTTTCTGATATAGCTGTAAAACTAATCTGAAAAGTTTTCAACATAAATCACTGTTTAAAAATATATAATGTGTACCTTCTAAAAATGAAACCTACATCTATCTCTGAGTTGTGAAGAATATGTATTAAGGTTATACCAACCAACAAGAATGCACTTTTATGTAGAAAACCATGATTAAACTGAATCTTCCTGACTAGCAATTTAAATCAGGATTCAAATCTATTTGATTTAAATCAAATCCACCCTGAAATGAACCTCAGAAGAACTCTCAGAAGAGGGGTCTCCCTGAACTAAAGCAGCCTGTAAATGTACAGGAGAAGAAGAAATGGCCCAAGTTGTTATCCATTATAGAGGAGAAACTCTGCCAGCAGGGTTCTCTCTTTAAAGGTGGATCCCAGCTTTCTGAACTGAACATGTCGGTAAGAAATATGTTACTAGACAGGAAAGTAACATTAAGTATAGTCTAAAGATTGCATTTTATTTTTTTTTCCTTTTACCTGTAACCTTATGTTTCTAAACCCTTTATTTGAATCTCTATTTCTACCTTTAGGTCTGTTAAAGAAACTACAAACTGGTTTTACTACAGACCTGTTTAAATTCTTTATGCTAAGGAGAGTGTTGAACTGAGGTGAAACCAGTGAACCAGGGTGCATTGCTTCCATGCAGGCAGAGGATTGGTGTACATTGCATGCATCCATAAGATAAGTGACTGAGGGCTATACTATATTTCCACCTAATAAAGTGGGGTGTATAAATAGCCTACAGAGGGAAAGAGAAGGGCTCATGAAACCTGGAGCAAGGCAACTGGGTTGCCAGCAGCTGGTGAGTTTCCCCTGGGGGGGATACACATGGGTCTCCCTCTTCCCCCAACTACTGTAAGCAGGTGCAAGCGATTCACTCTGGACACCTGAGGTAACTAAAATTGTCATAGTGCAAACCTGCTCCCTCTGATTCATTAAAGCTTGTCATTTCCTCACTGGAAGACAGTGTGTCTTTTCACACAGCCACACTCACTATGGTCTACAACTTTGCCACTGGACAGAAAGATCTTAAGGCTCTGCCTCTTCAGTCATAGCCAAAGACAACAACAGCAACGTTGTGAAAACACAGGTTCGCTCTACATAGAAATTGTACACTCTACAGTGGAGTGGACACATCAACCATCTTAAAAATACCTTATACCAAACTTGCTGAATTATCAAATGAAGGCACTCAAACCAATTTAAGAGAGTGTCCCCACATGGGGGTTGCAACAGAGTTAAGTAAATCAATTTAGAAGATTTAGTCAAATAGGTGCAGTTTCTGTACAGTTTCAATTAAAGTGGCTATTCTTCCACTTGCACACTAGCTTTCTTCAGAGAAGAAGAATATAATTCATCTCAGGAAGATTTGATTTCCCAACCTAACTTGAGTTGGGAAATTGAGAGTTTAAAGGCAATGCCAGTTGATATTTTTAAAACTCCTCTCTGCTCTGCCCCACTCTTCAGAAGCAATACTGGTTGCAGTGACAGCAATGCATTTTACCAGCACAAATTAATTATAAGAGCTAGGACCTTTGTGTTACTGTTAACTGATTCCCAAGCAAAACATTAAAATTAATCCTTTACAACTTGAAGCTTCCACTGTCCTGCCACAGAGGACAAGTTCTTGTTGAGAGAGAGAGAGAGAGAGAGAGAGAGAGACACGTACCGACCGACCACACAAGAACTTACTTGTTCTGCTATATAAAGGAGTACCTGCTGCTTGTTAGCATAAAAGTAACTAGTTCCAGGACTTCATGCATTTATCAGTCTACCTCCAAACCCTCTGTCAGTCACAATCATGCTGTACTTAAAATCTAAACATTTTACAACCTATTAGTTAATTTTTATTTTTTAAGATGTTCTGATGAGGTGTCTGAGCAATTCACAAAGATAAAGTAGTCTTACAATGGGCAAAATCTAGAATCACCAATTAAATTATCTAAACAAGCATGAAGAATCCAAGCAAGTCAACCAACCTACCTTACTCACTGCTCAAAGTGCTCAACAAACTCGAGGAAGAAAACAGCCGCAGCCTTGCCTAAACAGATGCCACAGATGAGTATTGGCTTAGCTTAGGTTCAGCAAAGAGCAGTTCAGTGTTGTGAGCACTCAGTGAAGAAGGCCCTGCTTGTAGTCCTCTAGATTATTCCATAGGACAATCAAATTCCAGCTCATACCCATCTCAAGTATAGCAATGGAAGATAAAGAAGAAGGTGCCTCAATGCAGATAGGCACAATATTTAAAGCTTTATTTTAAAGCAGTGCTAGAGTAAACATGATACACAATCTGTCCCTTTTATTCCACAATCTCCCATCCAGTAAAGGCTTTGGGAAGGAGGTTGTATAACTCCTTGCATCCATCCACTCAACAAAATTTCTGTTCCAATACAATTAGAAGTATCTAACTTTATTCCTACTGCCAGAAATAAGGTCTCATGTACAGTAGTAAGTCTTATAACAGATCAGATGTAGAACTGTGTGGTACTGTCCACACTAACCGTACGTATTAGAACACAAACATCTCTAATCGTACCCAATAGCCATAAGATTCTGAAAAGCAGGTTTAATATTTATAGCTCAAGCAAGTGGCAATACACTGCCCAAACTCTGGAGAAGTCCACAGCAGGAGGAGCAAAAATAGGAGATTTGAATATTTGTTACCTCTAGCAGAGAGTTCTGTCTGCCACAGCTCCCCAGTCTTCAAAGTTGATATGTCTTGATTCCCTATTCAAACTTCTAACACACTAACAGTTTCACAATGGCATCTAAATATAGAAGGAACACCTGTGGTGTTTTATCTCACACTATCCATCTGTGGTTTTTAATCGCAAAATAAAAAAATTGAGAGATCACACAGGAGAAAGACAGGTTCCTCAAGTATGTTGAGGAAACAGAATAAACTGAAATGAAGCAATGCAAAAACTCACATCATCCCTAATCTGTCAAAGTGCAAGGGGTGGGAGTTTGGGTTTGTCTACTAGACAAAGGCCAAGGGCATGGAACACTGAATGAACAAGGAAAAGATAACTGATTGGATAAGCTGCTGAAAAGTCATTTTCCCTATATTTTAAACACTCAGCAGTTAGGCCCTGGTATATATAGCTTTTTTTTATTGGTATAGCTATTTGTCAGGGTGGGTGTTCTTGGTTGTTTTTAAATCAATATGGTTACACCAGCACAACCCCCAGTATGAATTATATATGTATGGTTATATTAGTACAGGAGCAGTCAACAGGCAGACCGTGGGCCAAATCCAGACCACCAAATATTTTTGATTGGACCGCAAAGGTCAAATGGGCTGAAGCCGAGCCGGGGCGCGAGCCATGCCCGCTCCCCAGCGCAGGGGTCAGGAGATTGGGCTGGGCTGCAGGGAATAGTGTGTCCCTGGGCAGCTACTTGTACAGCCATAGCCCCATCAGCTCTGTTCTCTGACGGCTGACAACAGCATAGAGATGGGGTGAGTAGGCCACGTGGGCAAACAAGTAGGCACTGATATCCAGGCTTAGTGAATGGGGCAGCAGGAGCCACTTCAGGCAGGGTGGGCAGGAGGCTGGCGATAGGGGGCAGCGAGGCCACCCAGCCAACCAGGTAAACAGAGCTGTCAAACGCCCCTCAGCTAAGCTGCGTGCCCCACCACAGGACCTCAAAGACCAGTCGGGAGGGGTGATAGAGCCAGACCCTGGCTTCCCACCCTAGTAAGAGGGAGAGGACTGCAGGGGGGTGCTAACTGACGAGTAAGAGCTGCATCCTGGGCCTGCAACAGCCACCCTGCCACCATCTCAGGGAGCGGCCTGAAAACTGTGGCCAATGGACGCTGCAGAGGCAGTGCCTATGGACGGGGCAGCATGCTGAGCTGCCTGGCCGGCGCCACATCTCCACATAGGAGCCGGAGGGGGGATATGGCACTGCTTCTGGGAGCAGCTTGAGGAAAGCGCCGCCTGGAGCCTGCACCCCTGACCTTCTCCTGCACCCCAACCTCCTGCCCCAGCTCTGATCCCCCTCCCACTCTAAACCCCTCGATCCCAGCCTGGAGCACCCTCCTGCATCCCAAACCCCTCATCCCCAGCCCCACCCCCAGAGCCTGCACCCCCAGCCAGAGCCTTCACTCCCTCCCTCGCACCCTAACCTCCCGTTTCATGAGCATTCATGGCCCACCATACTATTTCCATACCCAGATGTGGCCCGCAGGCAAAAATATTTGCCCACCCCTCTGGTAATGCAGATCTGGGTGCTCTGAAGGGGATGATGCACAATGGGCATCTGGCTTCAATCAAGGATTCCTGCACAGTTTCAGATCACAACTGTTTAAAACAGTCTCTGGATTATTGCCTATCTTGTCCACACACACACGTGCCTAATCATTACATGAGCAGCTGTTCTGCTGCTGCTCCACGGGTGCTGCTCTAACACCATCCACTATTTTAGGACTGCTTACTGAATAGCTGTCTTTCCTCCTCAGAGAGGGACTAGGAAGTTACATGGACAGCATGGTACTTGTGGGAAATCACCTGGTGTCCCTGAGGTATCCTAAAAGGCTTCTTAAAATCTTATGCATAAGCTATTGCTTATGGGAGTTGTGCAGGAATGGCAAGAGAGGTAGCTAGATGATACTCAGATTGCAGTGGCATTAACACATGGTGCACATGAAAACATCAGCGATCCTTAACTTGAAACAAGGCAAACTTGGACACACTACAGCATTGGTGTTTAAAGTGGCATTATTCCACCAGTTTAATCCTTTAATGTGGTCAGACCACCTGCTCATGTTTTATCCAAACTAGCATACTTCTAGTTTATTCCTTTCTTGTACTTCCTTCTATTTTAATAGTACTCAGCATGTTAATACACCAGGTTTTTCTTATTTAGTTTACAAAACTAATATTTCTTCCATTTTGTAATACTAATTTCCCTGCTTATTCTAGTGTTCTTGAGAACTTGATTTTTATCATGTAGAAAATAACTAATTCTAAGAATTCTTCCATCTTCCTAGCTACCACACCTCAGATGTGGATTATCTATACTGATGGAAAAATCCTTCGTCTGTAGGAAGCACGCAGAGCAGGGCAAGCCCCTACCCTGCTCTCCAGAGCGAGCTCAATGGCCGCATTAAAAGGTCTGACAGGCTGGACACCGCCCAAGGGCCGTAGTTTGCCCACCCCTGCATTACTAGGATGGTGATGCAGCCTATAGATTATGGGAGGTTCATGGACATTTACATCAGGTGGCCAGGGAAAGTGCATGATATCAGAACTCGAACTCTGAACTTCAAGAGTAGGCAAAGAAGAACTATATTTCCACTTAACATGGACAACTTGTGTCCACACTGACATCACATACCCACCAATGCCATGGTTCACACAGATTTTTCATGACTACACAATGTAGGGAGAGCTCAGCTGTATGATAAGCAGCTGCAGGACAGCGATGAGGTATGCGATTCTGGGAGAATGAAAGCAAAATGGAGATATGTTGTTGACCTTCAACACTGTCAATGACTAACGCTGCAAATTATATCTGTTTGCTAAATTTTGCATAACATGGATTAGAACAAAGACAAAGTCTTCAAAGACGACAAACTATCCAGATAGTCAGACAACCCGGACAAGCAGTTGTACCTAAGGGAACTGGATCTGGAGCAACAGTGTGACTCAAGCACTGATAATAGTTTTGTTTATGTATTAAAACATACTTCACAATTATTTCAACAGAAACAGCTGATTTGCTCAGTTTTGTTTTTCAGATGGGGGTTGTTTCCTGGATGATTTGTGTTGTAATACTGAGGAAGATATGTAACTGTGGAATTGCTGGCTACCACACTAGAGTTAAGGTTGAGTCAGAAGTTTTCAGTTCAACGTGAGTTTTAAACTTTTATTTTAAAAGAGAGAGTCTCAATAAAATTGCAAAAGAGACACAATGTCAATTTTCAGTATTTGAATTTTTCATGCCAATGCAAACTGATTTGACACAAAATATAAAAAAGTGTTCAGCAAAGCTACAAAAAAAAAAAATTCCAAAATGGGTTGCTTCAACTGTTTTCAGACATTCTTTGCCAGGAAGCTAAAGCACTCTGGGATATGTTCTGTGCCAATTAATAAAATAGTAATTATACATTAGGTCCTATTTCTTTGTGTCATGATTTTTCACTTTTTTGCCATAAAGGAATGTAACAAGTCAAACTACTGAGTGAAACAGTAATGCTGGAACAGCTGCTCAAGATAAAAACTCAATCTGGAGGTATATGCAAGTGAGAAGACTTCCCCGTCAAATCTCTCTGTAACCTAAGGGAAGTTCCCTGAACTTGGAAAGAGATTGATTTCAACCCTTATATTTACTAACTAGATAATAATCCAATGTACCTCACTATTATTGACAAAGGCCATGAACGCCAACTCAGAAGGTGGTCTAACTTTATAAGTGAACTGGCACCTCATACTAGATATATTATACCAGGTCTCTGGAGGGAAAGCAAAGATTAGAACTCAGGACTCTGATATGGCAGAATTAAATTTTAGCTACTCAGTCACACTACTTTTCAGATAGTAGTGTAGTTGGGATAACCAAAGCACATTCATTTTAAGACACACTTCTGTTCTTGGCTTTGTGAGAAGCCAGGATTCCTAATCTCCACTATGATACTGCTGTCCAGTTGTGTAACCCACTAGGAAAGCATGGGTCAAGTCATCTTATAGAGTGACTAAAAGAGAGGCTAGCAATTACTTCTACTGTTTTTACGATCTGAACTGGGAGTCTGAAAATCTAGTGTTCCAACCCCTGTTGACCCACTGAGGGGGTAGTATGGTTGTATGCAACAGACTGTGTGAATTAATAAATCTGTTTTTAATAAGACACCATGGGAAAAAAACAAGGACACCATTATCTGTAAATTATAGCATGACACTCAAATACAGGTATCTCATGTGTCAGTCACGGTCATCATCTCCTCCCCCAACGTGACTGTACCACAGTGGATAGGCCTACATCAAACCCAACTCAAAAAACTAGGAAATAAACCTTAGTGACAGCTAAAATTGAATCAGGATGCACCCCACTAACTCATAACATTACACAGGGCAGTGTTTCGCAATCTTTGATACCAGAGACCAGCTTGCTGCCTTCCTAAACTCTGTCGGAGATCTCAGGGACCAGCACCAATCCACAGACTGGTCATTTTAAAAAAAAAACAAAAACAAAAAAAAACCAACCACACACACACACAGCCCATACACATTGGCTTAGAGCACTCCCACACTTCATAAGGCTTTCACTGCAACCTCCAATAGATACCAAAAAGCAATATGCACACCAACTTCAAACTTACACTCTAGCACAAAAGTTTACTGATAAGCTCAGTACTGTTAAGGCAAAACAACTTCCTAAATATATGCAATGTATGACAGTCAGATTTGAGGAACATGAGGCATGCATTGCTTTTTGTGATCTGTTGGAGGTTGAAGTGAAGGGTTCTAGAGCAGCGGTTCTCAACCTTTTTTCTCTGAGGCCCCGCTCGACATGCTATAAAAACTCCAGGGCCCAGGAGAGTTGGAACACAATTAATAATGTAGTAGTTTGATAAGTACCAGACACATCCCTATCTAAAGTTCATATAATAGGTTTCTCACCCCAGCAGTCTGACAACTGAAGATGGAAAGCGTCTGTACTCTCAGTATTCCAAAAATTCAGCTGGACTTGTTATCGCTATACTGAAGGGAGAACGAAACCTTTAAACTAAGTTGTCTGTCCTTTATGCTATTCACCAAAAGAGCCTGTGACTTTGCCTATATTCTAAGCGAAAGACTCAACCTACTGCCCAAATGATTTCATTCTTCTCTCAGGAAAAAACTAGTAGAATGCACTTCCTGTGACTTTCCTTAGCAATTTGTATATGCAGTCAGTATAACATTTTGACATTTACCCATTAAATGTCACATCCCTTAAAAAAGTATGACCTCCAATTCAAGATTAAGTAATCCGCATACCTGACAATTCTCTCTCTTCATTATGTTTGCTGACCCACTAATTTAAAGAGTGCCAGTAACTCACAGTAACAGCCATTATGCAACATTCTACTGAAAGACAAATACAAATGGGTGTAGTCTCCCAAGATGTCACCATTTTTGTTAGACCATGGACAGTCTCAAGTTATACACCTGTATCAGATGTTTACTTACTACCAAGAGCTACTTCTCTCCTAGAAAGGACAATATAAAGTTGGTCTATCCTATTTGATCACCTCACTTTGTTTCCCCTCCCCCCCCCCATTGCCAAGAGCACAGATGGAAGTTGTTCAAGTATTCTGCTTATTTGAATGGATGACATTTTAGTATGTTTACTGATATGTGCTGAATGCCCTCCCAAAAGGAAACTTTATGGGCTATTTATAGTACATTTACAACTTTAGGTGGAAATGTGTTGATAAAACAGTGTGGCTGTTGGAATATTGATTGCATATTGGTAAAGGTATTGGAATTTGGGATTTTACCTTCTGTAGGTCTTCAAGAGGTATGTGAACAGTACATTCATGAATCTAACTGCTAGATAAATGCTAAGACCTTTACATAAAGAACTACTGAGGCAGAGGGAATTAGTCATGGAGCTTGTGATCGTGTTTTGTTTGTTGCAACAACTTTATTGTTATGTGTGAAAGGAGATTGATTTGGACTGTCTAAGTTGATAAAATACATTAAAGAATCAGCTGAAAGGGACTGGTATCTTCATCCACAGACAGTGTACTGTACAGTCACGGATTCATAGAAATGTAGAGCTGGAAGGGGACCTCAAGAAATCAAGTCCAGGCCCTGAGCTAAGGCAGAACTAAGCAAACCTAACCTAAGCCTTTAAATCATGCCAAATAGCAGATGTCATTGCTGTGTTTCAAACAGAGGAAATGGATGTTGAATAACTACAACGAATAATTAGCTAGGCTTAGTCACAAATTCTTGCTAAGTTGTGAAGTCATTTCCTCTTACCTTTTTCTCCTATTTTATATGCTTTATGGCTATTAATCTGTATTAGAGCTAATTAGATCAAGATATGCTATTTGACACAAAATCAAGGTATAATGTTACTAGATAAATCAGTCTAAAGGAACTCTGCTTTAATTTTCTATCTAAAGGCATTCTGTAAAAGACCCCTTTCAGTTTGAGGAAGTTTCATTGCAAAGGCAACCTGACCACAGTCAAAACACAGCTGAACCCCAATTTTATAAACATTAATCTTATGAACAACCGGTTACGAGATTAATTTTTCTGCCACTGAAGTCATCTTTCTGCAGTTCAATGTGACTTCAATCCTTTAAACAGTGTTCAAGCAGCTGTACAGATATGGCAGCAAAGATGCAGTTCTCTCAAACAGGAAAAAACCCAGACACTGGACATTTGTTCACTGACAGCATACATAACAATAAGTTAACTTATGCACAATACCTAATGTAGTTTTGAGATGCTCATTTTTATGAATTTTGATTTGTTCATAAAATAGGGGTCACTGTATTGCTAATAGTTCAGAGCATCTATTTCTAATTTAAATAGAAATGCGATCAAATATACTAATCTTTAATGAATGTATATCTAATAAGATTTGCTTTGTATTAAAGAATCTGATACATTCAAATGTTATGTTGAGGAGGCAATGTGAAGTGTAAATCTTTAAAGTGAACCACTCAGAATGCTATAAGACCTGATTAACTGTATGACAAACTGTTACTCAGTTTCACATATGAAGCTTTCCTATCAACCTTACCACTAAATGTAGGAAATCAAGTATGGTACAGAGGAATGGACAGCTGTTCTGTATTATTTAATTAATTCTTATATCTACCGGACATGGATCAAGCAAATGAGTCAAATTTTACACTGCTGCAGGGTGAACTACTAAAAGAACAATCCAGAAACGACTATGTAACAACTATGTTCTAGCTTCAAAATGTATATTTCTGCACATAGCTAAGGGTGTTGATGGAAAGAAGATGGAGTCATGCGAAGTTTGTAGCCACAGAACCACTCCACAAAGGGGTCCACCAAAAGTAACTTGCAGAAGTAGGCTCCTGATCAGAGCTAAGACAGCCGTTGAACATGGCCCAACAGGTCTTTCATAAAATGCTATAGCACAAGATGTTCTGTACAAATATACTGGAATATTCCAGACAAACTTGTCTGAAACCATGAAGGACAGGCCTTATTTTCTCATTAATGAGAAGGGACAACTTGTATCCTGACTGGACATTTCAAAATCTTCCAAAATCTTCCCTTTCTGACTGGCCATGTCCGCATTGCTAAGGAGGAGAACCAAGCAACACTAACCCAAAAAAAAAAAAAAAAAAAAAAAAAAAAAAAAGTACAAAATGCCCTGTGTTGTTCAACACATTGCTCCCTGAAATCAGAACATCTGGATAAGAGACTGAGAACTGCTGCTGCCTAGTCAGCAAGAACACCTTGATGCTGACTAGCACCTTATTCACTGTCTTTTAAGAGACTAAAAAAAACCCACAGCTATCATAATTCCCCTCAGTCACCTAAAATCCTAAGTTTCAGAGTAGCAGCCGTGTTAGTCTGTATTCGCAAAAAGAAAAGGGAGTACTTGTGGCACCTTAGGAGACTAACAAAATTATTTGAGCATAAGCTTCGTGAGCTACAATGAAGTGAGCTGTAGCTCACGAAAGCTTATGCTCAATAAATTTGTTAGTCTAAGGTGCCACAAGTACTCCTTCTTCTAAATCCTACGTGAACTCTCCCAAGAAAACCAGGCATTGAGACTGTGAAGCTTGTGAACCCCCCTTTGTGCCAGTTCCAACTGATACTTATAAAAGTTATTTTGTACTTATTTACCCAAGTGATGACTTATTTTGTTAGCAGCATTTAGCTTAACATATGTACCTGAATTAAAAGCCTCTAAATGACTACAATGTATGATGTGTACCTGCGTTTTACTAACAAGTTTAGTCTTAGTTGTCTAGGAATTATACTAAATCAGTAAGTAATTGAGAGCACTGAATCTGCAGAAACTATTTACACTAAGCATAGTACTACTTGTCAGGAGAACATATGCTTCCCTAAAGCAAAAAGGTAGTTGCCAAGAAACCGTTGAGTGTTTCACAGAGTTCAGTCTCAAAAATAAATAAAATCACACAGGCTGTGGTCAAGAGAATGATGGCTTTTTAGAACAGATGGGAAGAAAGCTAAAGGATTTTACCACTGTTTCACTGAAATGGCATAAGAGTTTATTGAACTGATAGAATTGCAGAGACAATTTAAAAATCAAAATAATGATTGGCATATTAAACTTTGGAATTAATTTATGACATTTGTGTGTGTACAAGTGGCAAAAACTTGGCTATGAGAAACACCTGGGCAAGGCATTTTGACATTTTGATATTTAAATAGCTTGTCTACATTTCTAAATGTACTTCAGAATTGTTTCAACTGACATGAGCAGTCTCATAATTCCAATTGGACAAGCTTGATTGGAAGTAAACAAGGATGCATATTTAAGCATCCATAGTTCCATATTAATGCCAAAATCATCTGGCTCAGACTAGTCAGCATAAAACTAGGATAGAAGTTTGTCTTTGTAACAAGATAAGACCTTGAATTGAACCAATTTAGTATTTCTTGAAAATTGCAATAACCAATGTTGAGTTCAATTTGACATTATCTAACCATCTTTATTTTGCTCTCTGAATTTCCCATTGTCTTCAAAACTATTTTAGCTAATAACCCTCAAAATTCATAATAATTCTCTAGTCTATACTTTAGCCAAGGAACAGATCCAAAGAACAGCAAGAAACCCAGTAGAGGAACTGGTTAATTTAACCTATCTTTCTCACAGCTCCAGGACACTGAAACATGTTCTACGTACAGAAACTCCTTGCTTAACGTTCTAGTTTTGTTCCTGAAAAATGCGACTTTAAGCGAAACAATGTTAAGCGAATCCAATTTCCCCATAAGAATTAATGTAAAGGGGGACGGGGGGTTAGTTCCAGGGAAATGTTTTTCACCAGACAAAAGAGACACACAGTATAAGTTTTAAACAATTTAAGACTGTACACAGCAATGATGATTGTGAAGCTTGGTTGAGGTGGTAAAGTCAGAGGGTGGGATATTTCCCAGGGAATGCCTTACTGCTAAATGATGAACTAGCATTCGGCTGAGCCCTCAAGGGTTAACACGTTGTGACAGACACACATCCTGTGTAAGAGAGATGCACACTGTCCCTTTAAGTACGCTGACCCCACTAAGTACATTGCCTTTTTAAATAGACAGAAAGTTGAGAGAGCAGCTGCGGTCCCTTCCCTCCATCCTGATCCCTGTCATGTCTCTTCCCTGCTCTATGGATGGGATAAGCAGGGGGGCAGGAGCAGGGGGACATTCTGACATTAGCACCCCCTCTTCCCTGCCCCCCCCCCCGCATGGCAAGCAGAAGTCTCCTGGGAACAGCTCCAAGGCAGGAGCAGCACATGGTGTGGGGGGGGGGGGGAAGAGGACAGCTGAACTGTTGGCAATTGATAGCCTGCTGCATGGCTGCTGCACAGGGAACTTAAGGGAGCGGGGAGCTGATAGGGGGCTGCCAGTCCACCCTGGTTCCAAGCCCCCCCCCCCCCCAGCTAGCTGCAACAGGCTGCTCTTTCTGCAAGCAGTGGACAAAGCAGATGGCTGCCAAACAACATTATAAGGGAGCATTGCGCAACTTTAAATGAGCATGTTCTCTAACTGATCAGCAACATAACAATGAAACATTAAACCAGGATGACTTTAAGTGAGAAGTTACTGTAATCCAAGTCCAAGAACTCCACCAAACCAAGAGAACAAGATGGTATTTAAAGCATTAGAAACTTGGTATGATCCAGTACATTCATGGATTATATATGATATGCAGTTTGCACCTGAAGCAACCCACTATGAAGTGCATTGCAATAGACCTACATGTCAAAAACATGCATCAGTTACCAGTTCAAACAAGCTAAACAATTGGTTCAGAGAGTGACAAAAAAGTTAATCTCAAATTTCTTAGCCACCAGCCTTCTTGCTCCAACTACTAGATAATTTTCCTTTTCAGACTGTAACCTGCCAATATTCTTGAGATAAAAGCCAATCTTAGCCATGCCCACATTTTCCATGTACTGGCTTTCTGAAGTAACTCCACTTTCAGATTGGAAGGCCCAGATCTAGGAACTTTTGTTAGTACCTGTTGAACTCTAGTATTAGATTCAAATGTGTTAATGCATATTAATTCTACAGAACCCAAGAGCTACCTAAAGAGTGCAAGGGTTTCTTTTCCTGCTCCCTAGATTTAAAGCCTCCACGTTCATTGAATGTTCCATAGAAGGCAGCATGAATTCTAACAAAAGGCTCTGACTTAGCTATACAGATCTTCATTACTGGAAGCTGTACCCATAGCCCACTGCACACTCCAAGAATGATGTAATGATCTAACAGCAACAACACACTCCTGCAGCAAATCAGCAGGATTACAAGTGACACTAAGTTTAGCAAGCCAGGGTGAGTCCCATAATGCCCTCATATCACCACTTATCTGCTAGCCATTATATGAATGTGCACATTTGAACAACAATTAAAACATCAGGTCTCATTTAGACCTGCACTTCACATAAACAGTATTTTATTGAGCAAGAAGCAGATATCAAACATTAAGTTGAACAAGAGAGTCAGTGTTACCCTATTGCTGCATTATACCAGGACAAACAAAAACCATTCCACTCACTCAGAGGAGGTAAGAAACTATCATTCCCACCCTGTTCCAGGGTTCCTTTGCCTTATCTGTCTCCCCAAATGGCCTCATCTTTAAGCAAGGGGGAGCAGAACCCACAGTCCTCTGAAGGATAGGGAAAAAATTACACCACAAGCAGAGAATCAGTGAAGTGTTTCCCACCTGGGGAAAGCTTGATAACTGAGCTTTGAAGACCAATGTCAAGTTTGATAGGCTAGAGAAGAGTACAAGTTAATTTTAAGTGGATACCAGGGGAAAAATTTATCATGTGACAAAAGAAATTGCAAAAAATTGGTTTTACAATTGAGGAAAACAGATTAATTTGGTATAGGTGAAAACGAAGCATACCCATGTTTGCATGAACATGTGTAAAAAGCAGGGCTGTTTATTATTTGTAGTTAATTCAAGTGATCAATGCAGAAACAAATTAACTAGATTAAAATAGTTGTGATTAATTACACTGTTAAATAGAATACCAATTCAAACTATAATATATTTGAAAATGTAGAAAATCATTTCAACAACACAGAATATAAAGTGTACAGTGCTCACTTCATATTAAAAATATTTGCACTGTAAAAATAGTATTTTTCAATTCACCGTATCCAAGTACAGTAGTGCAATCATGAAAGCACAACTTACAAATGTAGATTTTTGTTACATAACTGCACTCAAACACAAAACAAACAATGTAAAACTTTAGAGCCTACAAGTCCATTCAGTCCTACTTCTTATTCAGCCAATTGCTAAGACAAACAAGTTTATTTATGGGAGATAATGCTGCCCGCTTGTTCACAATGTCACCTGACAGTGAGAACAGGCATTCACATGGCACTGTTGTAGCTGGTGTCACAAGATATTTACATGCCAGATGTGCTAAAGATTCATATGTCCTTTCCTGCTTCAACCACCATTCCAGAGGACATGCTTCCATGCTGATGACACTCGTTAAAAAAATAACGTGTTAATTAAATTTGTGACTGAACTCCTTGGGGAAGAATTGTACATCTCCTGTTCTGTTTTACCCGCATTCTGCCACATATTTCACGTTACAGTAGTCTCGGATGACGACTCAGCACATGCTGTTCATTTTAAGAACACTTTCACTGCAGATTTGACAAAAGGCAAAGAAGGTATCAATGTCAGATTTCTAAAGATAGCTACAGCACTAGACCCAAGGTTTAAGAATCTGAAGTGCTGTCCAAAATTTGAGAAGGACGAGATGTGGAGCATGCTTTCAGAAGTCTTAAAAGAGCAACACTCTGATGCGGAAACTACAGAACCCAAACCACCAAAGATGCTGGTGGCATCCAACTCAAAGGATGAAAATGAACATGCATCGGTCTAAACTGCTTTGGATTGTTATCGAGCAGAACCTGTCATCAGCATGGAAGCATATCCTCTGGAATGGTGGTTGAAGCAGGAAAGGACATACGAATCTTTAGCGCATCTGACATGTAAATATCTTGTGACACCAACTACAACAGTGCCATGTGAATGCCTGTTCTCACTGTCAGGTGACATTGTGAACAAGCAGGCAGCATTATCTCCTCCAAATGTAAACAAACTTGTTTGTTTAGCAATTGGCTGAAACAAAATAGGACTGAGTGGACTTGTAGGCTCTAAAGTTTTACATTGTTTTGTGTTTGAGTGCAGTTATTTTTTTGTACATAATTCTACATTTGTAAGTTCAAATTTTCATGATAAAGAGACTGCACTACAGTACTTGTATTAGGTGAATTGAAAAATACTTTCAAATATTTGTAATCAGAAAATAAGTGAGCATTGTACACTTTGTATTCTGTCTTGTAATTGACATTAATATACTTGAAAAGGTAGAAAACATCCACAAATATTTAAATAAATGGTATTCTATTTTTTTAATCACACGCTTAATTTTTTTAATCACGCGACAGCCCTAGTTTAAATGTGTTACCTTCATTCCCTCCACCCCAGATCTCAGCTCACATAGAAGAGCAGGAAGAGGAGCTCAGACACCGCAAAAGGAGTGGAGTTTCCCCAGATACCTGAACACATGGTGGGCAGGGAGCCTGCAAAGAAGCAGGGCTCCCCCAGATCCCAGCACATATAGGGAAGGGGAGAATTCAGGTCTGACAGGCCCCACCACATCTAGATCCCCCAACTCCCTCTGCAACTCACTGTTCTCCAACCCCCCCTGCCCATCTTCTCCCCCCATTCCCCTTATTCCCACTCCCCCCCCCTCACCTGAGCCTCCTGACCCCTCCCCCTCCTACCACTCATTCACATAATACACCCATTCCTTGCTGCAGACCCAAACACCTCATCCCTACTGCCATTCTTGTACAACTAATCATGTCTCCTCTTCCAGTAAGCATTTTCATGTAATTTTTTCTTTTTAAAGACCGTTTCAGCACCTGATGATTTTACTGTACTCATAACATTTCTCCAAAATTAAAAAAACAAAAAAAACCCACACAGTGACAGGCTGCTTTTTCCCAAAAATGTTTTCAGTCCATTCTCAGTTTTCTGCCCAGGGTGAATCTCAACCTTCAAGTTGCAGGCTCAGAGAGGTGTCCCATTCGTCTCAATGAGATGTTCTTAGCTGATAGAGAATACCCCCCATGGTGATTAAAATAGCCTGAAACAATAGCTACGAAACAAGTGAAGCGATTCACTCATGTCAATAGGTGTTCTCTTTTCCCCATGCTGGAATTTTTGGTGTGTCAAGCATATCTGTTCTCAGCTCCTGACCCCAGTCTCAGCTGTGTTCTTGGTGCATGCCTTTTCTAAGCTCCCCAGAGAGGGGCAGGGTTTACCCAGATCCTGGCTCACATGGGATGGGAGTTGGGGAGAAGGGCTCAGACACCAACAGAAAGGCAAGCCCCTCCCAGACCCTGGCTCACATGAGGGGAGCAGGGAACAGAGTCACACCCCCCAAAGATGGGCAAGATCCCAGCACCCACACAAGAGAGGGACCAGGGCTGAGGAATCACTGGTGGGACAGATCCTAGCTCACATAGGGCGTAGGCAGAGGGATTCAGACCCTCTAGATAGGCAAGCCCCCGTAAGACCTGGCTCACCTGAAGAGGAAAAGGGGGGTTACACCCTTACAGGTGAGCTGGGGCCACTAGATTAAGGCACACAAACAGGAGAGGAATGCGAGACCTGACAAGCACTCCCAGCCCCCCTATCACTCACTCCCATGTCCCTTCCCAGTGTCCCATCTCCTTACTCCCCAATCCCTCTCTCCCTATTCCCACCTACTCTTCCACCCTTAATCATCTTTTCCTCTCAGTATTTCCTTGTCTAGTTATTTTATTTTCAAAAAATAGTTTGTGCCCTCTGAACATTCAGTTGTGCTCAGATTACTTCTGACTAAAATAAAAATCTCCCTTTGATAGAGGCAGATTGGGGCAACATGCCTGTTTTGTTTTTTTTTATTTCAGATTTCTGCCCTGGGGATTTCTGCCTCAGTAGATGAGGCTCGGATTTAATGACCACAACATGTCTTTGAAGCCACCCAGGTCCTGTGATGAAGAAGTAGTTATCCAGAGAGTTAGCCTCTCTGCACATGCTCAGTAGGCACAGAAATAACCCTGAGGCTTATGATCAACTTAATTGGAAAAGCAAAATTTTTGAATTAAGATTTAAATTTGATTTCCCTCAGAAGGTGCATGCAATTTGGGGGTAACCATAAAGCATGGGACACCCTGATGTGATTAGCTGAGCCCTGGTTTGATCTCAATCTGCGAGCAAAAAGAGGCTGCCAGAATCTCTCAACTTTAAGAAAAGCTGTCTTTTCCCCCAACCCACAGGCGTATCCCCTTTGTGAAATGACTCCAAGTTTAGATCACTAACAGAACCCCACACCCCGCATGAGACACACTACATTTCAAATGGTTTCAGAGTAGCAGCCGTGTTAGTCTGTATTCGCAAAAAGAAAAGGAGTACTTGTGGCACCTTAGAGACTAACAAATTTATTTGAACATAAGCTTTCAAGTGAGCTGTAGCTCACGAAAGCTTATGCTCAAATAAATTTGTTAGTCTCTAAGGTGCCACAAGCACTCCTTTTCTTTTTACTACATTTCCAAGCAATTCAAGTAAACATGCAGATTTTATAGCACTTAGAGACAAGCTTCAAACAGAAAGCTTTCACTCCGCTATAATTGTTTGTATTACAGTAACAGTCGGGTGCCAGGTACTTTTGGCCAGTACTCCAGCCGCTCCAAAGCCCTCTTTTTCCTTCTGTTAGCAGTGCCTGGTTTTATCTTCTGTTCTCGGAGGGCTTCATTAGCCCTGCTAATAGTGAGTTACAGCAAGTGTCATATTCCCAGAGGACTCCATTAAATTTCATGGCCAAAGCCGAGTACTGTAATGATACTGAAATCCATCCTAATGGAAGTTTTCCCTACATGGACATAACTTCATGCCAGGAACCCTGCACTGAACTATAGGTGTAAGGATGCGTTTCTGCAAGTAATCCTGCATTATAAGTCACATGACCCCCATAACCAGCCTGTCAGCATCTAAGATTGCCCATCATTCAAGGGCTTTTAATTTGCTGAATGTTGTCTCAAACAGCTCTTAGAAAACTGGGAAGAGCCTGATGGACTGGAAAGAAAGAGGCTACTATTCCTCCATGAGGAACGTTTCATTACAGCAGTACACACAGACCCCTAATTCTGGAAAAGGGGAAAGGAACTCTTACAATGAATACATGCCACCATGCATACAACATATTTTATCTAATCTGCTCATCTTTATTCCATGGCTGTCTCAGCTCTATAACAGATGGGCTCTAGACTTGTTTAGTAGTGCTTGAGTAGACACCAACATTTAGACTGTGAAAAATTGTTTTTTTTAGCCACTCCCTTCTTCCCCCACACCAGGATCTGACTCAAACACACAGTGATTTAGATGTTTCCATGCAGTGTTGGAAATTCAAACAAAATAGCACCATGTGTGCCAAGAAGGAGTAAAACTGACTAGTAAATTAAATCATTTAAAACTGAAATCTAAAATGAGTTAACATGTGCAAGGAAAAGTTTGTTTTTAAGTTATCAATGTTGAAAGTGCTCATTTAAATTCCTGAGCTCCCTAACTCTGCCAGTGCTCCCCTGTTTAAGTTCAATGATTCATCACCTCTCAAACCAAGGCCATATCTACACTACAGGTGCTACAGCAGCACCGGTACAGGCTGCAGCTACACCACTGTAGTGCCACAGCACAGATGCTTCCTACAGCAACAGAAGGGTTTTTCCATCACTGTAGGTAATCTACCTCTAAGAGCCTGTAAGAATTATTCCACTGATCTAGCCACATACACAGTGGATTATGTCAGCACAGCTGTGGTGCTCAGGGATGTGACTTTCACACCATGGAACACTGTAGTTACTTTGACCTAACTTTTACGCGTAGACCAGACCCAAGGGAAAACCAGCCTTAGCAGATGAAACTACTTTCCAGAAGGCAGCCAGCAATACATTTCACACTGACCACAACCTTGCAATATAATAAATAGTTTTTTTGCCATTTCACCTGTCCTCAAAGTAAACCTGGAGGTTTGTCCTGTTAGCCTGAACTGGGTTAAATTAGGCCTTTTATTTCTACATCAGACAATTCAGATAGCTTGCCCGATAAGCACACATCTTGTAACATTTACGCTCCAGCTAGTTTTTGTGATTGATCTTCTGACATTAAAATCACAAGTCTCAGATTCCAGACCGACTACACGGTTGCTGCCAAGTGGAGGGTATACACAACCCTTCCACACATCTTATTGCAGGGCTTTGAAGAGGTTCTCTTCTTGCTTCGAATAAACTATGCTCTGAAAATAGGATGCTGTGTACTGAACCCATGTGATCTGATAACTAACAGAGGCTTCTATTATTCAAAAAGTGAATGCAGGGGGGAGGGAGGGAAGAAGTCTAGCAACTAGCCATTTTCAATGAGTAAGAATGGGTGGCCAAAAACAAAATTAATTTTGCCACCACACCCTTATTTTTTACAAACTGATTTATCAAGACCAATTAATTGCTTAAAAAAAAAAAAAAAAAAAACAGAGCCACTAACCCACCATCCAGGCACAACCCCACCAAATCAGTGTGTCTGCTGAAAGCAAGGGGAAAATGTTTAAAACAAATTCAATTTTATATTTCCAAAGCTCTATCAAAGAACGAAAAGATTTAAAGTGATACAGTCTTTCCCTCAAACACTTTCCCCAAAGGGTTTTTCATAACTGCTTCAGACTCCTTTCTCAGCTACCCACCGAAGAACTAAAGTTCAGACTCTCAAACCATAAATACATTAGCCTTTGAAAAAATGACTTCTTTACATTTTCAAATGTAAATTTTACTTAGACACTTGGTTCATTAAGTACATTACTTAATGCAAACCCTGACGACTTCCCCCACAAAATTTCTTTGTCTACACACCAGAAAAATCTTGACAAACAGGGTCTCTGGAGAGGGAGAAGCAAGTCTATTCCTTTCATATATTTCACAGAATGATTATACAACTACATAACCTTTAAATGACTTTTCAGAAATCTAATAGTGTTCTAATACTTAGTACATTGGGACACAAGAATGTTGCAGCATCTGAAACAGCAGCTCAAGTGCTGGTCTGATGAGACCATCAGAGGGGCCTCATTTTTTATTTTGTAATCTGCTGGAATGAAGCAAGATCACTGAAAACTCACCCACAAATCAATTGAAGGTTCTCTATGGTCAGTTTTCACTAAGTGAAAGAGAAGACACTAGCATTATGAGCCCACTGCCAAGTGCTGTTGCTGATAACCACCCCTTCACTACCTGATCAATGGCAACTCAGGCACCTGTACAAACAGGCTTTTAAGACCTCTTGTGATGTCTTGTCCTTTACACCCAGTGTACAGGGGTTATAGTGGGGGCAAGAATCTCACCCACAATTGTTAAAATGATAATGGGTATCAGCGTCTGCCCACACTAGAACCACCACTATTACTACTCGTCATGGAACAGCACTGGTGAGAGAAGTTAGAAGAAAAATGGTCAAATTATTTAGACAGGACTTAAGACCTGATGAGGATTAACTAAACCGTTTCAGTAGTGAGGATAGTTAATGTTCCAAGGGTGACCATGTAGTGACCCAGTTAGCCATAAACATTACTAGTGTACTAAAGAGGTAGGTTATTTTACAATGAGAGGTTTCCAATTAGGAAAGCACCTTTATCATTGATGAGAAAACACTTGAACAACAAATCAGATCATTAAGAGAAAAACATTCACCATAAGAGTTGCTGCTATATCAGTCTGCCATAAAACAATCCCTTCCCCTCCTCACCTCACATTTTAAGTACACTTAGGAAAGATCAGTTTGATGGCCTGGACTGAGCTGGGATTGATAGTGGGACTGAGTCTTTCACCTCTACATCACTAGTTCAGATTCAGCCCAGCTCAATAGTTACCCTTCAGAGGCCAGATCAAATACTATGACATTTTACCATGCCTGAACTCTTGTCTACAATCTGATTTACTAACCTGGTTTAACAGGTTAGATTAGAATAAATAATAGTCAACATATCAACTATCACTGACATACTGCTAAACAGGACTGTCCTGTTCTACACTTACTACTAAGGTGATCTTTAGGCTGAATGCAGTTAACAGAACCATTGGCAAGTGTACAAATATGGTAAAAAGCGTCAGGATGTAGACAAGGCCTAAATTAAATGATTTATCAATAAAATCCCTACAAAAAACATGTCCACACAACAAAACCATCACCACAACCCCTGCTGGCCAAGTAACAAATGAGACAGGGTGACAAAGTTTCCTTCTCCCCAAAAGGCAGTCCTTCCAGACACAGCTGAAGCATGCAGAAGGGTGGTGTGGGGAAATTTACTCTGCTTTCTGCCTGTGATACACCTGAAATCCCAGGAGACAATTTCCAGTTGTCAATTCAGCACTTCTCAACACAAAAGTTAATAATTTTTCTGTTCTGAAGAATTGTAAAGACTGCGTTTGGTAAGGTAGGAAAGTTACACAGTACATAATTAAGAATGTCAAAAACTGATTTCTGGGGAGACCATAATTATTTCCCTCAGATGTTAAAGTGCTCCAACACTGAAGCCCCTCTACTTCCATACCCTCTTGCAGACAAACATGCCAAGTAAAGACTTCAAAAAGAGGATTATACCACAAGGACAATTTTAACAAATTAGATCCTTGAAGAGAAAATTAGGTACTCACCCAAAACCTCTGCAATTACACTAATAGGTGCAATTTTAAATAAGGAATAAATATGGAGAACAATTTCTGAAATGACAAATGTGCATGGCAGTTTACAGATGCAAGGTGGCAAAGTACATGTGTCAAAGAGGTTATAATACAATACTGAGTAATAGCTTAATATTTGTTGACATATAGCCCATATGGAGACACGTCCAAGAAGTCATTGAATCAATTCCACCTTTTTGTCATATAAAATTTAGGAATGTTCACGACGAAATGAGATTATTACTCAATGCTTTAAATATCCTGAAACACCTATAATATCCTCTACAGTCTACACGGAACAGTGACCCTCTCACCTTTTACATTTTTATTGTGGTGTTGTACATAATGGGTGAGCACTTGGTTGACTACATATCTTGGAAGTGTGTAGTAATACCACTTTTGTATCTCTGTACAGTGTTATAGCAAAAAAAAAAAATACAATTAATTTTTTAAAAACTAACTAATTTAAGTCTCAGTCATGACTGTTTAGGTTTTGTTTATTTGGCTGTACTGAGCTTTTCCTCCCACACAGAAAGTTTCCAGAGATTTGTTTCAGTGTCTCCCTCAATCTGCTGAACTACCTAATATTAATGCTGGAGTGTAGACAGGTTCCCAAGGGCAAGCAAACTCAAAGCCTTCTCTTATGTTACATATTCAAAAAAGAGTTTTATTCCACCTATAAGGAGCAGGAGGTAGAACCTCCCCTCCCCCCCCACACACACCCCCCCCCCCCAGACGGACAACAAAGTTCATAGCTTAGAAGAGGCTATGAGACGAGCTCCTGACCCACTTACAATGCTTCATCCATATAAAGCGCTCTTCAGCCAAGGATCTCAAAGGGCTTTATGGATGTAAGCAAACACGATTACTCCCAACTTGATTTCTCGCCTGCCCTAGTGCTGGCATCCGTTCCGGTATTTGCCGGGAATGGGGAGTCTCCCCAACCCTCCCACCTGGGTCCGCATCCCCTGCCCTGCCTCACCGGAGTGGGACGAAGGATGCCCCAGAGCCTTCCCAGCCGCTGGGGGCCGAGGCCAGGGACCCAGTACCAGAGCTCACGCCCAGCCAGGCCAGGCCAGGCCAGGGGGAACGACACGAGGAAGAGCCCAACCCGAGCCCCCTGCCCTTGTGGGGAAGGAGCCGCGTCCCAGCGTCCCTCCCCCGCGCAGGCCCCGGCTACCTACCCCCTTCCGGCTACCGCCTCCGTCCGCGCACTCAGGAGGCCCCACGGTGACAGCGCCTCCTCCGCCACAGGGAACGCCGCCGCCGCAACAGTCACCGCCTCCTCCCTTCCGCTCCACTGCCTTATTGCCTCGCTATTAGGACTTGCCCCAGAGCGTCATCATCTCACGGGCGGCCACAGCCAATGCCTACTCACGTCTCAAGGCACACGCGCAGGCCTCTACGGACGCCTGGTGGCTGAGATGCCAAAGTGTATCTTGGGGGCTGTAGTCAGACACTAGTCCGCGCCGGGCTGGGAGAGTATGAATGCGCATGTGCACGCAGCGCGCGGTGGGCCGCGGCGCTCGTGCGCTTTTACCCTGACCTTTAGTTCAGTTGCGTAACTTGCCAAGCCCTTCCTCAGGCTTGTTATAGCCGCGTGACCGGCATCACTCTTTGATTGGCTGAAGGAAGCTCGTGACGATCGCGCGGGCTTTTACTGTCTTGTGAGCGAAGCGCGCGCCGGGAGGCTTTTGAAACCTGAGTCGGCGGGGGCGGGAGCGGGAGCGGGAGCGGGAGCTTCCCGAGACTGCCTCGCAGACACACACGTTGCCTTCCTCTGCGGGAGCAGCCACCCCGTCCCTGTGAGGGGTGCAGCTTTGCCACGAAGGGGGAGGTATCCCAGTGGGCAAGTCTCTCAGACACCCTGTGAGGGGTAACGCCCTCCCTGGGGGGGATAAGTTTGTCACAATGCAATTAGGGACAAGGGGGAGGTCTCTGCATAACACTGCTACGCCCCCCCCCGTGGAAGTGGGGCGGGGTCACCGTCCCCTTCCCCCCCAAAAAATCTCCACAGAGGTAGCAAAGTATCTACATGCATACGTGTTTGCAGCATCTTGCCCAAAGCAACAAAGATTTAACAGAAAAATAGTGCATGTTATTTAAAAATTATTTAAAAATGTAAGATTCCCAATATAACAGTCTCTGTTATAATATAAAACTTATCACAACATCACACCCAATCATATTTTTAAAAGACAAAGCTCTGAGGGAGGGGGAACATATACATTAAACTTTTATCACAATTATATTTGTACATATATGTACAACATCCACCACACATCAAAATATATTTATGAGACTTCCCTTGTGATGGTAAATTCATATGTACGCAGTACAATACATCAAAAAGGCAAATACAGATAGACAAATACTGTTCCACAATATAATTTAAAAAACAGATCAAATTTAAGAAGCAACTGCTACATGGAAATAGTTCAAAATAGAGGTACAAGAATGATTCAAGGTCTCAAATAACTGCCTTAACATGAAAAATTTAAATTCAATTTATATAGTAGAACTGGTCAGAAAAAATTCTAAAAAAATATTTTCATTGGAATTTGCCAATTCGTCTAAATCAAAACTTCACAGAGATAGTTTTGAAGTTCCAACAGAGACCAGGCATATTTCAAAACCTAGCTGTTTTCCTGCCAGCTTTCCCACCTGTCTCCTTGACATCCCAACTCCCTTTTCTCTGAATGGCCTCACTACTTCCCATTCTCACAGCTATCCATCAGCCTAGGACTTCCAGAGTCCCTAGCTCTGGGGCAGCCACCATGCCCGCTGTCTCACAGTTGGGGACCTCAGGGCTTCCAGGGCTTCCTGTTGCTGCAGGACAAACCACCATGCAGACTGCTCCAGGTACGGGGCTTCATACACTTTCATGGAGAATTATTAAATTTTTGGTTTTCATTCCAAGTCTAACTAAACCACATTTTGAAATATCTAAATCAGTGGTGGGCAACCTGCGGCCCACACGCAACCCGACAGGGTAAACCGCCAGCAGGCTGCCAGACAGTTTGTTTACATTTGCCCGGCTGCCCACAGCTCTCAGTGGCCACGGTTCACTGTTCCTGGCCAATGGGAGCTGCGGGAAGCAGGCCTGTAGAGGTGAAAGGCTCAGTCCCACTATCAATCCCCGCAGGTTGCCCATCACTCATCTAAATCCTCTGTGAAACAGCATTACGTTTCTCTGCCCAACTCTACTATTTAGTTATCAAAGAGAAGGTTAAGAGGTGACTTGATCGCAGGCTGTAAGTACCAAACGAGAAGTTTTCTGATGGTAGTGAGGCTCTAATCTAACAAAGGCATAAGAAGATCCAGTGGCTGAAAGTTGAAACTGCAAAATGGAAATCAGGGGCACATTAACTGATGGAACAATTTACCAAGAGATGTGTAGTGGATTCCCCATGACTTGACATCTTTAAATTAAGATTGGATGTTTTTCTATAATATATGCACTAACCCAAAAAATTATGGGTTAGATGGAGGAATTATTGGATAAAATTCAGGGGAGGAAAAAATAAGGAATAGGACTCAGGGACTGATTTTTGAGGAATGATTAAAAGAACTAACTATGTCTATCTTAATCAAATGATATTTTAAGAAAAGAAATAATAACTCTACAAGTTTTACTATGGAGGGAGAGGAATTATTAACAGCAATGGAATTAAAATAACCAAAGAAAAATACATGTATTAGCCAGCTAGTCCACAAAAACTGGTGCTAAAAGTATGGGGCTCTAGTACAGGGCATTTGTTCCTTCTTGGAACCTATTCAGAATTGTTTTCTTAGAAAGGTTCTTGGTGTTCCAGATTACTTACCTTTATGTACTGAGGTGGCAACTTGCTTCAATTTGTACTGAAGCAAATTCTGTATCCTAGAAGCAAATAATTATGTTTTTTTTTAAATATTATATTGGAGTTAATATAATGCTGGATACCAGACTTCGAAAGATGTTAATTTGCTGGAAGAGAAAATTAATAGTTTTTATTGGCTAAGAATGATGAGATTAAATTCAGCCTTCCACATCTCACATTCTTGGTTCTATGGGCAAGACTGCCATTTGTCCTTATGTGGCAATGCCATGGCCTGTCCCAGTCATGATTCTGTGCTTAGTTAGGGAGAGAAAGCAGGCTCTGCAAAGAATCTGCTGCTTCCTTCCTGAAAGGAAGAGGGAAGAGAAAGGACAGAAGGGCTGGGGATTGGGGAATGCCCTGTCAAAGACTTCAGTAATTTACTTCCCCCAGGATCAGTTCCTTTCTGAGTCATAATTCCTCCCCAGGGCTGCTTCTAGGATGGCACATAGTTGTGCCGCCCTTAAACAAGGCGAGAAGTTAGGTCAAAATCTAGCCCTCATTGAATTGATGAGACTATGAAGGAGCCAGTCAATTGTTTCGTCACTGGATTAAAAACTCTACAGTGTTTCTTTCTGAACAGTGCTGTGAGCACAGAGCCAAGATTTACGACTGTGGATGGAGAAATGGAAGTCTGGCTCTACATTAAACAGAAACACTAACAGTTCATTTAACATACAAGCCCAGTCTAAAAAAGAAAATAATAATTTTACCTTCATTCCCCACCCTGAGTGTATTGTATTGTAACATACTAATATGTAGGTATACCACTGCTCCCTACTGGTGGGATTAAGAACTACTCATCTGTGTGTCATAGGCTATATAAAGTAAATAACTAATGGAAATTCCCCTGTAGTTGATGTACTAGGGACCTGTGTGGTCTGTGTGAAGCATAGTGACAGTTGTGATTGTCCCAGGTGGCTATGGATTCATTACTATATTATTCTAATTGTGCCTCATCCTGGTCAGAAGCAGGGGTGCTGGAACAAGTGATCATGAGCTAATTCAGTTCAAACTAAATGGAAGGATTAACAAAAATAAATCTGCAACTAGGGTTTTTGATTTCAAAAGGACTGACTTTCAAAAATTAAGGAAATTAGTTAGGGAAGTGGATTGGACTGAAGAACTTATGGATCTAAAGGTAGAGGAGGCCTGGGATTACTTGAAACCAAAGCTGCAGAAGCTATCGGAAGCCTGTATCCCAAGAAAGGGGAAAAAATTCATAGGCAGGAGTTGTAGACCAAGCTGGATGAGCAAGCACCTTAGAGAGGTGATTAAGAAGAATCAGAAAGCATACAGGGAGTGGAAGATGGGAGGGATCAGCAAGGAAAGCTTCCTTATTGAGGTCAGAACATGTAGGGATAAAGTGAGACAGGCTAAAGTCAAGTAGAGTTGGACCTTGCAAAGGGAATTAAAACCAATAGTAAAAGGTTCTATAGCCATATAAATAAGAAGAAAACTAAGAAAGAAGAAGTGGGGCCACTAAACACTGAGGATGGAGTGGAGGTTAAGGATAATCTAGGCATGGCCCAATACCTAAACAAATACTTTGCCTCAGTCTTTAATAAGGCTAAAGAGAATCTTAGGGGTAATGGTAGCATGACAAATGGGAATGAGGACATGGAGGTAGATATTACCATATCTGAGGTAGAAGTGAAACTCAAACAGCTTAATGGGACTAAATCAGGGGGCCCAGATAATCTTCATCCAAGAATATTAAAGGAATTGGCATCTGAAATTGCAAGCCCATTAGCAAGAATTTTTAATGAATCTGTAAACTCAGGAGTTGTACCGTATGATTGGAGAATTGCCAATACAGTTCCTATTTTTAAGAAAGGGAAAAAAGTGATCCAGGTAACTTCAGGCCTGTTAGTTTGACATCTGTAGTATGCAAGGTCCTGGAAAAAATTTTGAAGGAGAAAATAGTTAAGGACATTGAAGTCAATGGTAAATGGGACAAAATACAACATGGTTTTACAAAAGATAGATCGTGCCAAACCAACCTGATCTCCTTTTTTAAGAAAGTAACAGATTTTTTAGACAAAGGAAACACAGTATTTATCTAATTTACCTAGATTTCAGTAAGGCGTTTGATACCGTGCCACATGGGAAATTATTAGTTAAATCGGAAAAGATGGGGATCAATATGAACATCGAAAGATGGATAAGGAATTGGTTAAAGGGGAGACTACAACGGGTCCTACTGAAAGGTGAACTGTCAGGCTGGAGGGAGGTTACTAGTGGAGTTCCTCAGGGATCAGTTTTGGGACCAGTCTTATTTAATCTTTTTATTACTGACCTCGGCACAAAAAGTGGGAGTGTGCTAATAAAGTTTGCAGATGATACAAAGCTGGGAGGTATTGCCAATTCAGAGAAGGATCGGGAGATCATACAGGAGGATCTGGATGACCTTGTAAACTGGAGTAATAGTAATAGGATGAAATTTAATAGTGAGACGTGTAAGGTTATGCATTTAGGGATTAATAACAAGAATTTTAGTTATAAGCTGGGGATGCATCAATTAGAAGTAATGGAGGAGGAGAAGGACCTTGGAGTATTGGTTGATCATAGGATGACTATGAGCTGCCAGTGTGATATGGCTGTGAAAAAAGCTAATATGGTTTTGAGATGCATCAGAAGAGGTATTTCCAGTAGGGATAAGGAGGTTTTGTACTGTTATACAAAGCACTGGTGAGACCTCACCTGGAATATTGTGTGCAGTTCTGGTCTCCCATGTTTAAAAAGGATGAATTTAAACTGGAACAGGTACAGAGAAGGGCTACTAGGATGATCCAAGGAATGGAAAACTTGTCTTATGAAAGGAGACTCAAGGAGCTTGGCTTGTTTAGCCTAACTAAAAGAAGGTTCAGGGGAGATATGATTGCTCTGTATAAATATATCAGAGGGATAAATACCGGAGAGGGAGAGGAATTATTTAAGATCAGTACCAATGTGGACACAAGAACAAATGGGTATAAACTGGCCACCAGGAAGTTTAGACTTGAAATTAGACGATGGTTTCTAACCATCAGAAGAGTGAAGTTTTGGAATAGCCTTCCAAGGGAAGCAGTGGGGGCAAAAGATCTATCTGGCTTTAAGATTAAACTCGATAAGTTTATGGAGGAGATGGTATGATGGGATAATGTGATTTTGGTAATTAATTGATCTTTAAATATTCATGGTAAATAGTCCTAATCCCCTGAGATGGGCTATTAGATGGGTGGGATCTGAGTTACCCAGGAAAGAATTTTCTGTAGTATCTAGCCGGTGAATCTTACCCATATGCTCAGGGTTTAGCTGATCGCCATATTTGGGGTCGGGAAGGAATTTTCCTCCAGGGCAGATTGGAAGAGGCCCTGGAGATTTTTCGCCTTCCTCTGTAGCATGGGGCATGGGTCACTTGAGGGAGGATTCTCTGCTCCTTGAAGTCTTTAAACCACGATTTGAGGACTTCAATAGCTCAGACATAGGTGAGGTTTTCGTAGGAGTGGGTGGGTGAGATTCTGTGGCCTGCATTGTGTACAAGGTCATACTAGATGATCAGAATGATCCCTTCTGACCTTAGTATCTATGAATCTATGAATTTGTATAGTGGGGGTGCTGAGAGCCATTGAATCAATCTCTAAATCCTGTATATAATATAATCCTTCAAGCCAGGGGGTGCAGCAGCAACCCCAGCACTCCTAATTCCAGCACCTATGGTCATAAGCAAAGGTCCTGCCCTGTGCCCTTGATATCATCGGAAGATAATGTTGCTGTACTTATAGCATAGAGAATTTTGTTTCTTGTTTCTGCTGCTTCACATCAAAGGAAGTCTGCAGGTGATCACTCACCATACCCCTCAACTTCAGCGCATCCAGATGAGGGAGTACTCAGAGAAACTAGTGCTTCAATTGAACATGAGGACTATCCATTTCTAAGTATTGTCACAGATGGGTTGTATGGCAGGCTGATGTCTGCAGAAAGCCATGCCTGTTGAATGTAAAAACAACCAAGCAATATGGCCCCATCCCTGGGGCATTTCTTTCTCTGTACAATTGAGACTCTTCCCAGAGATCTGGTGGCAAAGTCCAAACAAACAAACAAACAGACAGAAAGTTTTGTAATAAAGTTTAAAACAAACAAAATGGTCCCATACTCAAATATCTTCCTCCCCAGGGACTCCTGGTAAAATTCCAAACTCTCCCCAGAGATCTGGTGGCTAAAGTAAATAATAAACAGCTAGAATTTATTTTCAAAAAGAAGAGAAAGCCACTGCAGAATCTCCTTACCCGGATTCTCCTAGTCTCCTGCTATCAAGCAAGAGGCTGTCCCCTTCTCAGCATGTCTTCCTGTGGACCCCTACAAATCCCAGAAGCCCCAGGAGGATCTGTATTTCCCAGATTCCATTTCGTTGAGAGAAGATGGGAACGTTGACCTTCCACACTTGAAGTGTTTTTGACAGACTCAGCAGTCTGGGTTTTCTCCCACAAACTACTCCCTCCCAAAACCATTTTTTCTCTCTCAGTGCTTGTGTCTTTTGACCCACACATTTGTCTTTGAACAAGCTGCTTGGAATGAGGTAATATGGCCCTGCACACTTTCCCCCTATATCTTAAGAAGCTAGTGTACCCCATGACAGTACACAATTTACAGCCCTACCTGTCCCTCTTATGGCTGACCAGTGTTGGGGAAGGAGGGGAGAAGTAGCTGTCCTCTGCTTCCCACAGTAAAAGAGAAACTGTTCCTGCTGTTGGTCCTCCTTCCTCTGTTCTAGCAGGTGACAGTGTGTCTTTCACACCCTCTCATGCTTTCCTGATGAGAGTGGTAGATCTCCTGTGTCATCTGAAAAGGGAGAGGGAGAAGCGGGAGGGCAATAGCTACACCTTTGTCCCCTGCAGGAAGAAGACTGGCAAAATGGAGATTTGACAATAAAGCTTTAGGGTGATCTTCATATTTGTTATATTGTTTTTAATTATTTTTATCCTTGGGTTTAAAGTACATGCTTGTGATCTGTTTTTCCTGGTGGGTATTCTGGTGGCTGTAAGCATTTTGTTTTGTTCATCTCTGATAAAATGATGGGGGAGGTGGTTGCGGTCCAGTGAATATGGCACGTGACCTGGAATCTGGGATCCTATTTTCACCTCTGTCACTGACTCACTCTGACCTTGGGAAAGTCAGTATTCAAACCTCTGGTTTCAGGAAATTTAAGTTTACCAAAATCTGATGCTTACCTCACTGAGCCATCTTCTCCAGCCCTGCCTGAGATAGAATACATCAGATCAGCTCATGTATATAATATTTCCCTTTACAATTTACAGTACAATGGAACTTTATTTCATATAGAGTCTTCAATAGAATCTGTATCCTAAAATGCAGTTAAATAGAAGCTTAGTGAGAAAATGTGTGTGATTCTACACAGTTGTGTGTAGATACCATTGGGATAGCCACTTTAGAGATGCAGATAGGCACCTGCCTACCAGATGGAAGATACCAGACCTCCTCCAAATGGGAGCCCTGAGGTTTCTTTGGGATGTTGTGTGTACACTGGCAGAAGATGGCAATTGGCAATGCTGTCTGTATTTCTTTGTCCACAGGCTACAGATTAGTCTCACGGGGTGCACATTCTACACAATAGTTTAGGGGTGGAAAGGGCAGAATATCGTATGCATTTGAACTGCAAGCAGAATTTAGGCAATCAGATATTTGGCTCAGAAACCAGACTAACATCTTTAATCTTACAGGCTACCATGAGCTATTTAATTACCATGAATGATCAAATCATTAGTTTCACATTTCATTCAGAAAAAAGCATCTCCCGCTAACACAATGCTGGTGTAGGGCATTTGTTCAATACAGACTCAGAGAAAAGAGTGCTTCTTGCTGAATCCCCAACACCACCTTAGTGTTTCTTTGATGTCCCTCATCTAGGTACCAATCTAGCCTGCCTCTGTGCTGTTTTGTTAGAGCTATGAGTGTTATAGCGCAATACCGTATGGCTACAATAATTAAAAATAGTAAATATTAGTTGTTAGCATTCTTAATTCATACAGCTCAAAGTGCTTTACAGGGGAAGGCAAGTATCATTACTCTCATTTTATATATGAGGAGACTGAGGTACAAAGATGTAAAGTGACTTGTCTAAGGTCAGTGGCAGTGCTGGAAATAGAACCCAGGTCTTGACTCCCCATCCTGTGCCTCTGGATCACACTGTCTATCTAGCAATGTGCAATTTAAAAGCCACTACTTTCTCCCTCATTGGCAAGGAGTAGTTCCTCTTTGATTTTCATCTGCTGCTTGCCCTTCTTTGGCTTTGGACGCATCAAGCCAATCTAAATTTGCTCTGATTTACATTCTTATTACTATCCCAAGGAGGTTCTTTTATGTGAGGGTGCCACATAAATTGTCCTTTAGCTAGAGATGGGCTGAACCAAACTTCTGGATCCCAACCCCCCGAACTTTGGGAAAGCTCAAAGCCAGATCATTTGAAAAAAATCCAGGGAAAATTTTTTGAAAAACTGGAGGATGGTGGTTTTTATTAGACAACCTTGTGAACGTTAGGTTATTTTTAATATAATTCTCAATGGTCAAGTCCTCCAAATAACTGGGGTACAGAGAAGCTTCCAAACGTTTGGATACTTCTCTGAGCCTATAGAACAGGAGTGGGCAAACTACGGCCCGCAGACTGGATCCGGTCTCCCAGCCTTTCAAGCCGGCTCTCAAGCTCCAGCTGGGGAGCGGGGTCTGGGGCTTGCCCTGCTTGGGCGCTACAGCCAGGGCACAAGGTCGGGGCCTGCGCCACACGGCTCCTGGAAGCCACAGCATGGCTACCCTCCAGCATTCCAGCCAGAGCAAGGTCGGGGGCTGTTCCACGTGGCTCCCGGAAGCAGAGGCATGGCCTCCCTCTGGCTCCGACACACTCCAAAGGCCCCGTTCCAATGGCCCTCTCCGGCACTCCAATGGGAGCTGCAGGGGTGGTGCCTGTGGACGGAGCAGCGTGCACAGCCACCTGGCTGCGCCTCAGCGTAGGAGCCAGAGGAAGGACATGCCGCTGCTTCCGGGAGCTACTTGAGGTAAGCGCGGCCTGGAACCTGCACCCCTTAGCCTCTCCTCACGCCCCTATCCCCTAGCCCAGCCCATATCCCTCTCCCACCCTCTGAACCCCTCAATCCCAGCCCGGAGCACCCTCCTGCACCCCAAATCCCTCATCCCCAGCCCTACCCCAGAGCCCGCACCCTCAGCCGGAGCCTGCACCCCTTCCCGCATCTCAACCCCTACCCCAGCCCTGATCACCCTCCCACCCTCCAAGTCCCTCAGTCCCAGCCCAGAGCACCCTCCTACACCCCAAACTCCTCAGCCCCACCCCAGAGACCACACCACCATCCTGGAGCCCTCTCCTGCATCATGAACTCCTCATTCCTGGCCCCACTCCGAAGCCCACACCCCCAACCAGACTCTTCACCCCCTCCCACACCCTAACCCCAATTTTGTGAGCATTCATGGCCCGCCATACAATTTCTATTTCCAGATGAGGCCCTTGGGCCAAAATGTTTGCCCACCCTGCTATAGAAGAAGCCCTTCAATAAGCCTCAAACAACTCCCTCCATCAATAGGCTCCCCCTACTGGCTGTTGTCTTCATGAGGGAAGAAACCCAGTCATCTGCTACTCTCCTGATACCTTAGGGCAGGGGTGGCCAACCTGAGCTGGAGAAGGAGCCAGAATTTACCAATGTACATTGCCAAAGAGCCACAGTAATATGTCAGCAGCCCCTCATCAGCTCCCCTGCCCCCCCCCGCTCCCAGTGCCTCCCGCCCACTGGCAGCCCTGCCAATCAGTGCCTCCCCCTCCCTCCCCGCACCTCCTGATCAGCTGTTCCATGGGGTGCTGGGGGTTCTGGGGGGGAGAGGCAGGAGTGAGGGCATAGCAGGCTCAGGAAGGGGTGAAGTGGAGGCAGGGCCTGTGGCAGAGCCAGGGGTTGAGCAGTGAGCACACCCCAGCACATTGGAAAGTTGGCGCCTTTAGCTCCAGCCCCGGAGTCGGTGCCTATATAAGGAGCTGTATATTAACTTCTGAAGAGCCACATGTGGCTCAGGAGCACAGGTTGGCCACCACTGCCTTAAGGGGAGGATGGCAAGTCTGTATATCCTTTCTGGCATAGTCATGGAACATTTCCCACACTCTAGTTGGAGAAGGGGGTTGTGGGGCACCTCACGCCATATCTCTTCAACAGAAGCCTCCAACTTCTTCCCTGTTGGTTTCTTTCTCTTAAAAGTTGGAGAGGCTTGGCATTTCTCTCCTCCCTTGTCATCACTTCCACTTGCAATTATTTACACCCACAAAATTTACTGTGGTGCAATGCTAGAATATGTGTTAAGAGTCCCTTACATGTATAGTCTTTAATATAAAAGCCAAGTGAAAAGACTTTGAATTACTGGATATATTAGCAATGCCTGGGGCGTGTCATATACAAGTAGGTAACACCTTTCAGCACTCATGCAGTGAGGATAGGACAGAACATGGGGGTGAGTTTGGAGGAGGAAAACATCTTTTTTAGATATATCCAATGTACAGTGAGTTTTATTACTGAACAGGGAATGTATAGTATCCTCTGATTGTATAGCTCACACATTTGACCTGATCTTGGGCTCAGGCCAGTTCCCATTGAGGTTTAATTGGAGTTGGGTCAGGCCACTGTATTCACATTTTTCCATGCATGGAAAATTATGTTTGTCACTTTGAATTACTATACCATTGGCTTTGGCTTTTATATAATACAATAAATTTAGGCAACCTTTTGTATTCCAAGAAATTGCTCTCTGCAATGCCAACAAATATATTGACTGTTGAATAAGAAACAAATATTGGATTACAAAAATAAAAGGTGGACACATCCGTAAAAATAAGCAAACTAATCACTCAGCATAATTTTTCTTGTGGATTTCTGGACTCTTCCAATACTTTAAATATGAAATATGCATTTGTAGGATTCTCTGATGGTTAAAATAGTGGGTTCTGTAAAAGTTGCCATGTTTAATCAGAAATAAACGTCCTAAAGATTCAAAAATCTAGTTTTCTGGACTATGGCTCTTGTCCATGAATTAGCATTTTTTTGTTCATTTGAAATTTGTCAATAAAAAACTTGGAATGTCAGTAAAAAATGGGAAGTATATTAGTAAATGTTTACATTTTGAGGTTCGGTTCTCTGATTCCTCTTTGCCTGCAAATGAACTCTGCAGATGCCATGAAGGGCAGGAAATGTCCTGTGCTAGGATCAGCATATGTTCCATCCATATTTTACTAATTGAATTCTGTTATAATTGCAATAAAGTTAAGAGAGATTAGTAGATTTTGCTAATGGGCCTCTGCTCAAGCACCATTTCATTATTCTTCGTTATCACCACAAGAGGGTGCAGAATGGACCTCACGCCTTGAACATCTAGTCCACATTCTGGTGACACAGTCATTCTTGGTACAGCTCCAATGACTGCAGTTGGTTTACACCAGAGAAGAGTTTGGCCCCCTGGGTTCTTAAATAAATAACAAAACAAAACACACACATACACAAGCAAGAGAGAGAAAGAAACCTCAGTGAGGGGTATTTAATGGTAAAGAGAAACTGTACATCTGGGACAGAGGTGAGGATGATTGAAAAGAGCTGGGCAAGGTGACCATTTGTGTCCACTTCAAAGGGGAGAAATGGCAACAATGGTAAGGACTAAGGTGCTATGTTCATCCAGTCCCCTGCATGTATGTATGGCTCTCTCACACACTCCACACATGGAGTATATTTCTTTCCCAAAGAGCCCAATAGGCCTAGGAGACAGATAGCAGCTCCTAATCCGCAAAGACAAAGTGAGTTACAGTGGAGGGGAAAAGGATCTCCTTAACAGACCAGCCTAGATAGGGCTTTGGCAGATTTTTCTCATTGCCCTTGAGGTTCAGAAGACCTAGGCGCTAGTTTCTTTTAAACTCTGAGGATACAGTAGTTCTTCCCAATTGAAGATCACACCTTCCTCCCTCACTTGGAACTGGTGGTTTCCCCACCACTGTGCAGGAGTCCCTGCTCTGTCCTCATTCCAAGCACTCTATATGGTACCTTGTATTTTAATCCATATTTTTGCACGAGACCTGGGTGACTTTCCCTCTTGTTTGACAAAGCACCAGTATTTCCTTCATAGGGAGCAGAAAATGGGCCCAAATCTTCTTGTTTTGCTTGTCCAAAGGGCTTGGGAAGCTGGAACATGAATAACTAAGACTCTCCCATGTCTGATTGTGATTCCAGATGTCCAATACCATATAAACTTTTGAGTTTAAACCACGAGATAGCAAAGGGAACCCACTTTTCTCCTCCACATATCTGACCATGAATCAATCCCCTGCTTCTGGAGTGAGGTGGCTATGGGGGGAGTTCCTTTTGAGCAACTCTTTGGCTCCCTTCACTCTGATTATAACATCCAGAGGAGAAGGGTCTGAGGGCAAATTCCCCCTTTGCTCCGCAGCTGAATAAAGGAAGTGGCAAACCGTCCAGTCCGATGGGAAAATTTCAAAACCAAAATGTCTCTTAAATAAGCTTCTTTAATTATTATCATCTATTTATTTATACAAATATAAAATATATTTATATAGATTTATATAATATAGATTTGTTGCTTTGGTGGCTCTTTCATTTACAGACGTACTGGTCGACGATCTCTGTGCACTTTTTACACTTGACAAAGCAGCACCAGTGGAACTTGCAGTGACAGCGCTCTACCTGGATGCTCTTGAATTGGTCATAGCCCCGGCCACAACACATCAGCTCACAGCCATCCATGCCCTCTGAGGTCTTGTTACACAGCCGGCCCTGAGTGCCCAGTGAGCCAGTGGTCTCATTGCGCAGGCAATAGTCAGGGCTGGGGTCAATGTAGACCAGGTCCTCTTGCGTAGGTGAGTTGAAGCGGTTGTTTACCAGCTCTAGCTTGCCTTTGCGACTGATCCTCATGGCAGCTGCACTGTCATACTTCTCTTTCAGCAGGTCACCCACCTTGCGGAAGTCTGCCAGCTGCAACCAGCAGGTCTTGAGGCTGCAGGAACCTGAGACGCCATGGCACTTGCAAGCCACATCTGCCAGCTTGTATACAGCCTGCAGGGAGAGCAGATGGAACAGACAAGAGCGGCATTAACCTTTATAGCACTGGGAACTGACATAATTGCGCTGAGTTCCTCTTCCTTGCGTACTTATCCTGACCATCCCCCAGTTCTCTCTCTCCCCAGAACAGACACAATCTTCCTTAGTCCTTTGGCATTGCCATCCTCAGTACAACTGATCCCCTAACACTTCCATGTCTGTCCACAGTCCACACAGACGTGGGCCTGCCAACCACTTTATCTTTGCTAGTTCCTGACCTGAGGCCTGAGTCAAGCACAGGAAACAGCAAGGGGAAAAAGCCCTACTATTGGAAATGCTCCCCAGCCTTCTGGACTAACGTACTACATCCACCTCCCCTCAAAGCCCATAGAAGCAATCAATGCAACAAAACACCTGAGAACTTGTAAATTTCCTATAGGTAAAACAGGTCAATGATGCTATAGTTCTAGCATTATACCCATATCTTATTGAAATAAATCCATGTACCCAGGCTCTTTCCCTCTATCCCCATTCAAGAGCTTTGTTCACTCTAAATACAGTTTCTGGAGGAGTCACTCTCTCTGTCAAAGAGGAACAGCTGGGATTGTAATAATGGTGTGAAAAATTAACTGATTCACACCAAGCATGTACAAGCAAGGCATTCACTCATCAAGGACAATTCATGTAGCTTCAATGTGTTACCATTCTGTGAACTGAGAATAATAACTGCATAGGGTTTACAGATCTAAGTGCAACTTTTGCACCACCAAATTATTCGTCTACACCAAAATAATCCCTCAGGGTTTGTCTACACAACAGGGACTATGGTGGCATAGCCAAACTCAACCATAGTATAGACGCAGCATACAGTGACAGAAGGGGTTTTTCTGTCATTAGATAATCCACTTCCCTGAGTGGTAGTAGCTAGGTCAACAGAAGCATTCTTCATTGGGAGTAAGGTTGGCATAGCTACAGCATGAATTTTTCATACCGCTGAGCAATGTAGATATATCAATCTACATTTTAAGTGTTGACCAGGCTTCAGTTTCCTCATCTAGTGTCATGGTATGGCTGGCCTAAAATTTAAACATTTAAAAAACAACTACTAGTTTTCAGAGCTTCATTTTTGGAGTGCGCAACTTGAGCAACTTTGAGCCTGATTTTCAGATATCAATGGGCACAGCACCTCTGAAAATCCAACTCAAAGTATTTCAAGTTGGACACCCATAATTAATTATTGCTTTTGAAAAATTTAGCCCTGTATGTGTTAATCTCTCAAAAGCATGAGTGGAGATGATGTGAGGGAGAAGAGTCATGATTCTTCTTACCCTAATAAGGAGAGAGACGACATTAAAAAACCACAAGAACATAAAAACTCAAAATCAGTGGGGAAAAAACTAAACAGGTTGAGTTTCTTCGTTACACTGAACAGAACTGTATAAGTGAAACCAATCTCTCAACTACTTTAGAGATTCCACAGGACTGCTGCTAAAACTACTAGTGACTAGGTGTATAAAAGGCACCTAAGGCCTAATACAGCTGACAGCTAGTAGAGATTCTGCTTTAGCTCAAGTGGTAAATCCCTTGGGGCCCAGTCCAACTCTCAGAGAAAACAATGCTCTGAGCCCTTAGAGATGTGGGGCTTTAGTTCCATTCCTCTGTGTGTGATTTACTGGTAATTGCCCTTCATAGTGTAACATAACAGCTACAGATCTGAAGCCTCTGGACTTGCCTTGGATTGGACTATAACTGTGCAACACCAACCACATTGCTACCTAAAGATCCCTGTACTGTACAAGACTGAACTACACTTGCATTTTCAGAGCACCAGACACTTCCTATGTCCTAACTGACTTGCCTGCCTGCTTGTTATACATTTGTGTTAGCACTTCTTGGTTATTGTTGGGTCAAATCCCAAACTACTCATGCCTCTGTTGCCCTTGCATATGTTTTTATAAAGTAGTTTGTTTCTTCCTAATCCTTGGCTTTGTTCCTTTAGGAAAACATTGCAACTTGATCCCCCTCAGTTAATGTCATGGGACCTTCAGCGTTTACTCTGACTTGAGTTTAAATGGCCAATTCTCAAAACATCTGGGTAATGATTATGCTGTGGAATGTGTATGCTACCAGTACTCACAAGCCCCTAAGGAGAAGTAAGCCTGGTCCCACTTTGCTTAGATACACAGTCCCCCATTTATTAATTGTGGGAGTCACCACTGCATTTATCCCAAAATGACTCTCCATTTCTCTGTCCCTTAGCTGCTGGAATGGAGAGAGGGTGGGAGAAATTGTAGAAATTGGCTAAGCTAGGATCAAGGTGAAGAATAACAGACCCCACATGAAGCTGTAAAGACTGGGTCTGATCAATGGCCCTGCCACAGAATCAGTCTGAAAGTACATTTAATGGAAATGTATAAAGCCCCCATTCCACAAGCCCAAGTTCCTTTCTGATTCCTCTCTCATAAGAAGGGGGATGGGAAGAGAATTAATGGAGAATTCCTATGTGGTTAATTAGATGGCCCCCTCCCAGCCTCACCTGGCACTGGATGGAGTGACTGATGATTGAGGCCTGCTATATGTTGACTGGGTAAACAGTGTGGAAGGACAGACTGCCAAAGTCTGAGAGACAGGGAGATAGATAAGCAATGAGGGGAATAAGAGAGGGAAATGGAGATCAAGTGGAGAAAAAGACTGATGGAAGGAAAGGACATGTTGAGATAACAGTCAAAGACAAACAAACGAGGGCAATAAAGCCAGGAGCCAGTACCTCAGAAACTCCAGAGTGGAGTGGAGAGGTGATGGGGTCAAGACTGTGTCTGAAACAGAAAAGAACATTGTTCTCTTCATAGCCCCACCCCGACCCCCCAGCTCCTCTCCATTAACCTGGGTAGAGGAAAATTCCCCTCCACCATCAGAGCTCCACACACAAACCAGGCATTAGAGAGAACTCTCTCGCACAAGAACTCTATCTCTGAACCAAGATGGGACGATATGGCAAAACTCGGCCCAGAAACCAGAGGGAAAAAATTTCTCCCCTCAATTCAAACTCGGTCCAGAAACCAGAAGACAGAAATCACACTCTCACCTGAAAATCAGAATGGGGGTAGAACCTGAAGGCCACTTGCCAGTGACCACTGGTCCCTCAGAGAATGGGTACTGCATATGGCCAGGTGAGCCAGGCTGTGTTTTTTTATATGATCCTACCCTTCTGACCCTCTCATGTTCTTTCCCTTCCTTTCTGTCTCTATTTACAAATATATGGAGTGCCATGATCCCATATTGCTTCATATTCCCAAGCACAAAATCCTTAACGTGAAAACTTAGCACAATATAGAGATTTACTGCTGTGTGAGTAAGTCACAGGTGAAGGGAGGCAGGCTGGACTCTGTGGACTGTACTCCATGGACTGCCACTCTGTGCATTGGCAGCACGTCAGGCTCAAGCACAGGAAGCTATTCTTCTTGCTCTCTAATTGTTCATGTTCAACTTCATCAGCTAGAAATGGAGTTCTCAGCCTTGAAAGGAAAAACCTCTGTGTGTGTGTGAGAGAGAGAAGGACACCTTCTGCCTCATTGGGTCTGATTGTGTCCTTCTCCTCTAGGCTGCTTACCTGCAGCTTTCAGTCACTCACTGTAGTGAGCAGTATATTAATGGATCATTGTCCTGGAGACAGACTCCACATTTAACAGTAGTCCCTAGAGGCTACACTTTTGTTTTAATTTTTCACCTAGTTATCTCACCTCTCCCTACACCACCTCCATTCGGAAGAAACATGTCAGATGCTTGTTCCAAGGAAGAAACTCATGGGAATTAGTGTGTTCCCCATGGCAACCCCTCATCACTAGAATTCAGCCCAGCCAAATACATCTCTTAACTCAAACACAGTCACTTTTAGGCTATGTCTACACTACAGACTTCACAATGGCAAAGTTGTACCTCTGCAGCTGCACTGCTGTAAGGTCTCTTTTGTAGCCGCTCTATGCTGACAGGAGAGAGCTCTCCCACTGCATAATTAAACCACCCCACGCCCTGAGCAGTGGTAGCTATGTCAGCGGAAGAGTGTCTCCTGGCAATATAGCACTATCCATACCAGCACTTTTGTATGTGAAACTTTTTTTCACACTCCTGACCGACAAACCCATAACCGTCAAAGTTTTACCAATAAAAGTGCTAGTGTAGTCATAGCATTAGAGTGAGATGTAAGATCATGCTCTTTTCTATATTTTAAGACCAGAAGGGATGATCTAGTCTGATCTCCTGCATAACACAGTCCATAGAATTTCACCCAGTGATTCCCACATCAGGCCCAATAATAGGTGGTTGATCTTCAGCATATCTTTTAGGAAGACACCTAGTCTTGATTTAAAGACTCCAACTGATGAAGAATGCAATATATCCCTGGGTAAAGTAAAGCCTTTGTTTAGGCTAGCCGCTAACTACAGACCATGAAATCTCCTAACCCTTAAAGCACTATCTACAAATTCAGCCATAACCATAACCATGTACAAAACAGCAACCCAAACACAGTTAAAATGTGATTGTGTCTAGTACTGAAGACAAGACCTGACTGTTTTAAGCCAAGTCCCTGAACCATGATACAACCCAGCTCTGTACAAAGCGATAGCACTGTTTGAGGTTGTGACACAGTTAGATGCCTGTTCACATGACAAGACAGAACTGGATTTTAACCATGTTGTGGGACAAACGTCTACTTATTTGATCCCCTCATATAGCTATTATTGTAATCTAGATGAACCCCTAGTCTACTAGCTGCTATTTGCTATGTTTGATCCTAATACTAGTGAGAATAATTAAACATTTACATGGTTGTTTAATGAAAAAACTGCAGCAGCCTCTCCAAAGAAAGGGCAGTTATAACCCAAGCTCCTCAGCTCTTCGAAGAATAAAGAAATGTTACGTTCCAGAGCTGTCAGTCTGCTGCCTTTCACCAACTGTAATTTTACCTCAAGATTGGTTTTCCAAAAGGAGTGATCAGGAACGCAAAAGCCCATAGCAGTACGCTAACATCTGTGCTTATGACACATGATGATTCCACAATTAAGAAAGAGAACAACTCTGGCTAAAAGACCGTCCTAGTTCAGTGGCAAAGTGAAAGCAGCAATTAGAAATAAAAAAGCAATATATAACAAATGGAAAAGTGGAGAAATAGATGGCAATCAATATAAATTAGAAGTTATGAAGTGCAGAATATTGATAAGGGAAGCTTAAGACATCAGGGAAAAATCCATGTCTGGCACAGCTAAAGACAATAATGAGTTTTTTTTAATATATCAGGAACAAAAGAAATCCTCATAATGATATAGACCTGTTACTAACTAGAGAGAGTAAAATTATTAATAATGATGAAAAGGCAGAAGTGTTTAATAAATATTTCTGATATATATTTGGAAAGAAGCAGGATGATTTACACATATCACAGGATATGTAAGTACCTTCTAATCTATTAGTAACTGAGGAGGATACTGAACAACATCTACTAAGCATTTTTAAATCAACAAGCCTCAGGGCTTTAGATCGGGGGAATTGCTGGGGCTCAGGGCTTCAGCCCCATGGCTCCATTCCCAGCTTCAGCCCCACAGGGGATGTCAGAGATTGGGTCTTCAGTCCTAGTTGGGCTCTGCTCCTAGTTTCAGTGGCGGGGCGGGGGGGAGGGCTTGGGGCTTTCACTATGTGGGGAGCGCCGTTTCAGCCCCAGTGCTCTCCCCATAGCTAAAGCCCTGAACCCTGGTGGCACACCTGCCTACCTCGGCTGAAACTGGGAGCAAAGTTGTGGGCTGACGCCCCAAGCCCTGGCACACACATCCCCACCCGGCTGAAGCCAAGCATGAAGCCGCAAGTGCCCCCCGGCAGTAATCAGGAGCGGACTTGTGGGCTGAAGCCCCGATCCCCAGAGGGCTGAAGCTGGAACAGAGCCTCAGGGCTGAAGCCCCAGGCCCCAGCCCTTCCCCCAGGTCTAAAGCCCTGAGCCCTGGTACTCCCAGGGAGCAGAAGCCCTGAGCCCCCTGCTGGGAGCCCTGGCAGCCCCTAGGGTCAGAAGCCCCAACCTCCCACTCCCCCACACCCTGAACCCTGACACACTCACCCCTCCATCCAACCCTGCGGCTGCAGGTTCTACTGTAAGTGCCAAACTGATCTTGACTGTAGGATTCACAAAGAAATGGTGAAACCAGGACCCTGCACCTTACCAAGGGAGTTACTGGTTTATCCTCTGGCCCATAGTTGACTGACTAATACTGTTCCTCATCACCACCCATGAATGACTTGACACCCAAACACACAATGAGTTCTTGATCTGCCTCTGCTGCAACCAAAAGGAAAGGGCCAGCATCCAGCTTACCCTGCGACCAGCCTCGTTGTTCTGCAAATTCATGAGTGTGCGAGCCTGCTCCTCCGACCCCTTTGCGTAGTTCTTCTCCCTCTCCCTGGCATCCACAAACTCCTTGGTGAAACGGTAGCCATATTCCACATTATCCCCACAGCCACCCCATAGCCAGTCTCGGGGCAAGTCCTTGGGACGGGCTGTCCGGCTGCAGCCACAGGTGGAAAGCTCTCCTTCGCGGCATGCCCGGCTGATGGCGTTCACCACCCCTGCAGCACTAACAGCATAGGTGAAGGCGGTCTCTCGACTACCTGGGAGAGCAGGAGGAGGAGAAGATTAACAAAAGACAAACCTCCTTTGATAAATACAACACCCTCATGGGGAGAATAAACTCAGCAATGGAAAGTGGTGTGAGCCCAATGGCACATGACATTTAAAATTAGGTTGAGAAAAGGATGGAATAATGTATTGTAAGGAACAATTCTGCACTGGCAGAAAGGAGATGGACAGGAAGGGTAATTCAAATAGGAGCTGTTCATAACCTAGGTTTGCATTCCTCACTTTGTTTGTATTTAAGGAGTCCATCCACAAGACTCTGACTATCCTATCCCAGCAGTTTTAGTATAGTCAGTACCAATAGCAAACCTGGCTCTCTGACATACCTGGGCTGGGACTGGGATCTCCTTTATGGCCAGAGGTTGTTTCCTGGTAATGATATACACAGTGAAAAATAAAACATTTAATACTCTCATTTTGGGAAGAGGTGTATTTGTGGAGAAGCTGTCAGTGAAAGGTTATTATTAATTTTATTATTTATTATTTGTATTCCAATAGTGCTTGCCCAGTTAAGCACCGTGGAAGTGAAAGTCCTCTAGTGACAGAAGAGACAGCAGCAGGCCAAGCTTCCCCCCGACATGGATCCATCATTGTATTTTGAGCCTGACCTGGAGGGAATGCTCAAAAAGTGGGAGGGTAGTTCGCTCTCCATAAAAATTCAGTTCTTGACCTATCTGGTGAGACTGCAAATAAGTGGGCACAAAGTGCAAGTAGGCCTTGGCTACACAAGAAAGTTGCTCTGGTTTAATCAAAGGTGATTTTAAACCAATTTAGTAAAACTGGTGTAAACCCTTGAATAGACACTTTTGTGTCAGTTAAAACCTTCCTTATTTTACTTTAGCTAAAGTCAGTTAGGAATTGGCTTAAGCTAAACCAAAATAAGCCACTCTTAAACTGAAGTAAGAATATCCACACAAGGAACTATGCCAGTATAACTATAATCATACCAGTATTATTGTTAAAACTTTCCCATATAGACAAGGCCTATATTAACTGGTCGATAACTTTCTTGTTTAGACAAGGTCTTAGTGTCAATGGAAGTGAGGAATACCTATCCTCTAGGAACTTCCCTGCTTTGAGGTTTCCACCTTCCTCTGCTCAAATTATATATCTTAACTATATTGTCTGTCCAGTTTAGATTGTAATGCCTTGGGGTCATAGCTCCATTTGTGTATTGTACCGCATGGACAAGAATGTCAGCACTCAATATAAAAATAAAGAACTGAACTGAGACACTCCCAGTCTTGCATGTATGTCACCAAACAGCCTTCAGGTGATACAGAGAATGATTACCTGAGCTTCATTTGAACCAGCAACCTAAGTATGAAGATTTACAGATCCAAAGTACTAGTACCAAGTCCCAATATCAAACTGCCCACTAATTTTCTCAGCTGAATTCGGTCTGGTCTGCATCTAAAACTTAGTTCACCCTAGCTACGTTGCTTAGGGGTGTGAAAAATTCACGCCGAGAGACACAGGCTATGTCTACACTGCTCTCTCCTGCCAGCAAAATAAAACCACCTCCAAGAAGGGGCAGTAGCTTTGTCAGCAGGAGAGCCTCTCCCACTAAAGTCCCACACTGGGACTTTTTCTTGTTAAAACTTTTTGTTGGTGTTTTTTTCACACCCCTGACTGACAAAAGTTTTAATGCCAAATATGCAATGTAGACATAGCTTTAGCTAAGTCCACCTAAGAACTAGTGTAGACACCACTAGGTGGATGGAAAAATTCTTTCATTGACCTAACTACAGTCTCTTAAGGAGGTGGAGTTACTATAGCGATGGAAAAACCCCTTCCATCACTATAGCAAGTGTCTACACTATGGCACTACGATTGTAGTTCTTATAGTGAAATATACCCTGAGAGTATTACCAAAAATGGATATTTAAGAATACATTGTAAATCATGCGTCAGGCCTCCTCCACAGGACTGAGCTGGTGCTTTGGGTGTCCTCTTTTTCCAATTTGCACATCCTGAGAAACTGTCATTATTAGCAACTTATCACCAGTTTACAGAGTAGCAGAGTAGCAACTTATCACCAGTTTAGTGGTTAACGATCCATGACAAAGGCAGGACTGTGAGGGATACCACCCTTGCATAGAGTGGTTTGTTGGGGAAATTTTCTAGTGAAATGCAAACAAGGAGAGGACATACCATATAAAGAGAACTCCCATGAAACCCAGTGGTACAGTCATCTGTGACATTTTCTGGGGGACTATGGGAGAGTAGGAATGATTCACAGAATCACTTTTTCTTATGGCAAAGTGAGATGTGCTATTATGTCTGGCTTTTATTTTTCTACTTAGTTCAACACAGCATGTCAACTGCTGTTATTGCATTGATTTCTTCGTTTCAGAAGGAGAGAAGGCATAGCTACTAAATAACCAGTGAAAGAGGTCCACCCTCCATCAGATAAGTATTTGTATGAATGTATAGCATCCATGCTGCAGCATATTTATGCCACAATGCATGTGTGCTGTGCGCAGCATCCACACTGTAATGTATCTGAGTTAAGCCTTATCCATACTGGTATAGTTAAAGTGTTACAACCCCTGTTAGCGTTGATGCAGTTATACTAGTATAAAAATGCTGATACAAGTGGGGTGAGAGAAAGTGGGTGAAGTAATATCTTTTATTGGACCAGCTTCTGTTGGTGAAAGAGATGAGCTTTTGAGCTACACAGAGCTCTTCTTCAGGTCTCTCTAATAACCTGGGACCAGCATGGCTACAACAACACTGCAATATACAGTAGCCATGTCAGTCTCAGAATATTAGAGAGACAAGATGGGTGAGGTAATATCTTGTATAGGACCCACTTCTGTTGGTGAAAGAGACAAGTTTTCAAGCTTACAAATAATTGAAGAAGAGCTCTGTGTAAGCTCTTACGCTTGTTAGTCCACTAAAAGATATTACCTCGCACACCTCGTCTCTCTAATATACAGGTATAGTTCATTCCTATACAGAGAGGGGAATAAGCTATACTGATATAAGGCACTTTTATATCAGTTATAATCATATCCACACTAGGGGTTTTACCAGGTACAGTGAAAGCTGTTTCTTCTAGCACTTCACCAACCAGAAAGCTCTATAAACTGGCATTTCTGATCTTCATTGAAATTCCAGTTTATAGTCCAGTTGGCACGGAATCGGCAGTGGATTGGGGTGCAGGAGGGAGTGTGGAGCGCAGGCTCTGGGAAGGAGTGTGGGTGTGGGAGGGAGCGAGGGGCAGCGGGTTGGAGCACACAGTGCCGGATCCAGGGGGCACTCACCTCGAGCAGCTCCCCGCAAGCAGCAACCTGCCCCGGCTGCTCCTAGGAGGAGGCGCAGCAGGTGGCTCTGCATGCTGCCCCTGTCCTGCCCCGAGATCCCGCGCCCCAACCCGCTGCCCCGAGCCCCCTCCCGCACCCAAACTCCCTCCCAGAATCCACACCCCACAGCCTCTCCCGCATTCCAGCCCCACACCCCCTCCCACATGCAAATTCACTCCCTCTTAGTTAACCAGCATTTTTCACTTACCCACACCCCCTATTCCCCCAAAATGCTGGATAAAACAGCTTTTACTGTATAACTATATCAGTACAAAAAAAAAAACACACCTCTAACTAACATAATTATACTGGTGCAAAATCTGTAGACCAGGCCTTACAGCATGTTCAGCTGAGGAGTCTGACAGCACCAGTGCCCTGGGCACACCTACCTGATGTATATTTAAGAACCATGTCCTGAAAGTATAAAGTAGACATAAACCTAAGTTGCAAAATTCAAATCTGGATTTCGAACCAATTGAAGTTTGGGGGGTGCTTGGACCTACAGTTTTGGTACCCCCCAAATCAGTCATGAAGTTGCGATCAGGTTTAGACCAGGGTTATCTCTAGTACAAAGCAAATATGTAGCTCTATCTATCAAGGTTTTTGTAAGGTGTGGCACAGTGGTATCTGAACACATGTAGGTGCATTGATATCACCCCTTTCAAGTGCCCTTCATTACAATGGCTATCCCTCATTTCAGACCCAAATTTACCCCTGTTCCACACAGACATGGAGTCATGTCACGTTTAATAAGTTATTTTCATTAAACGTGACCAAACATGAACAGAGGTTACAGAAAACGTTATTTGGACTAATGCAATAAATCCCACAGCATTTGAAGCCTCCTGTTTTTATACCCCCCATTCATTGTCTGCGTGCCAAGGCCACCTAAGAACTGTGATTGTCTGTGCAGCATTTGCTCTATGCTCTGTTCCCAGGTTCTCTCTGCTTCCCCAGGTGTTTAAGGTCTGTCTTCTAAGTAACATTAGCAAATGGAGTGCTCCAGAATCTTCTCTGTGGACTCTACTGCCCTCCAGTGTCCACGGCACAATCAAAGCTGTGGGAATAAACCAGGGGGATATTGGGATGTGATAAGGCAGGCTGCAGGCATCAATTGTGAAAATGCTAACTTGAGCTTTAGACTCTCCTTTCTGGACTCAAAGGTGAGCCAATCCCAGCAACTCTTTTCAGGGGAATTGCCTGGAAAGGAAGGAGAGGCAGACCTGAACTTGGTGGAAGAGTGTAAATGTATCTTTTTTTTAATTGCAGAAAATGTTTGTTTTTCTTACATTTTCCAATTTTGACAATTACTATAACAAATATTAAATATTAAAATTATTTTGGTTTTTCCCTTTCTCTCCCTTTCACCCCTTTTTTCTTTTCTCCCCTTTTCCTTTTTCCATGTCACCACTGAAAAGAAAGGTGGGGAGAAAGGAAGGAAAACCAACTCAAAACTCAGGCATTTTTCATGGAACATATCATTTTTCAACCAGCTCTAGAAATTACAGGGCTAAACTGGATAACTTGGGACGGCCCAGTCAGGAGAGAATGACTGGTTTGGGGTGGGAACAGAATATGGTTTCCTCTCAGAAGATACTCTCAGTAGTAAATTCTTTACATTACATTATATGTTTCTCTATTCTCCCCTTTAAGAAATACAGCCTAAGGAATGTATGAAATCTCTATTATAGTGCAGGGACCAATTTCTGAAGGGTAATTTCTGTACCTCAATGATCAGAAATTGATCTTTGCCAGACCAGAGACTAGACTAGACCAAAACCTATAACAATTCTCAAAGAAACACAGTCACTTAGAAAAACAAATATAACTCAACCAGTTAAAGTGCTACACATCCCTGAACAAAATCTGCATGCTAACAGACTGCCTTACCACTGTAAACTATACAAAACTAAGGCAGACTTACTAAACATAGACCAAAGCTAAATCTACACTACCACTTATGTCGGCAAAACTTATGTTGCTCAGAGGTGTGAATGACATAAATTATGTCACCTGAGTGACATAAATTATGCTGGCATAAGTGGTGGTGTGCACAGTGCTATGTCGGCCGGAGCTTCTCCCGCCAACATAGCTACCGCTGCTTGTTGGGGATGGATTAATTATGTCAAGGGCAGAGTGGCTATATAAGATATCTTACAGCACCACAGCTGCATCAGTACAGCTGCGCTGATGTAAGCTCTCTAGTGTAGACATAGCTCAAGTAACCATAAACTAGGACCTACCATTCTAAGCTGTGGCCAAACTGTGCTTGGTGTTGTCTTACGAGGGTGAGGGGAAAAGGTGTTTTCACGCAACGGATGCACTTCCTGGATTTTGGTGCTTATGGGCAGCCCCCAGCATAACCCATAGCAGTCTGTGGGGCTTCTTTAATTTATGCCGATTGCTGGCTGACAGACCAGAACTGTTGGACCACTCTGGCCAGACCCTCTTTTTCCCACTACTTATCCCTTCTCCTCTCCCCAGACTTTGGGTTTGGCTACACTTACATTTTATAGTGCCCTAATTTGCTGGCTCGGGGTGTGAAAAATCACCTCCCTGAGCGCAGCAAGTCAGAGCGCTTTAAAGCGCTAGTGTAAACAGGCTCCCAGCACTCGGAGCTAATCCCCTCGTGGAGGTGGATTACCAGTGCGTGACCACACTTGCACTTCAAAGCGCTGCCGCAGGAGCACTCGCACGACAGCGCTTTGAAGTTTCCAGTGTAGCCATGCCCCTCTGACATGCTCTGTACCACCACTGCGGATATGCCCCAGTGAGGAAATTCTGGAACAGCATAAAGGAACCAAGCTGCAAAACAGAACTGAAGCCTACACGTTAAAAATGGGATAAAAGCACAGTACAAACTCGGAGAAGAATGATTTTACACCAACATGCAACAGAAGAGATTGAAATGGCTTGATTTCTACTCCAATATCAAAAACGTATTTCCTCAAATTATTGGAAATGACAGAAGACATTTAATAAAAAAAAAATAATCAAAAGAAATGTGCCTGAGCCTAGGAGAAAAGAGACAGCAGCAATAACATCACCCTATGTAGCAGCTTGTCACTGACAAAGGGCAAATCTACACTCCCTTAAGTCGATCTAACTTACCTAGCTCAGGGGTGTGAAAAAGACACCCCCCCGAGCAATGCAAGTTACAGCACCCTAAACGCTGACCACACCAGTGCTGTGTCAGGAGGAAATGATCTCCCACCAACATAGTTTCCACATCTCACAGTGGTGGAGTAATTACGCCAACAGGAGCACGCTCTCCCCTCAGCATAGAGCGTCTTCACCAGACACGCTCCAGCGACACAGCTGCATCAGTGCAACTACGCTAATGTAAGTATAGTGTAGTGTAGACCTGACCTCAGTAATAGACAATAATGATGAATTATCATAAAACTCATGACACTGTGAAGCCCAGTCCTGTGCAAGAGAGACCTCAGATTTATAGATCTGTAAATTTTTGCAACACCTATATCACTTTTCTTGCCATTCTAGTGTTTTCAATTTGTATCTGAGTGTGCACCCTCATGAGAATATACTTCCCATTGAACCAGGAATGAGGTACAGAAGGGACAGGTTAAAATATCTGTATTAGAAGTTAATTTTTTTAAATGGTGGACACACCATAAACTATGTTCCCACCAGCCACCACCACACACACCCCACTAGACACAGATGCACACCACCACGCATAAATACACCCTCTCTACCACAGACACCCACCACCACCCATATCATAACTACCAGAAACATCTACACCAATACTGCCACCAGACACCCAGCACCACACACACCATAGATATCAGAGACACCTACCACCACACCCACACCAGACACTCACACAGGCCACCACTGTTTTACCACCAAAACCAAAGAGTGGGCAAAGTTACCAAGATCATTGTAATTGAAAGGGTGGAGAGAGGGCCTTTCTCTGTTTCTACCCCTTCTCCATTATCCATTTTGGCTCCTTCTCCCCAATAACCCCCACCCTCCTTGTGTCCTCTATTCATCCCTTGACCCCCTTTTCCTTCACCTCTGGCCCTTGCTTCCCTTTCATTCACTCTGATTCCCTACCCTGGTTTGGACTTGTCTCTTAACTCATGGACAAGACTGTGATGGATGGAGAGATACTGAAAGGGGAAGGGAATCCGTCTCTACGTGGGACACTTTCTGAGCCTTTGTTCCTGTGGAATTGCTGTAACTTCTTCTGGGAGCCAAAATTTACCCCAGGCTTTGGCTCTAGCTGAGCAATGCTCATCAAGGGCCCATACAAACTAAGGGGTGTGGCAGGGGGATAGTTCCTGTTATTGTATTACAGAGCTCCATCCTCAGATGCGTCCCTTCATGGTGGATTCACTTTTCATTCCCTGGAGGGCAGATGTTAGCGCTTTAGGTTCCTGTCCCTCCACCAGTCCTGTTTCCCGCACAGTGACTCAAGAACATAAGAACCGCCATACTGGGTCAGACCAATGGCCCATCTAGCCCAGTCTTCTGACAGTGGCCAGTGCCAGATGCTTCAGAGGTAGTGACCAAAACAGGGAAATTATTGAGTGATCCATGCCCATCCCTTGTCATCCAGTCCCTGCTTCTGGGAGTTGGAGATTTAGGGACACCTGGAGCATGCAGTTGTCACCCTGACCATCTTGGCTAATAGCTATTGGTGGCTCTGTCCTCTATGAATTTGTCATCTCTCTCTCTCTCTAGCCACATCAGATATACTTTGGACCTTGGCAACTCGGTGTGGGAGGCTGAAAGTATGAGTCAGGGAGGGGGAATCAGAAGGGGTGTGTCCGGGAGAGGCAGAGAAATGGGACGGGGTGGACGGCGAGGGAGAATCCGCCGGGGCTTGACAGGGTTGGCAATCTGCAGGCTCAGTGACAGTGACCAACCCTCCAGCGCGGTGTCTGAGCATTTCGGACAGAGTCTGTAAACGCAAAGCTCCGCTAGCAGCCCCTGCGCTCTGCAGCCGCGGGTCGGAGCCTGCTGCTCCCAGTGCCTGCTTCAGAGCAGAGACACACGGGCTGCTCTCGGGGGCAGGGAGAAGCTAAAGCTGCATTTATTGCTCCCCCTGCCGCGTCCAAGGGAGCCTAGCTAGCAATCTCCACTCCCGTGGGTGCTGAAGACCGAGGATTCACCCCATGCCCCATTAACTGGCATCCCTGAGCCCATAATTCGGGGGGGGGGGCTTAGTGCTGCCTGGGTCATTCAATAGTAAATAATTGGCTGTGTGGGTGGGGGTGGGAAGCGTCCTGACTAAAGGGGCGGGATGGTGGGGGGTGGCCTACGACCATTAACACCTTCTCTTTATTGTCCTGCGGTCGGACACATCAAACTGAGGCCGGATTTCTCAGTGCCTTGCCATGGGAGGATTGCATTTCAAAAGGAGCGGGGACAATGTCGCCGGTCACACCTCGAGTCAAGCGCGGCAATGGCCCGTCAATGCGCCTCTTACCGCCAGCGGGGTAGGAATTGTCCAAACCTCCCTCCCAGGTAAACAAGGGCTCCCACGCCAGGGAGTCCACATCTCCCCGCTTTGCAGGGCTGCGCTCCCTGTAACCGGGGGCTCTGGAGAGGTTAACCTGGATCGGCGGTTACTGCTTTTATCTTCGTCCCTCGCCACCCCCTCCACCAATAAACACAATCAAAAACCTCCCCCCAACTAAACCCCAGTGGAATGGGCTACGGGGGGCCCTCCAGGCCGGTGCCCCTGGTCCAGCGCGGACAGAAAGAGGTGGCCTTGCTGGACGCCACGGGTTACGCGCTCCCCCGCTCAGCGCATCTCAGGAAACGGAATCACTTCGTTCAACGGGGGTTTCGAACCTCCGCTGTTGGGTGGCCCTGCGTCTAAACGTGGATTTGAACAGATCAGCCTTGATCTACATCGCCCTGAGTACGCGCAACAGCTTCCCAGGCACCCACTCCCCATCCTGCCCTCTGCTGCCACCTCGGACCGGCCCCCTTACCTATTTTCATGACCCTGCCAAAGACGGAGGTATTGTCCACGGTGCTGCAGTTCCACCTCCTCTGCCGAAACTGGTACTGGCACTCCTTGATGGCATTTTTGGCTCCTTCTCCGATGTACACCATGTGTTCCTGGTAGAGCTGGCAGAGTTTCCTCTGGCCTGGGGAGAGCCCGGGGAGCTGGCTGCACACAGGCTGGGCTCCTATAATGTACATCTCAGGTCTCTGAACTGGGTTCATAGCCAAAGACCTGGAATGAGAAAAACATCAAAAAAAAAAAAAGGGGGGGGAGAGACCAAAAAAATAATCAGCGAGTTCCGATCTCGAAGAGTCTCCACGCCTAATAGAGTGCCCGTGCCAGCACCTTCCTGCCAGCCCAGGGCTGAGGCTGGGGGCAGATCTCTGATACGGCTCTACAGGATGCTAGTCTTTTCCAAGGCTTTGGCAGGAACAAACACAGCGCGTTTGTAACCTGAGTTAAACCATAGAGAGACACTCGGGATGGGGAAGGGGGTGGGCTGAGGCTTTGCAAAAAGGAGTGAACCCGTTTCTATGAACTGCCAATAAGCGCTGCCTCCAACTCGGGAAATCTTCCTCTGTCTAGGAGAGGGGTTTGTCGAGAGTTGGACAATTAATAGGAAACCCTTAACGATCCTTTTCGCATGACTTTACCGCAGAGGGGCAATCATCCCAGCTCCCTGAAATTCTCTCAAGCAGAATGGGTGGGGAAGGAACGTGTGTTTCTTTCCAAGGTGTGTGTGTGTGGGGGGGAAATCTGGAGATTTCTTGCAGGTACAGCAAGAAAACTACGAAACCCGTCGATTTCCACTTGAATATGGGCACAAAGCCCTTGGAGCCCGGGGGAAGAGCAGCCCTGACTCCCCTCGCGGGCTGCAAAGTCCCGCTTCCTTACAGAGCCCGGGGGGGGGTCGTGACACTGGAAAGTCACCCGCACCCCAAAGGAGGGCAACGAATGGAAAGCCGTGACTGGAGACTCACCACCAGGAATTCGCGTCCGCCAGGAGCTGGGTGCAGCTGCAGAGGAGAGCGACGGTGAGCAGCAGGCTCGTCCCAGTCATAGTGCGCTTTTCCCGGCTCCGGCGCCCTTGCAAGAGCCCTTGAAGCGACAGTCTCCAAGACAAGGCTCCCTGCAAAACGAAGAGCGCCCCCAGAGAGGGGCCTGAGTCCAACGGGCGTGCGGGGATCACATCAGGGTCCTGCTCCGGGGAAGCCGAGCGCCCCCTCCCACTTCTCTCTGCTCCAAAGCTCTCCGAGCGGGACCCCTTGCGCACAGCCAGCCCTGCCTGCAGACCCCTCCCCCGCCCTGCTCCCTTCCCCAGTGACCGGCCGGCAGCACTCAGGGACCTGCAGGGCTTTTATGAGTGTCCATCTGCCTTTGATTGGTCCGCACGCCAGGGTCCCTGGGAATGCACAACACTTCCAGGGTTTGTCGGCTAGTGACACTCGGGGAGGGAAGAGCCTTGCAAAGGGACGGACAAGGGAGTGTGAGGAGAGAGAGAAAAGGAAGGGACAGGGGAGCGGGGAGAGGGTGCACTGGAGAGAAGAAAGAGGAGAGGAAAAGAAAGGAAAGCAGCAGCCCCCCCCCGCCCCATGTTTTTTACATAGCTACCGTTACACCCCCACCCCTTCTTTACGTGCTCAGTAGGGTGCCATCCAGCCCTCCCCACCTAGCCAGCCGCCTGGAGATCTTCCAGGAATGAGGGCAACTAGGAGAGCCTGCAAAGCAAAGGGTAAAACAGAGCCGCTAATGGGGCTAAGGCTGGTGGGAGAAGAGTGAATCATGCAGTCCCCTCTTCATCGGGTCTTTCTCCTCCCTGCCTCAAGCAAGACCCCTCCAGGGGTCGAACAGAAGGCCTGGGGGCTGTAATAACCCCAGAGGGAAAGACCTGGCCTGATGAAGCTCCTTCTGAGACACAGGATTCACTGGGGCAAAGGGTCTGATCCCATCCCAGGCTGACTGCAAAGGAGCCGGCTGCTGGCTAAACCTCTGTTCCAGAAGTGGATGGGGCAGAGCTCGATCTGACAGTGGAAACCTGCATCCCTTCACCCAGCCCAGACTCACTGACCTTCAGTGTGAAGCTCTGCAGAGAGGGGTCGGGATGGACAGGACAGCACCTAAGGGGTACCCATAGCTAAGCTCCCCCCCCATCTCAAGGATGCTTCTCCCCTTGACGTTCATATCCTCCAGCGATAATACCCCCATAAATACAGAGTGACAACCCCTGGGAAATGTACTCTGTCCCAGGCACCAGCCATGCAGAAATGCACCCCTGAGGCAATACCCCTGGCCCCAGGCACGCAACTGTCTCTTCTTTCTATTGGCCCCCCTCATTGAATCCGAGAGTCTCTCCAAGTTACTTAGCCCCAGCCCGAGAGGTGGGGATCCAGAGACAGCCCCCTCCTCATGGTATTTGTTCCTCGGGTCTCTGTTGCTGGGGGAGGGCGCACAGGCAGGTGTGTGGGGTTGGCAGGGGGCAGATCAAAGGGAGAAACTCGCTCCTTCCCCTTTGTCATGCAGAGCCGCTTCGGAAATGATCTGGCCTCTACGGCAGCAAATGAACAGCCCCCCCCCCACCTCCCGAAAATAGTCCTCCCCTTCAAAAGGACCCCATATAATACCCCCCAATCCCGTTCCCCCAGGGCAGGAGGTCTGTGAATGCACTGGCTGGAGCAGCTAGAGATGGAGCAGAGATAGGGCTGGCACCAGAGCCTAATGACTTTATAGGGGGGAGGAGGGGAGCGGGTCCAGAGAAGAGGAGCGAGAGACCAGCTTCAAAGGCTCCTCTTGTCCAAACATCCTTCGCCATCCCCTGCTCAACCCCACCAGGCAGCTCTGCGGCAGGAATAACCAGACAGATCCTCACCCACTCCCAGCTAAACTCACTCCCCAGGTAGCCAAGGCAAACACCACACTCCCCCCCCACACACTCCTGTCTGCTCATCAGCCCTGCTCGCCCCCCAACACACTAACAGACCTGCTAACAAATCCTTCTCCCCCTCCGCCATCTCGCATAGGGGAGGAAACCAGCAATCTGGTCACGCCACCCCAGACACCCTCTGCCTCATGCCACACACTGTCTCAGCCACCTAGCCCGCCCTCCATTCGCGCTTCTCTATCCCTTCCCGGCTTCAGTGGAGGACACCCACAGACAGACGCCTGCGCCCCCAACCACGTCCTCCTCTCCCGGCCTGCCATCGCTCCAGAGGAGCCCAGGTGGCAGTGGTTCTGCTGCAGTGAGTTTGAAAGGTCAGCCTGCCGCTCCCCACCAGTGACTGTCAAGCTGTGCCAGAAACATGTACGTTCCAAGCTCTGCAAGTTACCTGCCTTTCATACAGCCTCATAAACACCAGCAGGGCCATTAATCACCAGACTCAACAGTTCATTCCACCCATGGGTTTTCGGTGAGGGCTTTAACCCAAATTCCTATCGCCTGCTACGGCGAAGTTGTTGTGTTTGTTTGTACCCGGCTTTGCTTCCTCCACAGTCCAGATGTGTTCTACCTGCAGCTGGTGACCTGTCTCACCTGGCAGGCAGATGTGAGGCTGCCAGCGCCAGAATTAGCCTCAGGACAAAAAGGCCTTGTGTGACCCAGATCCCTGAAGAGAGGCAAGCCACGCTGCCCAGGCACAGCAGGATCCATGTCTGAAGAAAACAGAACTACATTATTCACATCTTATACCTCTTCCCTCCTTCTATTTGTGTGTGTTGGAGGGGCTGTGGGCGTGGGGGTGTTTTTCAAGGCTGTTTTTGTCAGTGATGGCAGAACAGACAGTTTCTCTTTGCCAGCCCTGGGAGGAAGGAAGTTGTGTGGGGGTGGATGGTTTTTCCATGACAAACGATGAATCTGCACAGAGGTGGTGTGATGTCACCCAAAGGTTTCCAGACAGCCTCAGGTATATGAGCCCCTCTTCCTTAGTAGAGAAGAGACTGCCTATTGTAAGTGAAGCTCCCTCCTTAACTACAGAGACAGAAGGAGGGGAGAACTTTAAAAAAAAGACCGATAAGGGAAAAAACAAAGATTTGTACCATACTGTAGTAAATAAATGACTCATGCTAGGAAAGGAGTAACTGGCTGTGAGTAAACTGACTCACTCCCTATAGAGCTCTGTGCTAGAAGAATCTGGGAGTGGAGTAAGCTGTCAGCTTCTCACAAGCCATCCTCTTGATTCTTCCTGATAAGAATGTGGGAATGGAGTAGTATGAACCTCTGTGAATAAGTGTAGGTTTGCTGAGCCATAGAAATCCAAGGCACAACGGTGGAGCTGCTTACCACAGGCTTCATCTCTGACTTTGGGCCTCTGGCTTAATCTTTTGCACAGTAGAACTGTGAGGCTTAACTCATGAAAGTTTGTAAAGTTTTTGAAATCCTTGAATAGACGTACAAAATATTCATTATTAATTAAGGTTTCAGAGTAGCAGCCGTGTTAGTCGGTATTCACAAAAAGAAAAGGAGGACTTGTGGCACCTTAGAGACTAACAAATTTATTTGAGCATAAGCTTTCATGAGCTACAGCTCACGAAAGCTTATGCTCAAATAAATTTGTTAGTCTCTAAGGTGCCACAAGTCCTTCTTTTCTTATTATGAATTAAATAATTGTTAATTGAGAAAAGTTTTAACAGAGCTGATGGTGACATATCACAGTGAAATATCCTGCAATTTGCCAGCAGCATCTCAATGGGTAGAAGCTGACAGCAAAGCAAAGCAGTGATCTCATTTGGAAGCACAGGAACATAGAAATTGCCATACTGGATCAGAGCACTGGTCCAGAGTCCAGTATCCTGTCACCGACAGTGGACAGCACTAAATGTTTCAGAGAAAGATGCAAGAAACCCTGTAACAGGACTCCAGGTGGATTCTGCTGCTAATGACTGTCATTGTAGTGTGATAATCTCTGTGGAGTTAAAATGTGAATTGTGAAAGTGATTCCCCCTTCAGATCCCACAGAAAACTTCTTTAGTGATTGTGTTTATGGCCTCAGCTAAAGTGCTAATAGCAGGTGAGGTTTTGTTGAATAGCTCAGCCTAGGCAAGCAACTCCCAAACTGTGGCCTGCAGAGAAGTTGGGTGGTGGTCTGTAAAGAGCTGTTAGGTCACATTGTGCTATTTGACCTCCTTACTGCCATCTGCTTCTAAAGATGTCCCTAGGGCCTTGACCACAAACTTCTTTTAAGAACCTTGTGCTACATTTTTTAAACCTGCATTTCTAAAGCTGGCCCCTATATTAATATTTAGGTACTCGCATAAGTGCCCTGATTTTCAGAGGGACCAAATATGGTTTGACCTAAAATTAGGCATCCTAGTTTGAACATTGTAGCCTTAGTTCATTCAATATGATCAATCAAAGATCCATCACCACTTTCCTATTATTGGTGCATTTGCATGAGGGATGTTGCATGATCGCAACTAGAAGAAGGGTGTCCATGAGAAAATCTGCTAAGATTTGATATACTATAGGAAAGTTGAATCCTGACCCAGGTGACATTGAAATCAGACCTGACAAATCTGAAATCTCTACAATCTTCTGATCCTTGCTTTTCACTGGGGGGGGGGGGGGGGGCAGGTCCCAGTGTGATACTTTATCAAGTGTTGTAAACAAAGCACTGAAAGAAGTTTTAAATCTCTTTCTGCTGCAACTTCTGTGATTACCATTCCTGCTTCTTGTCCAGTTTCCTCCAGACTGGGAGGGACTGGACACACATTCCTCCCGTTGCAATCAGAGCTCCTTTCAAGCTCCTGTTTATTCTCACAACTTGACTCTGGAGCAATTCCTGTTTCTAATTGCTCATAATGTCCAATGCATCCAGGAACATTTACTGCTGTCTAGATGGATCCTTCCTCCCAGTAAAGACATGAGCCCACTTATTCATCAGGAGAAAAAAAAAGATTCATATAAGCAGAGCCTCAGGAAACCAAGAGCCAGCAAGGGTTCCATTACAGGGAAAAAGAGTCTCACCTGCTAGCCCAAAAGAGGAGCTCTGGGGTCCATTGTCTGGCAGTAGTACTTCACGTATCCATAAGGAGTGCTCTAAGTTCTGTGTCTGTAGAGAGGATTCCTAGGTTCTGTTAAGAGAGGCACCACAGGTGGTCCTAGAGCCATAGGCTCCAGCAGCCAGACTTATTTTTACTATTTACTTATTTACTATTTACTTATTTTTACTCATTTTAGCTAAGGACTCAAGAGTCTTGTTCCTGCCATCAGTTCAGCTGAACTGATGTTAGAAGCAGTGGAGAGGTTTTTTTCCCAAGGCCAAAGTGTCTCCACGAGCCAGAATTTTAAATCACCTTTTATTCCTCCACCTTATGTTGGGCTGTACTCTTCATCCAACGTTGCTGAAGTTATAGTCTTCAGCTATTATTACTGAACTTCCAACTCCTTGGACCTAAGTGGATTCTCCTTTATAAATCTTTCAAAAGCTAAGTTTGTTGTTTTGTGTTTTCTTTAATTATTATTAACTGAACAGCAACCAGAGCTGATTGCATTATTTCAGCTCCAGCTGGGGTTTTACCAAAATATTATAAAAATCTGTTGAAAATATCCCCAGACACAGATCTTCCATGTCTGGCTGTCTTGTGGTGTTCCCTGCCTTGTTAAATTGCTTCTCCACACAACCTCTCCATTTCCAGAGAAAGGGGCTATTATTCTTGCCAGATTCCTCCAGCTCACACTGCTTCTTGTCTTCTTTGGTACTTGTGCACTGTAGTATTTTATCTTTTTAAGTGCTCATATGCTACCATTTTCTGCATCTCAGAACTTGTCAGCCCCTCTGGCACATCCACATTTCCTTTCCTTGTTACCTTGCTGCTACTTTAACCTTCTGCTTTTCCATACTTCCTCTGGTCAGTGTTATTTAGTCTCATTATCATTAAGGTCAGATACAGTCCAGAAAGTGCCAATATATACCTGCCAGTCTCAGCATACCCCGTGACAGCTGTCTCTGAGGTGCGTAACCAGGGAAAGAGAATGGAGGGGAATAGTGAGAAAACATGTTTGTTAAAAGCAATCAAAAAAGGACCAGATAATAGGCTGGATCAGCCATGTTGAAGCCAGAGAAGTGGATGGTAATAAAGCAGTAATAAAAAAATCACTTAACACTTACACTGACTAACCTTCTTCCCAGACCTCAAAGCATTTAAAAAGGTGGATAAATCTTTTCCTACAAATGGGGAAACTGAGGCACAGAGCAGCTAAGTGACTTGCCTAAGGTCACATAGCAAGTCAGGATTAAACTCAATAGCCTGTTCCTTCATTCCTGTACCATGCACAGGAATAAGGATGGCAGGTGGCAGGCAAAGTAGCTTTAAAACACCTTTGTTCTTACCACGTTCCTGGCCCTGCTTGGGACCTGCCCAGCCTCCTGCTTAAATTAAAGCAATTTCAGGGCTGCTGTAACTGTAACATTCTCCTAGAGCCGCCCACTACCTAAGAAAAGTGAACCTTAGTAAATTCTAGCCATGCCCTCAATGTCAGGGGCTGGGAAGGGGAGACAGCACAGACTCATTTTGGCAGCTGTACACCATCCTGGGAACCCCTTATGTTCAAGGTATTCCCCAGAGAATGAGGTTCCTGGTCACCTAATTCCCATCTCTGTGCTCTGTCTTCTAGACCACAGTTGTATGTTGTATGGGTCCAGTAGAAGACCTGAATCAGAAATACTGGACGAGACACATGTGAGCTGGATGAGGCACATTTTGCCCACACTTTGGACTTTGTCTGGGAGAGCAGCATATCAACTTTAAACATGGACTCACAAGCTTCTTAGTTTCATCTACTTAAATGAGTAAATCATTTAAGATTGTAAATCAGTAACAAAATGTTTATGGACAGTCTAAAATGACTGAATACTATACATTTTAAATGGCAAAATATTATCATTTGTTGGCTATTTGGTGATTTGACATAAGTTTGGTGTCACAATCCAATTTCCACTCACAATAACCACCACCTCAATTTGCACTAATTAACCCCTCTTCAGAGGGCTTCAGAACTCCCCTCTCACCCAACAGGAGATCCCTCAAGTCAGGGTTGGAACATAAGATAGGATAGGGTTGGGGAAGCATTCACTGCTGCTGCTGCCCAATGCTATATGTGTTCTGTGCATAAAAGAGTCCAGTCCTCAAGGCAATATAGCTGGTTCTTTCACAATTGCTAAATGTATTTGGAGCATTAAACATTTTAAAGGGAAAACACATTACATTAGAAAGACAGGAATATGGAAAATATTTTCTTCCTTTACTTGCCTGCCAACACTTGAGTTCAGAGCTGCTGTTTCACCTGCACAGTTGATGATATCATCAGTCCCTCAAGCTGTGTAAGGAATGCAGCTCCCTGCTCTGCTAGAGGGCTAGTGATGGCCAAAATATTTGCAAGAGAACACAGAAATGTAAACTCAGATTTTGGCATGAAAGCAAGTATAATAGTCCCCATTTAAGATAAGGCTAGATATTAGGGCAAAGTTCTTAACAGTAGGAGCAACTGGGCAGTGAAATAGCTTCCCCAAGGTGATGCACCTTCTCCACAGAGATTCAAGAACAGGTCAGGCAAGAGGAACGTGCTGGATGACCTTCAAGTGGTGTTTTCTGACCCTGATCCTGTAAGGTGCTCAACACTTTTAACTCCCACTGAAGTCAGTAGGTGCTGATGACATTGAACACTTCCCAGAATGTCACAGAACTGCACCTCATGTTTCTGTTCACATATCTCAACTGAGTTTTGTTCCATAATTTGTATTAACTCCATGAAATACCAGAGTGTATAGTATACAAGGTATGGAGTTATGCTGTTGTTATATGGCTTCAAGCTCCTCAAGAGCAAACAACCTACAGAAACATTTAGAAGCTCAAAACAAAGAGTTACTATCTGCAAGTGTCAGTCAGAGGGATCAGTTGTTTCCCATTTGTTTCTTTTACTAAAAGAACTACCAATAATTCCTGACACATGACTACAGCTACCAATAACCGTGAAAAATATTAAGCCAAAATCAGTTCTATTTCAATGTAATTTTTCTTTCACTGTCCTTTAAAATCTTTAGAAATAGTTCATAGAATATCATAGAATATCAGGGTTGGAAGGGACCTCAGCAGGTCATCTAGTCCAACCCCCTGCTCAAAGCAGGACCAATCTCCATTTAAATCAGCCCAGCCAGGGCTTTGTCAAGCCTGACCTTAAAAACTTCTAAGGAAGGAAGGAAGTTCCATAAACTCCCTGTAATAATAATAATAATAATAATAATAATATTGCAAAACCTTACTAGCATTAAGAAGGTAATCCCCACAACACCTCTGTGAGGTATTATCACCCTCATCTTACAGATGAGAAAACTGAGGCACAGAAAGGTTGCGTGACCTGCCAAAGGTCACATAGAAAGCCTGTGGCAGACCTAGAAATAATTACCTTGATTCAGCAAAGCACTAAATCATGTACTTAAAGTTAAACATGTACTTAAATGTTTTGCTGAACTGTGGCTAAAATCAAGATGTCCTGTCTTCCATTTCCATCCTTTGGCCACACAATCATCCTTCCATTGCTTAGGCAATATTCCTGCTTTGACACAAAGCACTCAACCCCATAAATAATAAAGAAAATACATTGGAATTAAAGTTATAGTTATCTCATCTTACCTAGTTACATACATTTACTGTAACTATTAGGCAGGCCATTTCCCAAGCAAAGAAAACCCTATTTGCACCACATATTTAATAAGGATTTTAGTATAAACAGAATTTATAGAAAATACCAAAGCACTATAAATAAGGTCTTGTCTTCATGATATTTTTTACCAATGTAACTAATTAGTTTAGAAACATATGTGGTTAAAATCAGTGCAATTTGTGTGAACACTCTTATTCAGTTTAAGACTGTTTTATATTAATTTAGCTTACATTGGTAAGGAGACAACTTAAGCTAAATCAGTAAGAGACACTCTTAGGACAGGTCTGTACACAAACTTGCACTGAAATAACCAAATCAATTTTAATTCATACCATTACTTATTTCTGTGCAAGTCAGTGTTTGGACACACTTATTTCAGAGCAATACTACCCTATTTAGAGCTTGCAAAACTGAAACAGGGCACTTTTATTCCATAGAGTGTTCATAAATAGATTTGCATCAAAATCACTCATAGTGTGAATTAAAACTGCTAAAGTTATTTTGGTGCAAATTTATGTATAGACAAACCCTTAAATTGAAATAAGAGTGTCCACACAATTGGGTTGCACTGATTTAATTCAATCGATTTCTAAATTGATTTATTTAAATCAGTACATTTTTGTCATGCAGACAAGACCTAACATTAAGGCGTACGGGCATGGGTACAGAAACCTGAATTCACTCTCACAAAAAGGCACCTCTGCACACAAGTACCTGCTATTTCACATCTAAGGTTTTTGAAGTGGCAACTAATATACTCTTCTCTGAAGCTCAGGCGCTAAACTTCTATTCTTCAAGACACAAAGGAAAGGAAAATTCGAAGCTAAGTTAAAAAAATTGCTAAAAATGCCAGTGCACTTCCCCCCATATTTCTTCCTTCTCAGTGTCTGGCAGATCCAGTTTGCTCAGTTTTCTAGTCAAAAGAGATTTTTTTTTTTGATTGCCAGAGCTGTAAATACACTCAGAAGCTCAATATCTAACTATCCTCTTTCTATTTCTCCCATCAGCATGAGGTGTAAACTGCCAGCTTTGTTGGTGTTGCAGGAACCATAATAGAATGCAGCTCACTCTCCCAACAGCTGTGTTGGATCTGCAGGGCTAAGAGGAATGAAATTTTGTTTTATGTCAGCAAATTCAGCAGATACGACGAAGTTTTGGCAGAACTGCTCATCTAACTGTAGGGACACTTTAAGGATGCAGTTCTGCCCTTAATTCCACACTGGGGCCAGACTCTCAAAAGACCTCAGGCTCCTGTTTAGGCACCAAAATAAGTGGACAGATTTTCCAAACAGCTCTGCACATAGAGGTACCGAGCAATTTTTAAAATCAGACGATAACTGCCATAACAGGAATTTCCAGGTACAGAACTCTTTGGAAAATTTAGCCTAAGCGGATATCTAAGTGAACACTGAACTGTTTGGAAAATCTGGCCTAGCCTGTGGATGCTGAGCACTTGAAAATCTGATCCATAGTGCCTGCATTTTGCAGTCCACGAGTACTGATATAAAATACATGCAATTCCTTCAGTAGGTGCAATGATGTTAAGGATGCCTTGTTTAGATTTCTATTATTGTGTTGGTCCAAAATGAACCTTGGTTATTTTCACGCCTCAATGTCACCACACTGTTATACTCATGCTCATGGAAAAAGAGAAAGTGTTATTGAGTAATTCTTATTCATAATGAAATGGAAATGTGTGTGTTGGGTGTACAATGACGCTATCATTAGACTTCCTAGTTTGTGACACTCAAGTTACAGTTGTGTAGGCAATCTCAGCTACAAGATACAAGGTGAGATCTTCAGCTTGTGTAAATAATCATAGCGCCACTGAATATGCTGATTTACACCAGATGAGGATCTGACCCTGTGTGTCTAGTGGTAAGAGCAGGGGCTTTTGAGCCAAGACCTGAGATTTTATTCCTAGCACGTCGCCTGATATGCGGTGGGATTTTGGGACGCACTAGTTCATAGAGACTTTGATTCAGTTTCTCCAGCTGCCAAATGGAGATATCTGTTTCAACAATGGTGTTACAATAGTTTGTAAAATGTTTCAAGATCCTTCTATGAAAGAAATTATATAAATGCAATCTATTATTATTATTAATTCCCCATTCAGAATTATGTCTAGGCAGAAAATTATCAAAGACAAGGGATTAACTTGTGGGAGATAATTTTTTCCACAAACTTAATAAAACTGTTTATTATGACCTTTAACTTAGAGGAAAAGCAAATACCCCCACAAAAATTTAGTGGGTAACAACTCAAATAAGGATTAATAATAAAAAAAAAATCAAATCTTGAAAGACAGTTATTTCATAATGTCATCCAAAAGGTCACTAACAATATTGAAGATTTCTTCCATGATTATCTTGTACATTTCTGTTCTTCTTGGTTAATGAAATATTAAATATGATAGATGGAAAGGGACTGAGGAAGTTCTGTGGGTGGAATGACTATTAATCTGGAATGCAAGCTGGCTTTGTTGACCAAATAAAGATTAATGTTCTTCCATTGGAATAAATGGTTCTCCCATGAAAATAAAGTAGGTCTGAGGCAGGAGATAAGTGGGGGGAGGGGTCATTTGTTAGCAGGGGCAGGGAGAGATGCCTATTGTTGTGCAGGAGGGTTGCGTTTCATAATGTGTGCGTATGTGCATGTGGTTTGTGTGCCAGTGTACTTCAGAACAAGCCTGTGTCTGTGTCAGTGGATGAGTTTGTGCTTTGGATTGTATGTTGAAGAATGCAAGAATTCCTATGTAGGATATAAAAAGAAAAGGAGTACTTGTGGCATCTTAGAGATTAACAAATTTATTAGAGCATAAGCTTTCGTGAGTTACAGCTCACTTCATCGGATGCATTTGATGAAGTGAGCTGTAACTCATGAAAGCTTATGCTCTAATAAATTTGTTAGTCTCTAAGGTGCCACAAGTACTCCTTTTCTTTTTGCGAATACAGACTAACACGGCTCCTACTCTGAAACCTGTCATTATGTAGGATATATGCTCTTACATTACTACAGCTAGTGGAGATTTTTCTTTCCTTAAGTTGCAGCCTGTTTTTTAGAATGGAAAGTCTTTTAGTCTCTCTCTGATGCTACCTGTGTGTGGTTCAGCTGGCAAGCATGGTACCTTTTGTTTGCACCCACAGATTCCTTACATGGGAAGCAACGTACCTATTGGTTAGCAGACAGACTGGCAGTCAAGAGTCCTAGGTTCTATTCCCAATGGCATTGTCTTGCTCTTTGACCTTGGACAAATCAGTTAGTTTCTCTGTGCCTCATATCTCCCATAACACTACCTAGCTTTCTAAACATATTTATGTTCTTGGGGACTAGTACTGTATAAGTACGCAGCACTAACATGGTTATTTATTATTACATGGAAATATTTGAGAACTGTGGCAGTGTGTGTTCGAGACATCTTCTAGGGGAAGCAAATGTGGGATGTGATTGAGAATATATTTGAGTGTTGCACATAACAATCATGATATATTTTCACTTATGTGGTGTTCCTTGCAGGCAGCTCTCTGGACATTTAACAAAATGTAACTAAAACCACATAATCTTAAACATAAAGAGAGAGAGAGAGTGTGTTTCATGCAAAGGTTAAACAAAAAAATCTGTTTAATATCACTTTGGGGATTAGAGAAGTTAGGGTAAAACAAATATCCAGAACAAAGTCTGAGCGGTTGCTTCCAGGAAAGCACGTGTATGTGTGTGAGCCTGCACATCTGCATATTCAATATGTCTTGCTGGGAAAACCAGGGGAAAACAGGAAGCTGGGCATTTTCTGTGTGGGGATTAGATGGAAACATGTGACCCAATCTAAGTAAAATACAGTTTGGTTGCCAACTGACTTGCTAAAATGCCATTGCTCTCTAGTCTCCATTGAAACAGAGTGGGGGTTTGGCCTTGTGGTTAAAACACTGGATGAGGAACTAAGAGATCTGTGCTATAGGCCTTGTCCTGACAGAGACTAAGCGTGTGACTTTTGGAAAGTCACTTACACCCAGATCTTCCAAGATATTTAAGATCCTAACTCATATTCATTCCAGTAGTAGTTCAGTGCCTCAATACCTGTGAGGATCTGGGCATTAGGCTAAAATGTTCAAAAATATCTAGTGATTTCAAATGTCTATATTTTTGGGTGTCCAGCTGGAGACAGGGGCCTGATTTTCAGAGGTGCTGGATACGCAAAAACTCCATATGAAGTGAACCTGCATGTGCTCAACACTTCTCAAAATCAGGCCCCTAAATTCTCTGTGCCTCTCTTTCACTATAGGTAAATGGGATAATACTAAGCTGATTAGCCAGGGGTATGTGAGGCTTGAAGCACTAATGGTTGTAAAGAGCTTTGAAATGCTCAAATGAAAGGTGCTAGAAACATGCAAAGCATTATTATTAGTCTCACGTTCCCATAGTCATTCCACAAATATTTTCACAAGTTTCAGTGTGTCTAAAGAGTGTGATTGTGTTTTCTACATCAGGGTATTAAGGAATAATCTTAGTAGTAGTAGTAGAGAAGATTCACTACTTCCAGGAAGACCAGGATGAACATACACTGGGGTGTGCTGGCAATAGGGGTTGAACACCACTGCTAACAAGGCTAGGAGGAAATGGAAGAGCTCATGGGTGAAAGAGTGGAAAGAAATCTGCTCTTTCAAACAAATCAGTCATTTTGCAGACAAAGAAACTGAACTGAAACAAATATTTCTAGTCTGCCCTTCCCTTCACACACACATTTTGGGAGTTGGGAGTGGTGGGGATTGAAGGAAGCTGTGCTCTCATTTTACAAGAAAATGGCTTGTCCTATGGAAAAACATGATCTAACATAAAATGAATGTACTGTAAATAGAAGAGTATTTTGCATTTAGGAATAAAATGGGAAATGATTTGAAGTACTCTTATAGAACAGGTTTCAGAGTAGCAGCCGTGATAGTCTGTATTCGCAAAAAGAAAAGGAGTACTTGTGGCACCTTAGAGACTAACAAATTTATTTGAGCATAAGCTTTCGTGAGCTACAGCTCATTTCATTGGATGCATTCAGTGGAAAATACAGTGAGGCTCCCCACTGTATTTTCCACTGAATGCATCCGATGAAGTGAGCTGTAGCTCACGAAAACTTATGCTCAAATAAATTTGTTAGTCTCTAAGGTGTCACGAGTACTCCTTTTCTTAAAGAACACACATTTGGTGCTATATCCATTTACATAGCCACCTCTCCCCCCATACACCTACATCTTCAAACAGCATGTCTAAGACTTCTGATGTACAAAGATAAGCAGCATGTTTCAGGATATTCTATGGCTCAAATCCAAGCACCAAGATTGCTCCAGATACCACAGAATGGAAGCATCAGGGAATACAGTTTCTGAATGGCACTTATCTCTGTTGCAGAGCCTCTCAGGAAATGCAGTGATGAATTTCTGATAGCCTGGCAGATTTGACACCAGGAGCCTCTGGACTAACTATTGCTTTTATGAACAAGGTGTCAAACCACGCTTCCCCTAGCAAATGCTAATATAAACCCCATGGTCAGTTTAAGACAGCATTTTGTATATTTTACTTGGGAGTTTGTATTTGCTCTTCCTTCACACTGGGCTTGAATTGTGACTGATTTTCACAGTAAGTTCCCAGACTAGTACTGCCCTATTTTTCAGCTTTCCTCTGAGACATGGTTTGAAGCCAATATTTATTGGACAGGAGACATAACTTCATGAAATTCCAATGAACTGCCAATTTTAGAATGTGATTTACTATTGGGAAATGTACTGATGGCTCTGTTCCAGAGAGGGAGTAGTTAATAGTTAAAATTAACAACTGCATTTAATCCAGGGACAGGAAAATACCACACATTAAAATCCCTAGAGTTAAATGTAATCCTTCCATGGGCCAGCCTCACCCTTGCTAATGCAGGGATGTGTGAATTACTTCTTCCTGTGCCAGTGTAGTCCCATGTGCAACAGGAAGGATTCACCTGGGGAAGGGCGGATATTGGTATTAGTACATGCACTCTCTTGAATTCTGCCAGAGGGAAGCAACTTTAAATTCTACTGATAGCTGGACCACTCATGCCCCCAACCCAGCTGGTACTGTTCAATATTGGGGCTGTTCTGGCTGCAGGCAAGTCCTCTGGCAGAGGGAAGTGGAGGACACTTTGCTTTGCCACAGTCCCCTCCTCTGAGGGCTTGTCACTACTGGTGACCAGGGACTTGGCTAGGCATTTGCACTTGCATGGACTGAATCTACTAGAGTTACATCAGAGATGGGTTTGGCCCTTTACTGTAACATTCTGAACTAGGTGGTGGTGGCAGCCCATCCAAGGAGGGACAGATTGTATAATCATGTAACGCTCTGTTCAGTGCGTGTTGTGTGTCCCCTCTAGTGACTGGTCCACAGAAGATATAAATCTGCTACTCTTTTAGCTCAAGTAGCAGAAGCTTACGCTTTAGTAATGGAGGTCTTGGATTCAATCCTCCTTGCTGAACCATAAAGTTGATTACTACATGAGCATTCTGTTTACTCTTCAAGACATTGCCATTAATACTTTTTATATCAGCCATTTCCCCCAGTCTTCATCCCTTTTTGGTACCAAGAATGAAAGAAAGATACAGCCACAACCCTATAGTGGCTTCTACTACAATGAATTATCAGTGTTGCAGTTTGGGATTTCAAACTCCACTTTAGTACCCTCCCCGTAATATTAACGTATTAAGCGTCATAAGTCCCCTTTTACACATGGAGAAAATAACACACAGGAAGTGAAGTGACTTGCGTATGACCCTGGCCCAAGTCTCCTAGATCCCAGTCCCTTGCTCTAACCACTAGGCCATTCTGTCACACAGTAGCAGACAAGCAGTGCATCCCCTGTGTACCATGGCATTTAATTGTAATTTCCTGGATCATATATTTTTGTTCATCACACAGTCCTATCTTTTTATTTATATGTGGGGCTTGATCTCTGTGTATTACTGCAGTATTAGTCACATACCAACATGGTGGCAATGTAACTCCTGTCTCTCAGTCCTGTGCCTCCTGGAAGTATTGTGATTTTTTTTTCAAGGTCACTTATTAACAACAAACCTTGTCCACCCACTGCCTTCAAAAAAGGCCCAAATTTAAACCTGCTATTTGCACTGAGATATCAGGTCTGAATTTTGCACCAAAACCTTATTGTACATCCACAGTGCCCTGTATGCTGAATGATGCTATCAACACTGAAACTGGTCAATAAATGGCAAACCAGGATTACTTAATTCAGACAGATTTGAGAAAATGTAATATAGAGAATATTAATATTTAGCCCCTTAACATATCATAACTGTATTATCTGTATTACACATGCTGTATGTTTTCTTTCATGAAGTTTTCAATGTGATCTGATATTTACAATAAAAGTTTGCAAGAGAAGAGGAACATGATGTTTTAATCCCAAAAAACATTGTCTGATTATATATTTTTATTATAATAGCTGGCCAGGAAAAGGATCAAGTGGGATGATGCATAATGCAAATTCCAAAAGTAATCCACCCATCTGACAGATCCTGCTCTGATATATATGCAGTACATAATCACCCTGGTTGCATTCATGGGCACAGATCTCTATTAATCCTGGAGACCTCTGCCCTGGAATTATTTATTACAGTACAGAGGTATTTTACAGAATCATTTGTGTTGAACATTTAAGAGATGAAAGGAAATGCACCTTACCCAGCTGCAGCTCCTCTACCACCTTATTAACTGTAGGAAAATTCTTCAGTACACATGAGTGCTGGAAATAAGGATACTGGGGATGCTGCCAGAACCCCTGGCTTGAAGTGGTTTCCATCATATACAGGGTTTACAGTTTGTTTTAATGGCTCTCAGCACCCCTGTCAGTATGGATGGGGTCAACTTAGCCTATGAAACGGAAGAGTAGCCGATGGTCTCCAAGAGACACCCTCCAGAAAATACCTGTGCCATGAAACGTTGGCACCTTCTCTTTGCTAGTTCATGTCAGGACTTGGTAACTAGAACAACGTTGGCTGTAATTGTCATAGTGCTACAGGAGCATCGTGGCCTGGTCTACTTGGGAAAATTACCCCAAAAATTCATTTTAAAACTAGTTTAACTAAACAAACTTTAAAACCACTTGCAGCCATAGCATAGACTAGACTCCAGGTGGAACCTGCTGAAGAAGGTTCTGACACTGGTTTGCTAAAGACAGCTCAGGCGGTCTATGCTACATTTCCAGCCAGCTTTAAATTTGGCTTATCTGGTTTTTCAAGCCAATTAAAATTGAGGGAAATTTCCTCAGTGTACACTAGGCCTTGCAGAAATGTCCCACACTTAGAAAACAAATATCCATGGGGGAGAAACCTCAAGAGATAGAAAAGTCAAAGTCAACATCAACTAATCACAGAAACTCAGCTAAATTCCTACATCTGTGTGTGTGTGCATGCACATAGGTCATGGGTGAACCCCTGCTTTAGGGAGGCAAACCCATCGGCCCCGCCCCACTGTCCAAGGCCCTGCTCCCACACACGCCAGAGCCCCCAAGCCCCCCTGTAAAAGGAGAAGCCTTGACTCTGAGGGGCCCCTGCGACCAAAGGAGCCCTGGCCCACTCCAGCCAAATCGGGCTGAGCTGCTACCTCCCCTCCCGCACACTGCTGGACTGGAATGGGCTGAGCCACCAGCCTCCCCCAGTACCAGGCTGGCCCCAGTGCTGGGCTGGGTCGAGCTGCCGGCCTCCCCCAGTGCCGGGCAGAGCTGCTGGCCCTCCATGCCTGCCAGGCCAAGCTGCCAGCCCCCCTGCCAGAGTCGGGCCAGGCCAAGCTGCCAAGCTAACGCCAGCTCCTCTTGCCCTTAAGGCCCTGCTCCCCCGCTGAGCTGCCTGCCCCAGCGCCCGGCTGAGCCTGCTCAGTCCGCCGGCCGCTGGCTCTCCGCATCCCTCCTCACTCCCCCGTCCTGAGGAGGCGGGACATGGCGAGCAGTGGGGACGGGAGGGGGTGTGGAGTGGAGAAAGCGGTGGGGGTCTTGGGGAAGGCCCGGGGCCACCACGGCCTGGGTGTCCGGCAGCAGGTTGGTGCCAGGGACAGGAAAGGCAAGGCCTTCCCTGGCCTATTACACCCGCCATGAGTGTGTGTGTGTGAGAGAGAGAGAGCGCCTCCTGCAGGTTTCTCTGCTCTTTTGGGGAAAGCTGCTCGCCCCTTTGAATCGGACTACTGCCGAGCACAGTAGTTGGGGCTGGGTGACTGAAGGGAAGAAGGAAAGAGAAATAGAATGTTAGAAGAGAAGCAAGGAAGATGAAAACATCCTCATTAAAGGGAGATGGGTCAGAGGGAATGTAGCTTATCAGGAAGTTAGTTTAGGGGCTTGATTAGGGTCAGCTAGGCGGGGTGGGGAATACATTGCTTTAGGACAGGGATAGGCAACCTATGGCATGTGTGCTGAAGGCGGCACGCGAGCTGGTTTTCAGTGGCACTCATACTGCCTGGGTCCTGGCCACTGGTCCGGGGGCCCCTGCATTTTAATTTAATTTTAAATGAAGCTTCTTAACGTTTAAAATCTTATTTACTTTACATACAACAATAGTTTAATTATATATTATAGACTTACAGAAAGAGACCTTCTAAAAATGTTAAAATGTATTACTGGCACGTGAAGCTTTAAATTACAGTGAATAAATGAAGACTCAGCACACCACTTCTGAAAGGTTGCTGATCCCTGCTTTAGGAGCTGGATTAGCTGGATCAATCGGTGTGATAGAGAGCAAAAGGAAGAAAAGGGTCAGAAGAACATTATTTTTTTAATAGCTGCCAATAGTTTAATAGGTGCCATCATTCGCTTGGAATCACAGCAGCCACCACCCACTGGCAAAAGAGCTAGTATCAACTGGGAAATTTCTGTGGCTAAATTCAGGATGGATTTTCCATATCCCTGGTTGGAGCTCTATCACCTGGCGTGAAAGCAGGGAAAAAGCACAGGGAAATGTACTGGGACACATTTCCACACAGGGGTTAAAGAGCTCCTCTGGGCACAATCAGCCCAACCTGGCGTACCTGTGAGGCCTGTCAAATCTGGAGAGGGATGTCTCCTTAGAAAGGAGAATACAAGCCCGGCGCAGGATGGCACTCAGAGGGAAGCAGAACCAGAGCTCCCTAGCCCCACAGAATAGGGGCTGCTTAACCACTAAGCTGCTGAAAAGCATCTGCCACCTGGGCCCTCTGAAGATGTAGAAGGACCTTCTTCCCTTTGTTTTCCCTTTTGTTTGTGGGGTGCCCAGCCTGGGTCCTATTGGACACAAGGAAGTGAGGGGCCCAGACCCCATTCACAGACACTACTGACCTCTTATCTTTTGGGGAACCGCTCCGGGAGCCGCATTATTTTGTTTTGTGGGCTGCCACATTATTTGATTTGCTCTTATCTTTTTTCGGACTGCTTAATGTCTAGTAAAGGTTTGCTTTCCTCTCCCCCAAAACTTTGATCAGAGAATCACACTCTGCGCCTTAAACTGGCTCTACAGAGACACCTGAAGCTAGAGAAGGATGTCTGTGATGAGAGGCACCCACTTTTGCACCCACAGGGATGCCCTGAGTACAACCTATGACAGGACCTTTATTTACTATCTTTACTATATACTTCATTTGAACCATGCCTGAAGGAGAGAGAGAATATTGTACTATGAATTAAGAGGCAAGGGAAACAAATAGGGACAGGCTAAGACAAGAACTGCAGAAAAGTCCATAGATATCATGACCGCACATGTGATATAAGATACGGAATACATGACAGTGCAGTTTTATCAGCATGAATAACTCACAAGTGCTGAAGCCACAATCCAGTTATGCAAATCACCCTGAACAACCTACCAATAAAAACTGTCCAGCCTACACCGAATACCAGTGTAATTTGAGGGGGCTGGAGGGGGGGAATGAAACATTTATCTGTCAAGTTCCTTCAAAAAGAGATAGTGGCTGTTTGGAGTTGTTCAAGAGTTTGCAATGCTAAAAATAGTTCCAGGAGATAGATCAGCAGTCCAAGTGCCTATGAGGTTTTTGATAAATGCAGTTTATCAAGAGATGGTGCTAGCCATCTATTTGATAAAAACATTTGTACCACATGAGATCAGGATAAACATGGCATGAATGTCTTTATTTCTGCAACTATGGGTTAAACAGAGGAAACCATGCGATAAATTGCATTTATTGTGCATTTTGACATTCCACTTGCATGCAGATATTTTAAAACTCTGAGTGGTTCCAAAGAGCCATCCTTTAGATAAAATAATAACCTACTATAAAAATGTTTTCTTTTTCCCCCACCATGGTGGATCAGGGATTCAATTTTACAACCAGTCCAAGGACCAGAATTAGTCAATTTTAGACTGTGAGAGATTTAAAAGCTTTGATACTCTGTGGACAACCAGGATTTAAAGATTCTTGTTGCATGCCATGGGAGAAAGAGATTTCAGGCTCTCCAAGAATATGCATCATCTGTTTGTAGCCTTTGCTAGTCACAGATGGCCTATATTAAAATCATGACACCCCAATACGAGATAGAAATACTGTTTTAAGTAATTTTTTAGACCTTAAATGGTCATTTTTTCTACCACTCTAATTTGTAAGGTAGAGGGATTGAAAAATAGTAATTAAAATACACAAAAACATTTATAGGATAGTTTTTTCTGGAGCAAGTGTGGCATATATGGAATGCACTATAGTATAAAGGTATAAAAGTTACATGGGCATTTGTTCAGGATGACACATAACTCACTTGTAGCTTTGCCAATTTTATGAGTAACACAACTATCCCAACATTCTGTAATGTCACCATCCCATGTTCTGTATCTCTCATCTTTTGTGCAATGTGCACAGAGCTCAATCCTGCAGACATCTGATACAAGTTGTTTCTCTGACTTTAATAAAACAATTCTTATAAATAAGGGTTGCATGATTGGGCCCATATAGTATATATACCATGATATGCACTTGGAATGGTTAATGTGTCAGGACTTCCATTAAAATCCATTTTCATTTGCTCCCATCTTTATGTAAAATGTCTCTTTTTGGCTGAGGTTTTCTATGATTGGTCTAAACAGAAAAGTGGATTTTATTTATTTAGAGTAAAATCTATTCACATAGGATATTATATTATTAGGGAGAGGGTAGAAAATAGTCTTTCCTGTGTAAAATAGATAAAACCTAAGGACCTGATCCTGCTGACGGATCCGCACAGGAAATCGCCATAAGGAGCCCAGTTGACTTCATTGGGGCTGCACATTCACGTTAGGGTCCCCCCCAGGATGAGCAGATTGCAGAATGAGGGCCTAAGATTTTTTCCCCCACCTAATAACCACAAAAATGCGTTGAATTTTACAAGTTTAGATCCCAAACACGCAGTAAGATCTGCTATAATAGACCCCACCTGGCCATTCAGAAACCCACTCAAGTTAATATAGGAAATCATGTAAGTGGATAAGAATGCAGGATCAGGGCCCATATATTTCCTGGTAGCTATTCATCACAAAGAACTAGTTTCCTGGCAAACATGCACAGTTATTTAAGATTCACAGTTATTTAAGATTCAAGCCTGGAACTGCACAAATCAAGAGAGATATTAGCCTTATAATCTCCCCTTTTACCTAAAAACAAAAAGTCCCGAGGGAAACATATAAAACTATAATGTTCAATTTATGGCTGTAAACACTTAAGTCAGGAAATGCATCAGTGATGGTTCTCATAGTAATCTTAACTCATGACTGCAACTTGTCTGTGCTAGGTGAAATGGTTTTCACCAATTATCTCCCCAGAATCAGTATTGAGAACAATTTAAATTCCTTTTCTACACTGGACACGGATGAAATAATTAAAACTAGTGCTATCAGTTCAGCCAGGCTTATGGGAGCTGTAGTATAATCTAGGCTCCAGTAACCAGATCAGTTTTGTTAAGTGTTTTAGTTAAATGTGCTAAAAAGTAAGTTACCAAAACAGTGTTAAAAATTAGTCCTAAGGCTTCCCCAGGTTCACCTGACCCAGTGGGAATTTTGTTGTACTTTTCCAATAGAAAAAGGCAATACTGTTGTCTGAAATTGGTTTGAAAAGTTTTATCTGGCCTATACTAGCACTTAAGCTGTTTTTAACATGAGTGCAGCTGCACCCACGTTAACATGTACAATGTTTACTAATGCACAAAAGGCTATTAAGACCAGGCAAATACAAGTCTCAAGCACTCTGTTCTTGAAATGCCTTTTAATGACCTCTGCCTGGTCTACATTAGCACTTACACCACTTTCAATATTTGTTCACATGTCCCATTGCTGAAAACAATTTTCTGCCCTGGTTTCACTTCCTAGTGTGGAGCCAATGGACTAGCCAGCCTGGCTGTTTAACCTCACCTTGATACACAATTAACCAAATCTCTGCGCTCACAGACTCCGAGGGAGCTTCATGGGAAATTAGGCCTAGGCAAGGGTGAAAAAGGGGTTTGGTTTTTTTTGTAAAGGCCATGTGAGCTAGCACCTCCCCTAACAACTCTAGCGCAGGCAGGGCCGGCTGTCCTTCAGCACGTGCTTGCGGGTCGAGTTGAAACCCAGAGCCCCAGGCCTATGAAGACACAAGCTGCCCTGCCTACACCAGGGCTTTAGTTCTCCCAACTCGGGACAAAGCCAGGGCGGCCGGGGCCCTTACGGCTGAGCTGCAGGTCCCCGCACATATGGCTACGGTGTTTCCTGGCTTGGGGGCGGGGGGGTTGGAAGCTGTGACCTTAACCTGCCGGCAGCGATGAGTGGCGGGGGGGGTGATATGCTGCCCTGCAGCGAGAGGGACGGAGGGGGCTCTGCGGGGCAGGGAGCGGGGCTGAGGCAGGGGAAGCGCACGGCTCTGTCGGGGACCGTGCCCAGGCCCCTAGGCCGGGTGCTGCTGGGCCGGGCGGCAGCGAGGACTGGGGCTGCGGCCCGCAGGGGGGTGGTTCCTTCGGGAGAGGAAGAGGCGCCAGGTCGAGGCTGGCTGTGGGGGAAGGGAATTCCCGGCCGGGAGTTCCCGGGGAGGGGGCAGCGCGGCGCGGCAGGGGTTAATCCGCGAGCGCAGAGAATGGGCCGCGCTGTTTCCAGGGCGACGGCTCGGAGTGTTCCGGATCGTACCATTGCGCGGGGGGGAGGAGAAGGCTTCAGCCGTCGCCAGACCCAGCCCAGCGCCGCCTCCTTCTCTTCCCCCCCCTCCCCTCCCCTCCCCCCCGGCCGGAGCGCGGCGCCTGGGCCCAGCGGCGAGCGCAGCGCGGAGGAGCGAAGCAGGCGGATCCCGTCGGCGGCAGCGCGGAGCCTGGGCCCAGAGCGGCGGGGTCGGTAGCGGCGGCGCGGCCCCTTCTCCCCCCCGCGCGGGGCAGCGGGCTGCGGGCGGCCCCGGGCTGCGAAGGCGGCTCGGAGACAAAGGAGGCGGCGGGGCTCGGAGCCGGCACCAGGGACCGAGAGGAGCCTCCGGGGGCCCCCGCCCGGGGCAGGCGGCACAATGCGGCACGGGGCGGCCCGCCCGCACCGGCTGCAGCAGCGCGGGGGCCGCAGCGAGGCCCGTCCGGGGCGGGGATAGAGGCGGCGGCCGGAGCCCCAGAGCCGGGCCGGGCCCCTTCCGCGAGCAGCCTCCCCCCGGCCTGTCACACGGGGCGGCGATGTGAGGGCCCCGGAGCCGGCAGCACCCACAGCCGAGCAGCGGGGACCCAGCGGAAGCGGCGGCCGGCCGGGCCCGGAGGAGCCGAGCAGCGGGGATCCGGCGGGCGCGGCGGCCGGCCGGGCCCGGAGGAGCCGAGCAGCGGTGATCCGGCGGGCGCGGCGGCCGGGCCTGGGTGTGCGATGGAGACGCACATCTCCTGCCTGTTCCCGGAGCTGCTGGCCATGATCTTCGGGTACCTGGAGGTGCGGGACAAGGGCCGCGCGGCGCAGGTGTGCACGGCCTGGCGGGACGCCGCCTACCACCGCTCCGTCTGGCGGGGCGTGGAGGCCAAGCTGCACCTGCGCCGCGCCAACCCCTCGCTCTTCCCCAGCCTGGCGGCGCGGGGCATCCGGCGGGTGCAGATCCTGTCTCTGCGGCGCAGCCTGAGCTACGTGATCCAGGGCATGGCGGAGATCGAGAGCCTCAACCTCAGCGGCTGCTACAACCTCACCGACAACGGGCTGGGCCATGCCTTCGTGGCGGAGATCGGCTCGCTGCGGGCGCTCAACCTGAGCCTGTGCAAGCAGATCACCGACAGCAGCCTGGGCCGCATCGCCCAGTACCTCAAGGGCCTCGAGGTGCTGGAGCTGGGCGGCTGCAGCAACATCACCAACACCGGCCTCCTCCTCATCGCCTGGGGTTTGCAGCGCCTCAAGAGCCTCAACCTGCGCTCCTGCCGCCACCTCTCTGACGTGGGCATTGGGCACCTGGCGGGCATGACCCGCAGTGCAGCTGAGGGCTGTCTGGGCCTGGAGCAGCTCACGCTGCAGGACTGCCAGAAGCTCAGCGACCTCTCCCTAAAGCACCTGGCCCGAGGGCTGGGACGCCTCCGCCAGCTCAACCTCAGCTTTTGTGGGGGCATTTCAGATGCGGGGCTGCTCCACCTGTCCCACATGAGCAGCCTGCGCAGCCTCAATCTGCGCTCGTGTGACAACATCAGCGACACAGGCATCATGCATCTGGCCATGGGCAGCCTGCGCCTTTCGGGCCTCGATGTTTCCTTCTGTGACAAGGTGGGGGACCAGAGCCTAGCCTATATCGCACAGGGCCTGGATGGGCTGCGTTCCCTCTCCCTCTGCTCCTGCCACATCAGCGATGAGGGCATCAACCGTATGGTGCGCCAGATGCACGGGCTCCGCACGCTCAACATTGGCCAGTGTGTCCGTATCACTGACAAGGGCCTGGAGCTCATTGCAGAGCACCTCAGCCAGCTCACAGGCATTGATCTCTATGGCTGCACCCGCATCACTAAGCGGGGCTTGGAGCGCATCACCCAGCTGCCCTGTCTCAAGGTGCTCAACCTGGGACTTTGGCAAATGACTGAGAGTGAGAAGGTGAGGTGAGAGGAGGGGGCACCTGGAGACCTCCATCCTCTCTGGAGGGACTCGCTGACTGACTGCTGCAATGGAGGAGGAGGGTGGGGTACACACAGACCCATGCTACCTGCCCACTCCAGCACTGGAAGGAGGCAGGGATAGAGAGAGTCCACCCCATCCCTTCCATGCCACCTACCCACCTCTGCACTGGCTGGGGCAGGAGAGGGAAGAGAGAGAACCCTCATTTCTTCCATGCCATCCCCAGCCCTCCATTGGGAATACAGTACCCCTTTCCTCATCCTTCTCTGCATTGGGGATAGAGGCCTGCAATTTTATGCACTGGGGCTGGAGATACCCCTCCCCACTCCAGTTCTGATTCTAACCCCTCATGCACTAGGGATTGATGAAGAAAGTCCCCTATTCTTATTCACCTCCAGTCCTGCTCAGTTTTGGGAATAGGGACCTTCTGTAATGGGGGTGGGAATGGAAATGGGAACAGCCCCCCCCCCCCCCAAAGCTTATTAGCTGCATGTTCCATATCCACTGACCCCAGTCCTTCTGTGCTGGGTACAAAGACACCCCCTTGTCATACCATTCCAGTTCTTTTTTTCCCACATCCCAACTGGGGATTGTGACAGAAATAGCCTTTTCCCAGATATACATATTCCATCTATTTCCAGTCCCACCCCCATCTTCACTTCTACCCCATTTTGCCCTGTAGTTGGATACAGTCTCCCACCCCACCAGTTCTCCAGTGCATTGGATATAGAGGGAGCTACACTGGTCCCCTCCTCTCCCCTCCCGAGTTGAGTACAGGGACATGATTCCTTTGCACCCTGCACTGTGGTTGGAGAGAGCACCTAGACCCTCCACTCTTTTCCCCATCTCCCTGCACTGGGGATGAAGACAGACTCCTAATACTTCTCCCTCCTCCTCATACTGGGGATGAAGACACCATTTTCCCCATACCCCATTCCCAACAGAGAAGAAGACAGATCCCAGTCTCTTTAAATGTCCCACCTGCATTGGAGGGATGGAGTCACCTTAGCCATTCATCTTCCCTTTCATTTTTCTCTCTCTTCCTCCCTGCCTTCTCTTTCTTAGAAGTGGGGATAAAGACATATCCAGCCACACATTCATTTCCCCCTTTGGATTGGGGACGAATAGGGCGGAGGGGATGACCAGCTCCTTTCTGCCCAAGGGACTTAAGGAAGAATCTCCAGCGTCATTTTTGCTTTCATTTGAGATACTGTGACATGGTTTTATTTTGAAATGCATACAAAAAATTATTACTACAAAACAGCCTCTTACCACCACCACCCTCCCCTTGCTTACATCCTTTTTCTCATCCTTTCTTCAGTATTCATTTTCTTCCATGGTTTTATTTTTAAAGACATTTGAAGTTGCTGTTCTTGTGGATTAAGTACATTTTTTTCTGCTGAATATATTCTATATATATAAATATATATATAATGTCTGGCTACCTCGTTTTAATTTGTTACTTTTTTCTCTAAAGCCCTGGAATTCTTATAAGAAAGAGATTTTGAGACTGAAACATTTTTGTGCCTAGACTGGAAAGATGCCCCTTGGGTTTGTAACTTTTTTTTTTTTTTTTTTTTTAAAGCTTTCCCTAATGTGCCCCACCTTCACATTCTGACTGTGCCTCTCCCTCCCTCTCCATTGGGGCTTGGGGATCCAGCTGTGCTTCTGCATTTTTATTCCTCTAGCACAAACATGTGTAACATGTGATAATCCATACTGAGGATTGGGGTATTGAAATGTGTGAAATGCAAGTTCAGTTTCTTAAAATATATATATATATATATATATATATATATATATATATATATATGCAAATATTCCCCTCTCCCTCCCAAATCACCTACAAAAAAAGGTCACTGTTGTGTGAGGCTTCCTGTTTGTAAGTGGGGAGAGGAGCAGAACAGGCCTGCAGGGCCTGAGGCTGCGATGTGAAGGGGAGGAGACTGAAATTCATCTGTCTTATCTCTGTTCTGTCAGTAAAATGGAGCTGGTTCTTTAGATTTTTTTAATTATTATTTTAAAGAGGAAGAATAATTGATGAATTTTTAAAGAAACAAATGTTGGCCTTTTTACTTTACTGATTTTTTTTTTTAATTCAAAATCTCAAATCCTTAACAATAACAGGCCAGACCATGGAGTTAAAGCAAACCCAGAGACCCCTATGGATTAATTGTACTGTTTGTGAATTTGTATAAAAAAAAACAAAGATCCTCTTAAAACATTTTATATTCTTACAGTAAAAGGTTAAACTGATATTTATATAATAAAAGAGGAAATATGAAGTATGTTTTTGAAAAAAAGCTGTATCTGTGTTGTTTTTGGTTTTTTAAAGGTAGGTATCTTGTCTACTGGTTGCAAGAAGCGTGGTGTGTAGCTTATTGAGGGTTTCGCCTGTGCTCTTGACTTAGTGAGTGACTTGGTCTGAGTAGAAGGAAATGGGGAGTCTGGTCAATCCTGTGCAGGATTGTTGAGTAATGTAATAATTAGAAATTTACAAGAGAGCATTGCTTCCTTTTGGAAGGACCAATATTGTATATGAGAACAGCTGACTTGCTCAGATAAATTGAGTGAAAGTAGAGATTAATGTTGGGGTACCAGTTCATTTTGGGGTTGGGCAAACTGCAACTGATAAAATTTGTTACGAAGGGACATAGGGGTAAAGTGATGTGTAGTAGATCAAACTTGACACTTTAGGGGGGAAAATGTTTTTAAAAAACTTAAGACATGGCAATGTTCCTATTTCATTTAAAAGTCCATGAAAACTGGTTTTCTGCTCTTTCCCCACACCCCAAAAGACCCCAAACATTTTCCTGCAATATTAACAACACAAAATTGCTGTCTTTTGCTAGTGCATGAGAACTTGGAAGTGAACAACTAGAAAACTGACTATGCTGTTTCACTTTTTCATTGTACACTCTGAGATAAAAGTAAAGAAGAAATGGGAAAAATTAGATTAACATTGTTCTAATAATCTAAGATGTCCTTTTTGTACCATCGAAATCTTTCTTTTTACGAATGACTTCTAACCTGACAGGGTTCCTTTTAGACTTCTATGATGTGAGGTTTGTATTGTTGTTTGAGATAGGGGCTTAAGCTGTTTATTGGGCATGAAACAAAGCTTTTCTCCCCTCTAAGTACTGCAGCAGGGCTTTCTCTCTTTCTCCCCCCCCCCCCCTTTTTTTTAAAGAAGGGTTGGGGTTAGAGAGACTGTGAAATGATGGAAGGAGCAAAGCCATTGTTCAGGAAAGTTAAAAGAGGAGCTGTCCTTGCTTGCTTGCTTGCTTGCTTGTTCAGTCATGCATACTGAATCTCGCCATGTGAGGGTCCCTATGGAAAGGAGGAGGGTGATTCTTCCCCTCTTTTTAACATTCCTCTCCAGGCCTGGCTGTATTTAAGCTGCTTTCCTCCATGCAGAGGAGGGGCAGTGGGGGATGGTCTGGAGTTCCTGTACATTTGCATTTTAAGTACTTCTAGTGCTGTAGCAGGCTACTTTGTTTCATCCAAACTATTCTATCCTAGCCAGTTTCTCTCAAGTTACACCCAGGTAGATGAGCGCTCCACAATACAGCCCTAGCAAAGAGGTTATGGCTGTCTCCAGTTGTAATCTTTCTGGCTTGTATATTTTGATGTATTTTTGACTGAAATTAGAGCATTCATAATTCCTTCTTTCATGCTGCAGAAACCCACCCACACACACACTTTTAAAAAAAAACAACCCACTTCCTGCTGGGACGGCAAAGTTTCACTTGGTTCTCCTCTGCACCCCAGGGAGAAGGGCCAGCACCTAGACGGCTGCAGGATTATTTCTGTAAAACTACCAAGCTTTCTGTTGGGAGTTCATCACAAAAGCTGCATTGTTCCCTTTGGGGAAAGCCATCACAATTGGATCTAATTGAGCCTGACACTATATCCATCTTCCTTTACTTGGAGAGAGGTATTGGATCTTTTTCTTCCCTTTTAAAGAAAAATTACAATACTTTCTTGACTGAAAACAGGATGTGTGAACCCCAGTAAACAAGAGGCATTCCAGACCAGGTTCCAGTTACCAGTAGATATTTAATATTTGATATAGCTAGCCATAGTCCTTGCAAGGGATAGTAAATTCTACCTCTTGCTAGGTCACAGGCTTACCAGATTCCAACAAAAATACAGACAGCAAGCTATAGTATATAGATGATTTGTTCTCCCCATTCAATCACATGTTAACATAGATAATTGAACTAAGGCAGACCTCAAAGTTGCACATGCATGCATCTTGTCTGTGGTCCTGAAGTCCTAAAGTCAGGAACAGGACGGCTCTGAGGCTAAAATGTTGTTTATAACTTCATCTCAGAAACAAGCTAGGTGGACCAACATACAATTTAAATAGAACCCAGAATCTTTAGGAATTTATGCTGAAACCAGAGCCTCCCTGAAGTCCTGTAGTATTAGGAACAGCAGACATTATTCCCTCTTGAAATGGGCTAGTCTCAAAAATGACAATGCTCTCTTGGTCCTAAACATAAGTCTTATTATTGGGAGTGGTCTGAGCTGGAGCAATGTGTCTGTTTATTTGTAAGGAGACGGTTTCTGAAAAAGAGATGATGTTAGTAAAGGGGCAGAGGAGACTAACCAATGACCAATTTCTCTCCTCAATATATAATTCCGTAGCGTAACAGAGGAAATAATATTTTCGCCCTCCAGTCACTTCTGAACTCAGAGATGGGTCAGTGTAAAGTTCTTATCAAACATGACTCATTTGGAAGCGGAGGTAGAGAATAGTAAAAATGTTTTGAAGTGAACTGGAAGGAGGAGAGGAAGGTGATCAGGAACAGTCAACATGGATTCACCAAGGGCAAGTCATGCCTGACCAACCTGATTGCCTTCTCTGAGGAGACAACTGGTTCTGTGGATATGAGGAAAGCAGTGGACGTGATATATCTTGATTTTAGCAAAGCTTTTGATAGTCTCTCATGGTATTCTTGCCAGCAAGTTAAAAAAGCATGGATTGGTGGATGGACTATAAGGTAGATAGAAAGCTGGCTAGATTGTTGGACTCAATGGGTCGTGATCAGCGGCTCGATGTCTAGTTGGCAGCTGGTATCGAGCGGTGTGCCCCAGTGGTCGATCCTGGGGCTGGTTTTGTTTAACATCTTTATTAATGATCTGGATGATGGGATGGATTGCACCCTCAGCAAGTTTGCAGATGACACTAAGATGGTGGGGAGAGGTAGATATGCTGGAGAGTAGGGATAGGGTTCAGAGTGACCTAGACGGATTGGACCAAAAGAAATCTGATGAGGTTCAACGTGGACAAGTGCAGAGTCCTGCACTTAGGACGGAAGAATCCCATGCACCGCTACAGAATGGGGACCGACTGGCTAAACGGCAGTTCTGCAGAAAAGGACCTGGGGATTACAGTGGATGAGAAGCTGGATACAAATCAGCAGTGTGCCCTTGTTGCCAAGAAGGCTAATGGCATATTGGGCTGCATTAGTAGGAGTACTGCCAGCAGATCAAGGGAAGTGATTATTCCCCTCTATTCGGCACTGGTGAGTCCACATCTGGAGTAAAACTTGTGTCCAGTTTTGGGGCCCCCACTACAGAAGGGATGTGGACAAATTGGAGAGAGTCCTGCTGAGGGCAAAGAAAATGATCTGGGGCTGGGGCACATGACTTATGAGGAGAGGCTGAGGGAATTGGGCTTGTTTAGTCTGCAGAAGAGAAGAGTAATGGGGGGATTTGATAGCAACCTTCAACTACCTGAAGGGGGGTTCCAAAGGGGGTGGAGCTCAGCTGTTCTCAGTGGTGGCAGATGACAGAACGAGGAGTAATGGTCTCAAATTGCTGTGGGGGAGGTCTAGGTTGGATATTAGAAAACACTGCTTCACTAGGAGAGTGGTGAAGCACTGGAATGAGTTACCTAGGGAGGTGGTGGAATCTCCATTCTTAGAGGTTTTTAAGGCCCGGCTTGACAAAGTCCTGGCTGGGATGATTTAGTTGGTGTTGGTCCTGCTTTCAGTAGGGGGTTGGACTAGATGACCTGAGGTCTCTTCCAACCCTAATCTCATACGATTCTATGAAGTCAATTCATGTCATCCTAATCTTTACAACTGAAGTCAACAGAAAAACTCCAATTAACTTCAGTCATTATTTTTAATCATGTTTGTTATGTCACTGCCTAAGGACCAACTAGGAATGAGGCATGGTACAAACACAGCAGTACTGTCCCTGCTTTGAAGAGCTTTTAATCTAAACAGACAAGACAGACACAGGATGGGGGGAAGGGATGAACACACAAGCAGAGTCCACCATGTGATGGCAGCAAAAGGCATGTTAGTTCCAGGGTTTGTCTGGAGAGCTTTGGGTGTGTTTAGTTAAGAGGGGATGAGCTAAGTGGAAGAGTGATGGAGACAGAGGGTAAGAGTGGCAGATGCAGCTTGAAGATGAGGGAAAGACCTTGAGGGAGGGGCAGGGTGGAGTAAACAGCCACTCAGCACAGAGCAGAAAAAGTCTAGTCAAAACTAGAAAATTCTCTGAATGTCTGAAGGTCCCTGCTTTGGCTTCTTCTGCAAGTGCCCCTACTGGCTGATTCCTCCTGGCAATTTTTCCCCAAGGAGGGTGGGGGGCACTACCTGCATGCTGGTGTCCCCAAGGTAGGTGATAATGGGGTTTCCCCTACACAATTTTGAGTCAGCATGCACATGTGTACTCAAGAGGAGTTGCCTTGACTAGGGTCCCATTTTACATTCTCCTCCCAATACAACAATCCCTATTTTGGGTATTTGTCGTACCGGATTAGGCCCCTTGTCTCCCCATCTATAAAATAAGGATAATTGCTTCACAGAGGTGTTGAGATTTAATATAAAAGGCTCTACGATTTTAGGATGAAAAATGCTGTAAGTGCAAGGTATTCTGTATTTGTACTACAACTTGTTCTTGAACATGGTGATGCATGGAAAGAGAAGGGTTAAGGTAAAAAGTTGGTGGCCAAGTCATCTAAAGAGTTTTTGGAATTGAAAATAGACGTTAACACAAGCTGCTACTAACAACTCAAAGGTATGTGTTCTGTTAAATCAACAAGTCTCACTACAAACACAGCCTGGTTCAAGCAAAGTGGGTTCTTTTTTGTTTTCTCCCTCTCTTCTTCCATAAATCCCACTTATTTGGCCAGCAGCTCTTTAATATTGCCATCTGTGGAGAAAAGATAATCAATAAACTGAAATGAATGGCCGAGGCTGTATTTGAAGACCCCTAAGGATATCTACTAGGCACTATGCCAATGCTGCTGGCATGATTGCATAATGCTCCCTGTCGTGTCCAGCCATAGAGTCCTTCCTGCTGAATTCCCCAGCACTAAGCTGCATGAAATAAAGAGTGAGAGAGTTTTTCAGGTTTCTCTGCCAGAACTTAGATTCCTTCCACATTTGGCAGTGACACTAGTGCTTTTTCCCCTCTTTAATTAAATCTACCAAACACATTAACTAAATGTCAATTCAACCTTAAGTGGCATTGCAATGATTTCAAACCAATCCAGAGCTGACTTGTCTTTACAAGGGGAAATGAAGTTTACAGTGAGTTTGAAAGCAAGAGACTAATACTAGTGAGCGAACACTAAGCATTCACTCCAGCCACGCTTGTCCAGCTTCTGAGCATAGATTTTCAAATGGGAGGTTTCTAAGGGCTAGTCTACACTGGTAATGCTAAAGCCGTTTAACATGGCTTATGTGGTTGCGGTGCAGCACTAGGAGAGCTAAAAAACCCACCTCCAGGAGGGGCGTAGCTACCATCGTTGTCTACACTGTCGTGTTACAGTGCTGAAACTTGCTGCACTCGGGGGTGTTTTTTCACACCCCTGAGCGAGAAAGTTGCAGTGCTGTAAATTGCCAGTGTAGACAATCCCTAAGTAAAAACCAAATTCCTTTCACTATCATCTAAATGAAAAGTTAAACTGAAGTAGCGAAGGTATATGGCTACTGTATTTCTCCTGTGAGTATTTACCAAAGATTGTATATATTTAATGTAGTTCCTACCTGCTGAAAAAGGTTACTGGCCTGAGGACAGAGCTGTTCTGCTATAGAAACAAACATTCTGACTACTAAAGGATCTATGGTAGGTCAATTCCCTTCCCTCTTCATGACTCTAATTTTTCTACACAGAGCTACCCCAGCTGTGATTTGAAGATTAAATGATTTCTCCCTATCTTTTTTTTTTTTTTTTTTTTTTAAACCCTGTCCCTTCTGTTTGGTTTTGGGTTCTCTTTGCCTTAGTGCAAGGTGTCTAAACGTTTACACCACCATGAGTACCTGAAGAAGCTTGCAAAGTCTCCACCTAACTTGTAAGAGTGTAGAGAAACAAGCTTTATCAGAAGTATACAAACAAACCATATTTACTTATAGCTACCTTGAGGGATAAAGTAAAATAACTTGCATTAAGCAGCAATAAAAGCCCACCCACTCTCTCCTTCCTTGACAGTTTACACTTATCTCAAAACTCCCTTGGTTGAGACAGACTAAGCATGTGCATTTTTGCAAATTCCCCTGCCAAATGTGAAAGAGCAGTTCTATAAGACACTTTTTGCCCCATCACAAGGGAACCGTCTTTCTTCTCCCAGAATGTGCTTTAATTTGGAAGATGCAGTTATTGCTTCATAGTCTTCCCAACAGAAAAACCTGGACAAGCTCTGCCCTTTCTGTTACCTTTTGCCATTTGGCTGAAGTGCCAAATGTGCTACAAATCCCTCTGTGTGTTTGTTTTTACAGTGGGGGAAAGAATGGATCTTGTGAAATAGTGAGGAGAGAGAATTACTTCATCTGATTTCTCTAATAACGATCCTGAATACTGTAGCAAAACAGAATGGGGCAAAGTAAAGAAGATGCAGTCCAAGAACAACTTGGATCAAAGAATGTTACACTGAAATATTTCATTTGGGGGGAGAGAGGCAGGGAGAAGTACTCTCCCTCAAGCACCAAGGGCAGGGAGAGTGAGAGAGACATAGAATAGCTAACAGCTTTCCCAGCTGAAATCCTGGCTGGCACCCAGAGAGCAACTAAGCCAATTCTGCACGCCAATTCTTTCCATCCCTCACAGTAGCACCCCCTGCCAGTGACTGAAACAGCTGATATTAGGGTGGGGAAAGAGCAAATTAGCCCAAGGAGGTGCCCAATTTCACTCCCATATGCCTCCAAGCTTTGAAGTGCTGACTGCAGCAGCCCTTGCCCCATAGTGTTAAACTTGTGTGTTTAAAAAGGCACTACGGTCAATTTCACACTCTTTGGACTACAATGGGCACAGGGCCCGTAAAAGTATGGACCAAAAGTCTTGTGCCCTAGACCACAAATTGTTGGTGCAGAATCTCTCTGGTAGGTTGTCCAGTACAGAAGAGGTGAGGGTTCTTCCCTGCTTGTACACTTTTTGGCTGGAAGAGAAGTGAATATACTTGGACTGCAGCTATTTCCTTCCCCACAACTCTGGCCCTAGTCCTGGGTTCAGGGGCAGTTCCTTATTAGGATGGTACAATTGAATGGCTACTACCAGCTCCTTCCCTCAGAACCACCCAGTCCTGTTCCTTCTGATGGCAGAGATGGGGGTTACAAGGCAAGACGGCAAAAGAAGCAAGAGTACTGAAAACTCATTAAGAGTTTACTAAGTAACTGGCTGAGGAAAAAGGACAGGAGATAAAGGCCGGGATTAGGGGGCAAGGGGTTAGTAGCAGGAAGCAGACTCAGGGATGGGGGCAGGGGGTAAAGGGCAGGCTCCAGCCTGTGGCAGGAGACAATAAGAGCACTAGCACAGCTGAGAAAGGGGGGCTTTATTCCACCCACCATTGAGCCCATCTCCTTATTCAGAAGATTGAGCTTAATTATTGCTGGAGCTTTTGTAATTGCACAAGGGAATTAAGCACCAAATGGGCACATTTTTATACCTGGAAACAAAATATTGCAAGCAGCCTCAACCCATTCTCTGATATCCCCTCCCCACCATCCCCCCGACAATTAGCTATGAACTGGCCCAGCTTGAAAAATCAATTGCCAATGTATGACTGGTTACATTATTACACCGCTCAGCTTCTTTAAGAAAGAACAGAAAGTTGGTAGCGCCCAATTAGCACCTCTAATTTTTGACAGGCTGTGCGCGCAAAAAAAAATGTCCGTGCAAATTGTTGTGCTTCTGTGCACATTTTGGTGTGCACGGTGTTTTGCCCTGTGCGCGGGGGTTAGGATCTGTGTGCTCGCCCAGCTCAGAGGGAACGGGGGGAGCACCTACACGTCTCTCTCCACGTGCACAGCTCCCTTGGAGCAGGAGGATGCCCGAGCAGCCTGTTCCCCCGCAGCCACACTGCAGCCCCCCCCCGTCTGTCAAACAGCAGGCGCCAGCGGCGCTCGCGGAAGTGCGGCTCCACTGTGGCCTCAGGAAAAAGTTAGCCCGGCAGGGGCTCCGTAACGTAGGTCGCTCACGCAAAAAGGAAAGGAGGACTGGGGGCACCTTGGAGACGAACACATTTATTAGAGCAGAAGCTTTCGTGAGCTACAGCTACAGCCCACTGTATTTTCCACCGAATGCATCCGCTGAAGCGAGCTGTAGCTCACGAAAGCTTCTGCTCTAATAAATGTGTTCGTGTCCAAGGTGCCCCCAGTCCTCCTTTCCTTTTTGCGAATAGAGACTAACGCGGCTGCTCCTCTGAAACCCGTCGCTCACGCAGGGGCTGCTGCTTGGTCTCCCCGACTCCCGAGGGCAGCAGACCCCACTGGGTGCAAAGCGGGGAGGGGCGACTCATGCACGCGGGGCGGCGCTGGCTGCACGCGCCACGCTGCCGGGCTCCGGAGCTGACAAGCGAGCGGCCTCAGCGCGCGGCGGTTCCCGCCGGAGAGGCAAAGACCCCGCCGGGGGGCGCGGCCCGCGGCCCGAGGCGGGAGCGCTCGGCGGGGGCCGGAGCAGCCCGCGGCGCTGAGACGCTCCCGGGGCACAGCGCCTGGTCCCCCAATGTGTGGGGGGGGGGGGACCCGCCGCCGGCCCTCTCTGTGGCTGGCGGTGTTGCCGGGGGCTCCACAGGGACAAAGCCAGGAGCCGCCTCGCCCCAGGGCCCCTGCTCGCAGCACCACCGCCGGGCGATGAAGCCCGGGCCCGGTGTGCTCTGCCCGCGCAGACCGCTCAGCAGCACTAGGCGGCAGCATTGCCCACCAATTGGGGGCCGACTGCTACCGGCCCCAGATCCCCGCCAAGAAAGCGCAGCCCGCGGCGCCCCGTGTCCTCACACTCTCCCTGGGCCAGCTCCCCGCATTTGCGGTACTAGAGCCACATATCCCCGAGGACCGGTCACCCAGGGACTGCCCTGGGCCCTCACACTCACCAGTCCAGCTCCCCGCATTTGCAGGGCCGGGGCCTGGGTGCACAGGAACACACACAGGCACACAAAAATCTCCATCCAGCGCCGGCGCTCTGCAGCTGCAGGGTATGGGATGCAAACAGCCCTGGTGAAATCACACAGGGACCCTCCAACCCCGAACCTCTTCCAGGCTGATTAATAAATGGAAGGACAAGGATTTGAGCAATAAGGACTAGATAATAAAATATCACCTTGAACATTGTGTGCAATTCTGGTCACCCCATCTCTAAAAAGGCATATTAAAATTGGGAATACTGCAGAGAAGGGCAACGAAAATGATTAGGGATATAGAACAGGTTCCATAGGAGGAGAGTTTAAAAAGACTGATATTGTTTAGTTTTAAAAAAGAGACTACTGAGGGGATATGATAGAGGTCTATGAAATCATGAATGGTAGAAAAAGTGAGTAACAAAGTGTTCTTTGAGTACTTGTTCACATCGATTCCAATCAGGTGTGCGCATGCCTCGTGCACGGTCCTCAGAAACTTTTTCCCTTAGCTCCCATTGGGTTGGTTAGGGAGCCCCCTGGAGTGGTGCCTTCATGGCATTCAACATAGGCGCCAACTCAGTGGGTGCTCTGGGACTGGAGCACGCATGGAGAAAAATTAGTGGGTGCTCTGTACCCACTGGCATCCAAGCTCCCCTCACCCCCTGCCCACCTCCTCCTCTTCCCCTGAGCACACCACATCCCCACTCCTGTGCCTACCTCCCAGCCCTTCCTGCCCAGCTGCCGCCAAACAGCTGTTTGCAGCATTAGCAAGCTGGGGGGGGGGGAGGAACGGGAACATGGGGCACTTAGGGGAGGAGGCGGGGCAGGGGCAGGGATTTGGGAAAGGAGTTGGAATAGGGGCAGGGAGGAGGCAGAGTTGGGGCGGGGACTTTGGAGAAGGGGTTGGAATGGGAGCGGGGCAGGGCCTCATAGAAGGGATAGAATGGGGGTGTGGCGGGATCAGAGGGGAATCGAGTACCCAGGAGAAAGAGGGGAGGTCGGTTCCTATTGCACTCAATAAATTACCCTGCCGACCCGACCCCCCATCAGTTCCTTCTAACCGCACATGTAGGCCGTTGGAACTGCATCTTGCTTGCCTTGAAAGTGCTCCCTTAGCTTAGTTATCTAGTTTTCTCTTTGTTTCTTGAATAGTAGTAGTTGTTAGTGTAGTTTAGTATAGTTAGCATCGAGGTTGGTGAGCGAGATCGTCCCTATCCCCTCACCCTTTCTTGGGCTCTGGGGCATGCTGCGAGCCCAAGGCTTTAAATTGTGCAGTGTATGCCACAAGCCCCATGCCAAATAGCGACCCCCAAAACTCTTGCCTGAGGTTTCTGGGGGAGGTGCATCAGTCCTGCAAGATCTGCAGGGCTTTCAAGCCCAGGACTAAAAAGGAGCGGAATTTCTGTTTAAAGCAGCTGCACATGTGTAAGGGGACCGTTGCCCCCTTACTAACATTCAGTGGGGGTGTTTTGGTTTTCAAGCTCCCAGTACTAAAAAGGGGGAAGGGTCGATGGGGAATCAGGAGACTGAGACTGACAGCCCCCAGGAACAATGGGGAGAGGCCAATACTCCAGGTCAGCCTGAATGACAGGGCGAGCAGTCTAATCAGAGAGACAGGAGGCCAGGGAGGTCCTGTCCTCCATGTGAGCTGGAATTGCCTGGGTCAGACAGAGTGGCGCCGAGCTGAGGAGAAAGCAGGAGCTCAAGCTAAGCTGGGAGCAGAACTGCAGCCCCAAAGCCAGAGGCACAGCCCAGAGAGGGCAGACTGGTCCTGGGTGCAGAGCTGCAGCAACCAGAGCCAGAGAGGCCAAAGAAACAGCCCAGGGAGTGGAAGCAGAGCAGCAGCAGCAGTGCGGAGACAGAGTGGTGGAGCTGGGGCTGGAGCAGTCCAGGGCTGGATGCGGTGAGTAGCTGGGGAAAGTGAGGGGGACCCTGGGCAGTGAGCCCACCACAGGGAGACGCCTCAGCCAAAAGGCTCTGCAGGCCAGACTTGGATCGTAACCCGACAGAGCGGGGGCGACACTGGGAAGAAGGGTCCTACCACTTAGAGCCAGAGAGCATGTGGCCACCACCAGAGCAAGTGTCCAACCCACAGCATCCCTGCAGCACAGCCAGGGCTTGAGGAGAAGGCCTGGGACTTACAAGGAACAGACTGTGAACTGCCCTGATATTCCAGAGACTCTGTTTGTGATGTTCCCTGCCACAGAGCGGGCTGATGTGTTTCCTTTAACCTTTCCCATTATTCCTTATTCTTCTTAAAATTAATTGTTGATTAAATAACTTGCATTTGCTTTAACTTGTATGTAATGGTCAGTGGGTCACAGAAGTGCCCAGTGCAGAGAGAGTACCCTGGAGTGGGGTCACTCTAGCCCCTGTCGTAGGTGACCACAGCAGGGTTGAGGGGTAGAGCCCCCCAGGAGAGTGGAAGGACAGTCCTCAAGGGCAGGGAGGCCACTGGGTAAAGGAAGTGGGAGCGAGCACTCAGATTCTTTTGCTAGCCCACTTCACCGGGGTAGTGCAGAAGCCAGGAAAGTTCCCCACAATAGCGGAACTATTCCCCCGCTTACACATGGAAGCCGCACTCCGTCCAGCGGCCCCTGACCACCAAGGCCCGAGCACCTTGGTGAAGAGCACTCCAGCACCGGTCCACGAATCGGTGCCAAGGAAGGACTCTAGCGCAAGGGACACTCGGCACCAGTGATCCCCGGCACCGCAACAGGGAGCAGTGGCCTGGCCCCGCTCTACTTCTCCAGTGCCCCACAAGTGCAAAAAGGCTTACAGATGGCGCTCTCCTCGGAGAGCTGCGGAACTGCCAGGGGATGCCTTGCTACACCAGAGGAAGGGCCCGGCTCCCAGGCAGCAAGAGTCCATGCTGTCGACTCCGGTGCCCCAGAAGGCACTGTTGAGTCCGGCTCACAGCGACTCTCCGGCAGGGCAGTGCCAGGTGGAGGTGTTGGAGCCATCATCCACCCAAGACACTTTTAAGGCCGCAAGAGATCTCATTGAGATGACTGTGGCTTAGCCCCTGGCCATTAGAGACAAGCCTTCAGCACTGTCAAGACTGGTAACCGTTCAGAGGCAAACCCGCCATGATGCAGTGCTCCCAGTCGCTGGACTGGCACCAACCTGGAGTTTGACAAAAAGGCTTGAATGGAAAGGAAAGAGAGACAGGAAGGACCAAGCCCTCTGCTGTCCACCTAGGTAAGTGAGGTTCACAATACAAAACAGTGCTACAGCTATTTGGAGATAAGTACAGGCATCACATCATAGATGAGGAAAAAACAATCTCCCTCTCCATAGTTTGGCAGAGCTTTAATCTAGAATATTGCATATATAGTTCTGCTGACAAAAGTACTAGGCATATATTGATAAACTGGAGGGAGTTCAGCAAAGAGCAACAAAAATGATCATGAGGCTGGAGGTACTGACATCTGAAGCAAGATGAACCATTAAATATATCAATCCTGATGTGCCTTGAACTGGGCTAGATGCTCCATGTAGCAGGGCTGCCCTCTTTCAAAGAAATTTCCCACTCTCCAGTAGCCAGTACCCAGAGCCATTCCACCACTGAACTACAGGCTGATCTTTCCACCAACCAGGACTCCATCAAGGAGGCTAACTACTGTAAGACAGATCCCCATCTCAGTCCCAGCTGGACCTGAGCCAGATCATACTTTTTGATTGGATGAAGAAATTGTTTCACAAAAGGATTGGCACTAAAACTGGGAGTGGAGAGAGAGTGAATGTTTGAATCTGTGGAGTATGGGCATTGGGGAGGGAGGACATGGGGTGCTGAAATTATTCTGGAATGGTGGAAGATATTATTTGAGAAGGGGGCTTTCTTGTAGGGTCCAGAAACTAGCAGCCCTAGGTTATAGGTACAAGAGGATCTCATTTATATTTGTATCCTCACTTATCATTTAGGTCTCCATGAGAGGGAGGCTAGTAAATAAGCATTTTTGCCAATGTTCAAGGATGGGTGCTGGAGCAGGGTTGAGTTTGAAAGGCGATCAAATCTTGTAATTGAGACAGGTATAGAGGTAGGATAGCTTTGTGAGTACAGATATTTCTCTATCTGTTTGGAAGGTTTCAGAGTAGCAGCCGTGTTAGTCTGTATTCGCAAAAAAGAAAAGGAGTACTTGTGGCACCTTAGAGACTAACAAATTTATTTGAGCATAAGCTTGATGAAGTGAGCTGTAGCTCACGAAAGCTTATGCTCAAATAAATTTGTTAGTCTCTAAGGTGCCACAAGTACTCCTTTTCTTGTTTGGAAGGTGAGAACTTAAAACTTAGGAGAGTTGGTGTGAGTGGTGTGTATCTTGTGAGCTAGAGAGGCCCACAGTGTCAGGAAGGGGTGAAGAGGTTTTGAAAACCTCTCTCTACCCAGTCTCAGTGGGAGTTGGCTTATAGGAATTTGAGTAAATTATCAGGTGGATGAGTTTTGATGTTCCCCCCTACATCTTAGCTGCAGTAGAATTGTGGCTAGAGGTAAATGGCGTGATAAGTATGTGGCAGAAGGGAAACAATTTATGTTGTTGGCGAGCGTGGATGACTGGAACTTTCAGATCTGAGTAGCCTTGAGATATAGAAAGAATTTAGTTTTTTAAAAAAGAGGCTGCCGAGGATGGTTGGTCAGGTGGGGTTTGTTCAGTGATGGATTTTGTAGCCTACCCTGGAGATTCTTATTAGAGTACCCAGCCCTGGCAGCTGCATCCCTTTAATGATCTTTGGATGGCCAACACCACTGCTGTGCGCTGTGGATACGGATGCCCAGAAGAAGGGCGTGAGAGTATGGTTGTGGGAACTCAAGTTCCTCATTCCCTGTAGTAGTGGAAAAGATGAGACTAAACAAGAAGGCCTTTTTAGAAGATTAAACATTGTGAGCACAGCTTCCCCATTCTCAATCCCTTTGGTTTGGATCATAGTTGTTTCTCAAGAGGATGGGCATCAGCGGACAAGGATCCAGTTTATTACAACTAATACAAAGTGAATGGCAAGATTTTGGCCATCCATGATTTAATACAAGATAAGGCTCTCCCTGACTTTATACACAGAGCTGAAACATGTTTGGATAACACTCCCGGACAGTTGTCTTCAGTCAGGTATTTGGGTTATCATGAACTAAACTGGGGATCAGCAAGGAGGTGGTGTAGTTGTGCCCTTTGTGTCTAGATTAAAACAACACTTGCCTCCGCATCTTATATGCGTGTCCTGGCGTGGGTTTAAGATAGGACTTGTTTTAGTGTACTGATCACCTTGCTGTACTGCAAAATCCCATCATGAGCCAATTAGGTTCCTCGCTTGCAAGCTGCATGGAGACTATTTAAAAACACAGTAACAGAGGCTCAAATGAAATGTATACTCCAAACAAATAAAAAAAAGCCACCATGACTTAACAGTGGAGTAGAAGAGGCAGTTAAAGGCAAAAAGTCATTCTTTAAAAACTAGAAGTCAAACCCTACTGAGAAAAATAGAAAGGAGCATAAACTCAGGCAAGTCAAGTTTAAAAGACCAAGAAAGAATTTGATCAACTAGCAAAAGACACAGAAACTAATAGCAAATTTTTTTCAAGTACATCAGAAGAAAGAAGCCTGCCTAACAGTCATTGGGGCCAGAGGACAATCAAGGTGCAAAAGAAGCATTCAAGGAAGACAAGGCTATTGCAGAGAAGCCAAATGAATTCTTTGCATTGGTCTTCATTGCAGAGGATGTGAGGGAGATTCCCAGACCTGAGCCATTCTTTTTTAGGTGACACATTTGAGGAAATGTCCCAGATTGAGGTGTCAGTACAGGAGGTTTTGGAACAAATTGATTAATTAATCAATAAGAAGTCACCAGAACCAGATGGTATTCAACCAAGAGTTCTGAAGTAACTCAGATATGAAATTGCAGAACTACTAACCATGGTATGAAACCTATTGCTTAAATCAGCCTCTGTGCCAGATGACAGGTTTCAGAGTAGCAGCCGTGTTAGTCTGTATTCGCAAAAAGAAAAGGAGTACTTGTGGTACCTTAGAGACTAACAAATTTATTAGAGCATAAGCTTTCGTGAGCTACAGCTCACTTCATCGGATGTGCGAGATGACTGTATGATAACTAATGTAAAGCCAATTTTTAAAAAAGGCTCCAGAGGTGATCCTAGCAATTACACTAGGAATTAGACTGGTAAGCCTAACTTTAGTATCCGGCAAATTGGTTGAAACTATAGTAAAAAACAGAATTCTCAGACACATAGATGAACACAATATATTGGGGAAGAGTCAACACGGTGTTAAGTAAAGGGAAATCGTGCTTCAGCAATCTATTAGAATTCTTTGAAGACGTCAGCAAGCATGTGGACAAAGGTGAGCCAGTTGATAGAGTGTACTTGAACTTTCAGAAAGCCTTTCACAAGGTCCCTCAGCAAAGACTCTTAAGCAAAGTAAGGAGTCATGGGATAAGAGAGAAGGTCGTCTCATGGATCAGTAACTGATTAAAAGATAGGAAACCAAGGGTAGGAACAAAAGGTTAGTTTTCACAATGGAAGAGGTAAATAGTGGGATCCCCCAAGGGTCTATACTGGGACAGTGCTGTTCAACATAAATGAACTGGAAAAGGGGGTAAACAATGAGGTGGCAAAGTCTGCAGACAATATAAAATTACTCAAGACAGTTAAGTCCAAAGCTGACTGCAAAGAGATCTCACTGAAGTGGGTAACAAAATGGCAGATAAAATTCAATGTTGATAAGTGCAAAGTAATGTACTTCGAAAAACAAAATCTCAACTATGCGTACAAAATGGTGGAGTCTAAATTAGCTTTTATTATTCAAGAAAGATCTTGGAGTCGTGGATAGTTCTCTGATAAATCTGCTCAGTGTGCAGCAGCAGTCAAAATAGCTAACAGAATGTTTGGAACCAGTAAGAAAGGCATAAATAGACAGAAAACATCATAATGCCACTATATAAATCCATGGTATGCCCACACCTAGAATAATGCCTGATGTTCTGATTGCCCCATCTCAAAAAAAATATTAGAATTGGAAAAGGTACAGAGAAGGGCAACAAAAATGATTAGGCGTGTGGTACAACTTCCCCAGAAGGAGAGATTAAAAAGACTGCTACTGTTAAACTTGGAAAAAAGACACCTAATGAGGGATATGACAGAGGTGTATAAAATCATGAATGGTGTGGAGAGAGAGAATAGGTAAGTGTTACTCCTTCACCTAACAGAAGAACCAGGGTCACCCAATGACATTAATAGGCTGCAGGTTTAAAAGAAACATAAGGAAGTAGTTCTTCACACAATGCAGAGTCAACCCATGAAACTTGTTGCTAGAGGATATCGTGAAGGCCAAAAAATATAATTGGGTTAAAAAAATAATTAGATAAGTTTATGGAGGATATGTCCATCAATGGTTATTTGCCAAGATGGTCAGAGATGCAAACCCATGCTCCAGGTGTCCTTAAACCTCCAACTGCCAGGAGCTAGGACTGGATGACAGGGGATGGATCACTTAAAAATTGCTCTGTTCTGTTCATTCCTTTTGAAGCATCTGGCACTGGCTATTGTTGGGAGACTAGATAGTGGGCTGGATGAACTGTTGGTCTGACCCAGTATGAACATTCTTATGTTCTTACTATTGTGGCATTAGGGTCACTGAATGCATCACTGAAGTGATTTCAATAACCATGTAGAGGATTTCATGGCCACCAGAGTGACCATGGGGACTATCCGAGGTAACAGGCAAGTCAACTACTACAGCTGGGCACACGGTTGATCTGGTATCTGGATTAGGATTGGAGGTTAAAGAAGTGAAGGTGACACATATATATCATAGCCTGACCATTGCCTTTTACAATTTGAGGTAGGGGATTCTCTTTTTCCTGCTAGGGCATGGACATGTTTTGATGGTCCACCCTTGGAGATTAATGGAATCAGGATATATCCAGGGGAAGAACGTTGTTCCTCTGACAGACCCCTCCATCAAGAATTTCATAGGATTTTAAAATACACTTTCATCCACCACTGAGTGAGCAGAAAGTAGACATTCTTTTCTCCAGCATCATCCTCACAGGCTTACTAATGACTTGCAACAAATGAAGTGAGAAGGAAGATGCTTAGGGCATCAGCAGCAGAAATTTCATGCTAAAGCTGATCAGCTGTAATACAAAGATTTTGAAGTTTGGCTGTGCGGTGGACAAATAACTGGTTCTTTACCTTCACCATATCATCCAGAAAAATCTCAGACTGCAGATTAGTTTGGGATTGTCAATAGCTTGGTGGCTGGCCTGAATTCCCCCAACTGTGAGGAAATATTTTATTTTGTGGACAAAACAAAAATGATCAGATTCAGAGCAAGCAACCTTTATCCATGGAGCAGAGCAATGTTTTTGGGGTGATAAATGATAAAATCATCTGTGCTTGAATTTCAGCTAGTGTTGTTCACTGAGATGTTGGAAGTGGTGAGAGAATTTTGTGTCACAACCTGCGATTTGGGTCTAAGCCCATTCTGGCTGGAGAAGGCCAGTGGGAAAATATTAAGTCCATGACTATTTCCACCAGTAATTACCTTTCTTTGCTTTGAAAAAGCACTAGTTCGGCCTTTGTTCAAGAAACCATTGCTTGCTGTTGATGAGCTGGGCCAATTATCATCCAAGTTTTCATTCTTGAGTAAGATTATTGAGAAGACTGTGGCAAGAAAATTCACAGAGCATTTAGAGATCTCAGATCTCCTTGACCTTTACTGGTCAGGGAAGAGAACGGATTTTGGCACAGAGTATCTGCTGATTGCCTTAGTGAATGATCTTCTGGCATTGCATGAGGATCAGGTGTCCATGCTGATATTGTTAGATCCATCAACTACCTTTGATACTGTTGATTAGGAGGTGCCATTGACTTGCTTGGGAATGCTGTCAGGAGTGGATGGAGCTGCCCTTCTGTGGCTTGTTCTTTTCTCTCAGAGATCATAACAGTTAGTTGCAGACAGTTGCTTCACTTTCCAAAGGCAGGAAGCCACAGGGGGCCATTCTGTTACCCCTTTTCCTTAGTGTATATATGGGGCCATTAGGAGGGTTAGTAAGGAGGCATGGCCTGTGGTGCTTTCTGTATGTGAACAACATCCAGCTTTATGTCCATCTCATTTGGCCCAAACAATGTGATCACCCCCCTAAGACTGGAGTATAGAGGAGGGCTGGCTAGCTAAAACTCGATCCAGACAAGATTGAGGTGATGATGGTGGATTAGGAGAAATAGTCAAAGGTAATGGCAAAAATTATACTGGTCCTTTGATTGAGAGTGATCAACTGCCATTGGTCACCCATGTTCACAATTTAGGGATGGTGTTAGCTTCCTAACTGCTTTTGAATGATCCCATTATAGCAAATAACCAGGACAGCATTTTTTCACCTGTGCCTGACCTGGAGGTCGCTACCTTTTCTTTCAGATGTGGATGTGGTTACTGCTATCCACACCTTTGTCACTTCTAGATTAGATGACTGCAATACCCTCCGTTGCTGAGTCTTCACTAGGAAAAAAAAAAAAGAGGTGTGTTAACTCAACCTGATCGCTCATGTGAAAACTACAGACTGCCTTGTCTTCACTAGGTTTTTAAATCATGTTAGCTAACTCAAGATGAGAATGCACCTTTGTTTCCTGGTGAATACAAGATCCATATAAGGGGCAATACCTTGAATGCAGCTGGAAACAAGCTGGTACAGAAGGAAGCTGCCTGCTTATTAAGCTGTGTATCTTGTCTTGAGCACATATGATACCTATGTTCGATGGCCTCCTTTAGTTGCCTGTGGGGTTTCAGGTGACATTGATTTTGTCTAAAAAGCCCTAAACAGCTTGGGACTTGCCTGATCGAGACTTTCTCTTTCCCCATGCTGCACCATCACAGATATAGTCAGGTGAGAGCCCGAGATGGACCCCCTTTGGTATAAAAAAGAGGGAGCTACTGATAGGGTGTTCTCTGTGTGCATGCTGAGATTCTGGATCCCACATTCTTACCCCAATGCCACTTCCATATAGCCCAAATCTTTTGTCATTAAGAGCATGTTGCAAAGACCATTTATTTGCAATGGCTTTTGGAGAGGTCTGAAGGTATAGAAATTATAATGGAAGAGGCTATATTCTTGTCATTTCAGTGATTGTTTATGTTCATTTAATTTTGTTTTGTATGGATTTTGCTATGTTGCTGGGTGGCTGTTCTGTAAATATTAAGGTGCCTACAGATGTCGAGGAAAGTCCTCTTTTGCATTTGAATTGAAAGAAATAATAAAAGGTAATTCACATCTTTTAACTTCCATGCAATAATTATGCTGACACCGTCCTTTTCAGTCAGGAGGAGGGGAGAGAGAACCACTGGATTTAATTAGCTCTTTATAGCTCATTTCATTCACAGATATCAAAGTCCTTTACAAAGGAAGGGACATATCATTTTTCCAGTTTTACTGATGGTAAACAGAGGTGCATGGAGGTGAAGTGACAGGTCATACAGGAGATTAGTGGCAGAACCAGAAATAGAACCCACCTCTCCAGACTCCCAGCCCAGTGCAGTGACTACTACCTCATAAGTAGCAAAGGCTGCACTGCCTTTTCAGACTTTGTAAAATAGCACCTGGAAGAGATGGACAGGACAGAGGAGCACTGACATGCAGGAAAGCTCCCAACTACTGCCATACCAACCCCTTTCAGCAAGAGTCACTGTATGGACTAATATGTGAATGCTAGTTGTAGAGTTGCTCCAAGCTATTCCACTCCTAGTAGCAGGATTTGCTGTAGCAAAATAATTCAATTTTTGGAAGTTTTCAGTCATTGTGGATTGATAAGTTTCCCTCATAAAGTGAACTTAGTGCTGATGAAAGTTTCTGACCAGACAGGCCTGGAAACTGATGTTTTCTAGTTACAGAACAGGTCTGGTAGAGCATAGGAAGCGGTAGTGTCAGCTGCTCTGGCTAACTGTCCTCACCAAAGTATCTTAGGCCTTGTCTACACTACACGGTAAGTTGATGTAAGTTACACAACTTATGTAACTCAAGTTGATGTAGTTTACATCCACTTACTGTGGTGTCTACACCACGCTATATTGGTGGGAGAGGCGCTCCCATTGACATAGCTTCCTCCTCTCATTGAGGTGGAGTACTGAAGTCGATGGGAGAACGTCTTCACCAGGCCTGTTAAATTGATGCTGCATCGATTGCAGCAGCGCTGATTTAGCCCCATAGTGAAGATAAGCCCTTAGCCTGAACTTTGAGGGACGACATCTAGAGGTGAGAGGCCAGATGCAGTTTGGCCCCCGAGATCGCTAACAATGTGTTTCATTAGTGCCAGTTATGGTGTTGCTTTTTGAGAAGCAAAAGTCCTGAAACCCCCTTCATTTCATTTCACCAAACAGCAATCAGATCCCTTTCATTCTAGTCACCTGGACAGCACTGCATTAGAATCTGTCTGAGCTTTCCAGTCCCCACCCCCATTTCAGTATATTTCTATGCCCAATATACTAGGATGACATCTCGGTCACACACCTGCCAGGAACTCAGACAGAGGGAGGCTATATGTGAGTGGCTGGGTGTAACTTGCATCCCTGTCCTTAGTGCCAAAAACAAGCACGTTAATGCTAATCTACCCCTGTCTCACAGCTCAACTGCTTTTCTGTGACTAAGCCCTTTATAATGGTTTTACTAAAATCCCCTTTTGATGGAAAAAATCCCAGCTGGAAGTTTCGGGCACCAGCACAATGTGCAAGTCTGCGGGTCCCTTTCCCCAGCCTCACAAAAGCCTCTAATCGAGTGGAAAATTTGCTGGAGGCCAGAGGTTTGGGTCTGCAATTATTTTTAAGGGATTACCAGGAGAGAATGGGGGTGTTTATGACCCTCCCTCCCTCCCTCTCTTTGTTTTTTGCTCTGTTCCGCTTTCAGACAGACCCAGGCAAAAGCCTTGACCACTGCAGCTGCAGAAACCACCAACCATCTCAATCACAGTTTCATCTCTGTGTACCCACAGGACCAGATCCCAAACTCCAGTTCTAAAGAACCACCACAGTGTCATTGCCCCGGGAAGTCCTCACCAGTGAAGAGATGCACTGTTCTGAACACCAGTTGTTCAAAGCACTTCAGAAAGTGAACCATTTCCAGCCCTGTGTGCCTTGCTGAACTAAAAGAAAGGGACTGCGAGGCAGTGTGGTCCAGTGGATAGGACATGGTACTGGAACTCAGGAGAGGTGGTTCTTTCTATTCCTGACTTTGCAAACATAACAACCATGACACCTTGGACAAATCATTTAATTTCTGTGTCTCAGTTTTACCATCTGTAAAATGGAGATAACAACACCTGCTTGTTTATTAAAGAGTTATGATATCTACAGATGAAAAGGGCTAATGGCCAAGATTATCAAAAGCAACTAGAGATTTTGGCTGACCTACCTGAATTACCTTAAAGGGGCCTGAATTTCAGAGGGTGCGTGACTCAACTCCTCTGAAAATCAAGTCCTTTTAATATGTCTCAAGGTGGGCATCCAAAAATTGAGGTACTCAGAATCAGCAGTCATATTGAAAATTTTGGCCTACTTGTTTTATTCATTATTGGAAATATGGAGTTAGATAAAGAGTCAGCTCTCATTCCACCTGCTCCCCTTAAAAAAAAAAAGTGACATCAGATACAACAACAATAGGGAAACCATTATTTTCTAGTCTCTAAGCTGTGAATCTTTTACGTGGCCTACCATTCCAAAGCCTTATATGACTGCTCCACTCTTCAAGATCCTTCTCTCTGTATCCATTCTGCTCTCCACAGATAGTGCTGTACACCTCGTAGTCTCCATTATGAAGTAATGGCTGCTCTCCATCTACATAGCCAGAGACTCTCTTCCCTATATCAGCAAACAGAACTCCAAATCTCAACCAAAGTATCTCAGGCCTGATTTTGAGCATACCTGGACCTCTCTTAAGAAGAGACTACTCTCTGCATTGTAAAAGTAGGGTTTTTTTAATGCGATATAGATAAATGTGCCCTAAATATTATTATGAGCCTTCCAAACATAAGGTGATGAGAAACAGTCAACACAGATTTATCAAAAACAATTCATGTCAAACCAACCTAATAGCTTTCTTTGACAGGGCAACAAGTCTTGTGGCAACAGGAAGGGGGAAGCAGTAGAAGTGATTTATCTCAGCTTTAGTGAAATTTTTGATAATGTCTCACATGGCTAGAAAAATATAGCCCAGACAAACCTACTATAAGGTAGGTATACAAGGTTGGGAAAGCATACTCAGAGAGTAGGGAAGCGTTAGTACCATTATACAAGGCACTAGTGAGAACTCATCTGGAATACTGCATGCAATTCTGGTCTCCCATGTTTAAGGAAAAAGAACTCAAACTGAAATAGGAGCAGGGAAGGGTTATTAGTATGATCAGAGGAATGGAGAACCTACCTTATGAGAGAACACTCAAAGAGTTTGACTTGTTTAGCCTAACAAAAAGGAGGCCGAGGAGAGATATGATTGCTGTCTATAAATACATCAGAGGGATAAATACTAGGGAGGGAGAGGAGTTATTTAAGTTATGCACCAATGTGGACACAAGAACTAATGAATATAAACTGGCCATCAACAAATTTAGGCTTGAAATTAGATGGAGTTTTCTAACCATCCGAGGAGTGAAGTTCTGGAACAGCCTTCCAAAGAGAGCAGTGCGGGCAAAAAACCTAACTGCGTCAAGACTGAGCTTGATACATTTATGGAGAGGATGGTATGATGAAACTGCTTACAATGGCATGTAGCAGATCTGCATCCGCTAGTAGCAAATATCTCCAGCAGCTGGTAATGGGATACTATGTGGGGAGGGCTTTGAGTTGCTATAGAGAACTCTTTCTCAGGTGTCTGGCTGATGGGTCTTGCCCACATGTTCAGGGCCTAACTGGTCACAATATTTGGGGTTGGGAAGGAATTTTCCCCTGGGTCAGATTGGCTGAGACCCTGGACGTTTTCCACTTCCTGTGCAGCATGGGGCCCAAGTCACTTGCAGGTTTAAATTAGAGTAAGTTGTGGATTCTCTGTAACTTGAAGACTTTAAATCATGATTTGAGGACTTCAGTAAATCAGTCAGCAGTTATGGGTGTATTACAGGCAAGGTTCGGTGGCCTGCAATGTGCAGGAGGTCAAACTAGATGATCATGATGGTCCCTTCTGGCCTTATTGTCTATGTTTTTATCAATGGGCCACAATCAAGAGGAAGGATATATCAAGTAACGTCCCCAGAGATCTGTCTTGGGTCTGGTTTTATTCAGTATCTTCATAAATGATTTGGATAATGGCATAGGGAGTACACTTATACATTTTGTGAATGATACCAAGGTGGGACTTGTTGCAAGTGCTTTTGAAGTATAGAATTTGAATTCAAAATGATCTAGAAGAACTGGAGAAATGGTCTGAAGTAAATAGAATGAAATTCAATAAGAACAAATGTCAAGTACTCCACGTAGGAAGGAACATTCACACATACAAAATGGGAAATGACTGCCCAGGAAGGAGTACTGCAGAAAGGGATCTGGATATTACAGTGGATTTCAAGCTAAATACAAGTCAACAGTGTAAAGCTAACATCATTCTGGGATATATCACCAGGAGTGTTGTAAGCAAGACACAAGAAATAATTCTTCCACTCTACTCCACACTGATAAGATGTCAGCTAGAGTATTTTGTCCAGTTCTAGGCACCACATTTCAGCAAAGATGTGGACAAATTGGAGAAAATCCAGAGGAGAGCAACAAAAGTGATTAAAGGTCTAGAAAATATGACCAATGAAGAAAGATTGAAAAAATTGGGTTTGTTTAGTCTGGAGAAGAGACGACTGAGGGGGGACATGATAATAGTGTTCCAGTGCATAAAAGATTGTTATAAGCAGGAGGGTGATAAATTGTTCTCTTTAACCACTGAGGACAGGACAAGAAGTAATGGGCTTAAATTGCAGCAAGGAAAGTTTAGGCTACACATTTGGAAAAACTTCCTAACTCTAAAGGTAGTTAAGCACTGGAACACTTTACCTAGGGAGGTTGTGAAATCCCTGTCATTAGAGGTATTTAAGAACAGGCTAGACAAACATCTGTCAGGGATGATCTAGATTGGAGGTCCCCAAATTGTGGGATGTACCCCCTTAGGGGGGCAGGGAGGACTGTTCGGGAGTGTGTGGCTGAGGCCTGGGCCAGCCCCAACGGGGGGAGGGGAGGGAGTGCCAACCAACTCCACTTCTGGCCCCTGCCCTGGTTTCTGACCCAGCCTCAGCCGTCTTACACTTATCCATGTTCCTGGCTCCCTGAGCCATGGTCCTGCTCCTGGCCCCAGGGAGGGCATGGACAGAGGTAAGAGGGGGGCATGAGGTAAAAACTTTGGGGACCAGCAGTCAGGTAATATTTAATCCTTTCTAAGTACAGGGGACTGGACTAGATGACCTAATGAAGTCCCTTCCAGTCCTAAAATTTTAAATAAATAAATAGTGGCCCAACAGGATTGGAGCCCGGGATTCCAGTGTTTTAAGAGTCACTCAGTCACAAGGGTATTGAGAAGACCAAAAATAGACTATTTGTAAAATGCTTTGACACTTCAGGAGAATGATTGTTGAGAAATAGAGAGGCTTATTAACTAGCCTCTTCACCCAGTCCCACACATTCCTTTAAAATCCTAGAACCCGACTGCTTCATTTCCGTTTGGCCCAAACATCTCAATGATCTAGCTGATGTGTTCCAACATGAACCAACAGGAGGTATGATTCTGTTCTTCCCACCTAGGGGCCCACCCTGTGAAATACTGAGCACCCTCAATTCCCATTGAAGTCACTGAGAATTGAGGGCACTTGGCATCTTGCAAGAGGCACTCAAGAGTTCACAGAATCAGGATCCCAGGATCTATTGTAGCTCTGGGATCTAGGTGGGATAGAAGAGAATCAGGGACTGACAGGCACAATGACTAAGGCCATCCCTGTTTCTGGTATCCATTTCACAAAACTCTCCTATCCCAGCACTAACATTATGGATCTCTGGACTTCATGGGGCACTTGCCAATTATTTTACATGTATACGATGTCCCAAGAAAATAATTAGAAAGAGGAAACCCCTCTCTAGTCCTTAATAGGAACCCCATACTGGTTGCAAGCTGGACAGATGCAATTTTAAAACACACATTCTGGCCTGCTGCTTACAGTATCACTATATTTTTTCCAAGATACTACTTCAATTCCAGTCTCATCACTAAGGCTACGATTTAATCATGAGTATTTTTAATAAAAGTCATGGACAGGTCAGGGGCAAAAAACAAAAAATCAGGCCCCCCATGACCTGTCCATGACTTTTACTAAAAATACTCATGAATGAATCTTGGGGGAGGGGGACACGCTGTGGGGGGGAAAGCCAGGGGCCCACTGCGGGCGAGGAACCCCAGGGGGCCTGCTGCTGCTCCAGCCACTGCCGAAGGGAGAGTCCTGGGGAGCCTGCTGCCGTGCCAGCCACCGCTGGGGGTGGAGTGGGGGAGAGGGAGCCCCAGGGCCAGCTGGATTGGCAGCTGCTCAAGCGGTCTCTGGGGCTAGCAGCCCAGGGCTGCCAGAGCAGCGGCCAGTGCGGCTGGCTGCAGGACTGCCCAAGGGGCTGGCTGCAGAGCCGTTCTAGCAGGGGCCGGTGTGGCTGTTCCCAGGGCTGCCTGAACAGCTGGCTCCGGGGAGTCCGGCATCCGTGACTGACACAGAGCCCCACTCATCACTAACAGAGCAGGCAGCTGGAGCGTGTGATTGAACCGAGTGAAATAAAAGGAAGTGGAGAAGAACAGAAATAATGCTATCCCTAGGAAATTACAATAGAATGCCCTATATACATGCTATATAAATTTGTTAGTCTCTAAGGTGCCACAAGTACTCCTTTTCTTTTTGCTATATACATGCTGTATGCCTCTCCTCTGCTACTATGCAAAAGGGTGGTCTAGTGGTAAGAGGAGGGAACTGGGAGCTAGGAGACTTATAGCCTGACTTTCAGAGTTGCTGAGTGCTCTTTTCAAGGCTCACTGTATGATCTTAGGTAAATCACACCATCCCTCTGTGCCTCAGATGTAAACTGAGAATGCCACAGCTAACCTATGGGGTGTTGTGAGGCTAAATTCATGAATGTCTGTAAAGTACCTTGAGATCTTTGGATGGAAGTCACCACGGAAGTGAGAAGTGTTGGTAATCATCATCACCACCACTTCCGGGGCATTGTGTGGGAAATCTCTCAGAAGTCATTCCCTATGCCAGGGCAGGTTCTAGCAAGCATGAATTTTCCATCCCCCCATCCCTTCTGTACTCTGCTTTCCTAGAGAATGGCCTTTGAAGGGGAACACGTAAGATGATAAATCTTCTTTTCAGATACAATTCAAGTCAAATAAGTGTAAACAGACTAAGCCTATTTGACTGGTTCTGTGTTAAAAGAAGTTTCTCATATTCAGCTCTGACACAAACATACAAAGAGACTGACTGATTCCAAAAAGGGACACAAGGTATTGTTATCATAAAAGCTGGGGGATTCCCAGAACTGATTCTGTGCCAGCAAAGGATCCATAGCCATAATGGACAATCCTGATGGAAATAATGGTAGAGTCTATAGATACCTGAGAACCACCTATTCCTACACAAAACCTATATATGTCTCACAAACCAGATGTTGCTCCCCGAAGCGCACAGTCTGGGAGTGCAGTCACACTGGCATTCCTACCAGCACACAAATTGAGTGTGACACAATCCACCGTCAACTTGTGACATCATTCCCACTAGCACAGTATCTATGCACTGCCTACAATCACATGCTCACCTTGGCACAGAATCTACAAATCATATACACAAGAATATATTATGTCAACAGAGAAATAGGCCCACAACAGACCCAAGGCTGGGTAACAGCAGAAACATCTTTGAGGAATAATACAGAGAAAGAACAGAGAGCTGCTTAGAAGGAGCTGCCTGTGCTGTCAAAGAGAAAGAGGAAGGCACACAGAGAACTCAAAGGGGTCAGGCAAGTTCCAAGTCTAAAAAAGCTCTACACCTAAACATTAGATCAACCTAGCCCCATCGCTCGGGGCTGTGAAAAAATTCACGCTCTGTGCAACATAGTTAGGTCGACCTAACCCACACTGTAGACACTGCTAGACTGATGGAAGAATTCTTCTGTCGATCTAGCTACCACCTCTCAAGGAAGTAGATTTACTATGACAACAGAAAAACTGCTTCTATTGCTTTAACAAATGTCTATACTACAGTGCTATCGCAGCATAGCTACAGTGCTGATGCTGTGTTGCTGTAGTCCTTGTAGCGTAGAAAAACCCTAAGAGATAGACTTTCACTACAAAATAGAACTCATGGGCTCCAGAGTGCTGCACACAAACTAGGGGTTGCACACAGATGTACTTTCTCTGCAAGGGTGTATGGATTTCACTGCACCCACAGGAGCTTGTACACACTAGCGGTTACTTCGGTATAACTTAAGTTACTCCAGGGTATGGAAAAGCCATCCCCTCCCCGGAGTGACAAGTTACATCAACCTAAGCACCAGTATGGACAGCGCTGTGTTGGTGGAGGAAGCTCTCCTGCTGACGTAGCTACTGCCGCTCCGGGAGGTGGAGTAAATGGGAGAGCTGTAGCGATTCTAGTGTAGACTGGAAGTGAATTGCAGCTCTGGTTGCATTCTACATGAATCATATCATGCTTCCAGGCTAGGAGAGTGACTACCAGAATTAGTGCCTTAGTGCACAGATCCTGCTGTTCTCAGAAGCTAGGGCTGTGAATCCTGGCACTAGTGTCCTGGTGTTTGAATCCTCCTCTGTGATGTTTTTAACAAGCACCAGTCAGGAGCTACTCGGACACAGAATGAAAAGTCTTATTTTTCCTCAGAAAGAGATGACATTGCTTATATTGGATTCAAGGTGGGGGTGAAGGCGCGTTCAGCAGAGGGATGCAATTCTGGAGGCTTTTTATTTTAATAGATAACTATAACTACAGGGGAAAACCTCTGTCAATACCAATCCTATGGAAAATATTGCTCTTGTAGGCAGAAGAGAGACTGGTTGTGTTTGTGTATTCAGGCACTGTATATATGAAAATATTTTAGAGGCCTCTATACTTAGCCATTGTGGTTTAGATCTTTCCCAGGCCAGAGGTAGCTGTGTAAGCATGTAGTCAGCACTGGCCAAACAAGTACTTTAAAAATTATACTATTATTAAGTCAGTTAAAGAAGGTTTCTTGTTTTTGAGATCTGTAATCCAAGATTCAATCGTTCAAAAAAACCTTCCAACATTTACTATGAAAACTGCTTTTCAGTATCTCTCTATATTTAACTGCAGCCAGACCACCTCAGGGGTCATGATCTCATCTGATCTCACCAGCTAGACAATGGTGAGGCTGGTCAGTACTCCAAGGAAAATCCAGGTTCTGCAGGAAGTGATGTGCGTGACTCAGTGGGCACTACTCCTCCTCTGAGTCAGTACTGAATCAATGATCCATCATGATGCTAGACAGTGCTAACCTGCTGGAGATGCTATCTTTCAGATGAGATAAATGAAGGCCTGACCACACTTGTGGTCATTAAAGACAACATGTTGCTTTTCACAAGAATTGGAGTGTTAACTTGGCCAAATGCCAACATGAGTAATTACATTTGGCCTTGCTACATTTTTCCTGAAATTTCTGTTAGAGACAGTAGTTTTTCCTACTTTCTGTCCTAAGTTGTTGCACTGTTCAATAGCTGTTGTGTTTCACTCAGAGGTGGTGGCACTTCGGTGATGGGTGAAGTGTTTCTATTGCATATATATTTGTGCACCATTCTGGGATTTTTCCAGGATAAAAGGCATTAGGGAAATGAGAGATATTTTTAATGGTAGTTGTAAAGTTTTCTGCATTTAATATTTTTATAGCCTTTGGTCTTTTTTTCTATATAATCCAAAAAAAGAAAAGGAGGACTTGTGGCACCTTAGAGACTAACAAATTTATTTGAGCATAAGCTTTCGTGAGCTACAGCTCACTTTCATGAAAGCTTATGCTCAAATAAATTTGTTAGTCTCTAAGGTGCCACAAGTCCTCCTTTTCTTTTTGCGGATACAGACTAACACGGCTGCTACTCTGAAACCTATATAATCCAAGGGCGCCTTATTTCACACCTCCTTTCAGACATGAGTTTTCCCCTCTGATATACAGACGCTCATGAATCCTGTATATACATAGTAAGTACTGTAAAGGTGTTGAACATTAATGGGATAATTGACACTGACAACTCAGCAGTCTGGAATTAGATCAACAAAAGTCTTCTTCTTCCCTAACACCACAGACCTGTGATCACACGCTAGGTTTGCTCTCTCGGGTAAATTTTGGAGCCATGTGACACTTTCAACAAGACCCCCAAAAACCATAAAAAACAACTGGTTCTGGGATTTGGCACAAACTCAGCCCATGTTTGCTGAAAGGTTTGTGACCCTTCTCAGCACAGATGGGACCGAGCTACAGTTTTGCATCGTAACCTGTAGTCTGGACAGACACAAAGCAAGGTCAAATTCGGCAGCTTTGACTGAGGAGCACTTTGAGATTTTGTGTTCAATCTAGGCAGAGATGCATAGCAAAATTCAGAAGCTACACACTCCCATGAATGGAAAGCAAATAAAATTCCTGCAGAGACCCCTGCAATCCAAATTGCACAGTTGCATACAGTTTGAATCAACCTGCTAAAATACACACACCCAAATTGCATGTGTAACCACTCAGTTTTGCCTATACGGTCTCCATTTGCAAGTCAGGTGCATCTTTTGGAACATTTTATCCCTGTCTCTCTTATGTCAATTCAGTTGATGGGCACTGGGTCTTGATATCAAGCGTTATCACCTGAGCAACCACTGAAAAGAAGGGGCTTGGCCAAAAGATTAGTATTCACATTGACAGCTGGCTCAGAACAGCTGCAATAAACATAATGTTTATATGTACGGGTACGCTGTACTGGATGGAATTGAGTTTGCTCTATTATGTGTCATAGGCCCTATGCTACTAACAGACATTTTCCTTTAGTTAATTTGGTAAAGGCCTGGGTTGTTGGAACAGGGAGACTTGAGTTCTATCCCAGCTGCCACTATGAAGTTCAAAGTATGCATGGTATGCAACATAAGAGAACTTGGGAAGTCCTTAGGTGACCACAGATTTGTTACAATATAATGCACTGTTTGGCCAAGCAAAGTGAGGCTTAACACTCAGCTTGATGGCACTTCTGAAGATTGTGTCCAATCAACTGCAAACTTCCAGGGAACATTCTAATCATCAGTGGGAAGAATTTGATTGATTTTGGTGAAGCTGAGAAAACCAGAAAAGCCTGATCTCCGCATACTGCCCATTCGGTGCTACAGGCAAAGAAGCATTATGAGGTCAGAGGCAACTCCACCAGTTACCATGCCCTCCCTCCTGTTTATTTGCATACTTCAATCCCATTGTCTGAAATGAGTCAGCAAATGAAACTACAGGTCAGGGCTGAAGGGTTTTGACAGAGTTGGGGGATAAAGGGGATCAGCAGGGGCTGCTTCAAATCAGGAGCTTTACTGGCCCAGTAGTAGTGAGGCTGGAGATTTTCACTATGGCTCCCTTCATTTACCTTTGCCTGGTCTGCCTGCAGTACCAATTGGGCACTGTCAAGGGGAGAGATGACCAAAGCAGGCAGCAGGATTAGGGTTAGTGGAGGGAGGGAGTGATGACTGGCTGAATTACGTCTGATGTCACGGTGCTATTGCTCAGGTTTCTCTGCCTGCAGCACCAAATGGGCACTGTGTCAAGGGGAAATTGTTGTTGATATTAAAGTGATAAAACAACGAGAGGAAGAGGAGCGGCTTAGACAACTTAACAACAAAAGGTAGGGTTAGTGGCAGTATCCTGTGCATCTGTTACAGGTTCAAGGATAGAGACTTATTGATGACCAAAGATGTCAGACTGGCATTCCTGGAGAATAAAGTACAGTATTTATGAAGAGAACAAGTGCAGAGCTAGCATCAACAGTACAAGTTCTCTCAATTCCAATCTGCAGAGATCACTTGTAGGGCATGAATGTATGGCTCTGTCACACACCTCAATTAGTTCTTTGTCTCAGTGCTGAGATTGTCAGCAAGGGGGCAATTTATGCCGACAATGGTGGTACAGTAGTTTTGGCAATTTGGTCAATTTTCTACTAGGAGCTAGACTGAGACCATGAAATTATTTCTCATAAACCACAAATCAGCCTTCAGGTGATATGCAACTTTCAGTTACTACTGATCTGGGCCAGATTTGTACTGATCACCTAGAGGTAGAAAATATCCTATTACCACATCCCCATTTAAGAACATAGGGACTTGCATACCAGATCAAACCAATTATCTCTCTAGCCTGGTATCCTGTCTCTGAGAGTGGCCAGTACCAGACATTTCAGAGGAAGGTACTACATGCTTGTGGGGTTGAGGAAGAAATTTAACAAGCAAGAGCTGGAGACTAGGGAAAATGTCTTGAAGAAGAAGTGTTGATATTCCTTATAATAGATAGCCTAAAATTCATATCTATATAAATATCTAATCCTCTCTGAATCCTACTAAAGTTCTTGGTCTCACTGACATCTAGTAGTAGTAATGAGTTCCACATGTTAATTATGTGTTGTGTAAGAAAGTATTTAAATTTTACCTTTGTCAAATTTATTGCATTTCAGTTTCACTGAATGTTCTCTTGTCTTCGTATTATTTAAAAATATATACAGGAATGCCTGGTTTACTTCTCATTAATCTGTGTACTTCTGTCATGTCCGCACTCACTCGTCTTCTCTCTACTTTACATACTCTTAATCTTTTTAGTCTCTCGATACCTCTTAGCATTTTTGTCACTTGTACCTGAATCCTTCTATTTCTGCAACTTTTTAATTTTTTTTTTATTTTTTGCTATGGCGAGGCCAGAAGAAAAGTGTCCTACTCTGGCACAGATCCCATTAGTCCTTAAACTGAACAGATCCAGTGCATCTCCATGCACTATTGGCCTCTCTTCATCTGATGAGCAGGTCTAAAGGTCGAGCAACAGAAAAAGGGAGCAATGGAGCAACATGGTATTGCACCAGACCCTTTCACATTGCAGTTCACACTAGTGCGAGAGAGACAATGCCCTGCTGTTCCATGTCAGCCAATGCCAGGAAAAGAAAATACAGTGGCAAGGCACAAACCTTATTCTCTGCTGAGAAATAAGTGCAACAGTCCCAGCTGGGAAGTCCCACAACCACTCATTAGTGAACATCACAGATACTCATTTTTGGAGACTTGTGGGGTGGATAGGCATGTCCTATTACAGTTCTCTGTAGATTGTGTCTCCATATACTCAGATAATTGAGACACAGTTAGGGAGGCTCCCAGATGAAGACTGAGAACCCTCCTGGCCCTGTCTGGGCTGGGAGATGGAGTGTGAGCAATGGTCAGTTACAGGCTACCAGCTTTCGGCTCTCACGTAGTGAACCCTGGGTATATAAAACCATTATAACACTGATCATTAAATAGCACCTTCCATCTAAAGATCCCAAAGCACTCGATAATTCGATTACAAATTGTACAGGTCAGGATCATTTTACGCACTGGTGTAATGCAGCTATTCCTGAAGTGGAGCACAGCAGCTGCTTAATAGTACATGACACAATAAATTAGGAAGTGAAGAATACCTACTTGAAACTACAGGAGTTTAGGGGGACTGTGTAATTACCCATATTGGATTTTGGGCAAGATATTAGGGATTAACAACCCTATTTTTGTGAAAAGTGCCCCGGCATCTTTAATGACAACAATTGGTCAGGCCCCTATTTTTACATCCCATGTGAATGATGGCACCCTCCAATAGCACAGTACCCCCTAACTCCCTGTTGGGACATTGGTTCAATGCTAATAGAGAAAAGGGCATTTCATGCATCACTTCCTCAGACTGTGGGTTTTCCTTTGATGTTTCCTACCTGAAGTACTAACCTAGTCCCATCTTGTGTAATTTAGGGAATTATAGCCTGAGATGACAGAGCAGGAGGAATGGGGAGCAAAATATAGGCGGGGAAGTTAGTGTTGAGAGGAAAGAGCTTACAGCCAGGGCTCTGGAGCTGTGCTCTGGCTCCGCTCCAGCTCCAGGCAAAAACCTGCAGCTTCACTGCTCCGGAGCTGCTCCGCAGGTTCCACTCCAAAGCCCTGCTTACAGCAGTGGGTCCCAACTTTTTGTGTTAACTCCTCCCGTGCTCTGCCCTGTCCTGCCACACAGTCTGGGTATTTATCCTACATTCACCACTGTGGTATAAGAGTGTAGTAGTGATGGCCCCTGTATTCTCTTGCACCCTGCTCCCAGATCAGTTGCCATATCACTCCTTTTTCTCTCCATTTTCTCTTTCACTCCTATCCTTTTAAATCCCAGTTACCTTCTTTCTTGTTTTATTCCTCCTCCCCACTCACCAGAAGGCTATATGCTGCTCTGGGTAGAGATCCTATGGTGACAACTGCTCATGCTCTCATGGCTGAGTGGAGTGCTGTCCTAAGCTTGGGTTGCTCCTTATAACTGCTGCCCTGTATGCATGACCCATTCTCATGGCCACTGACAGGCCCCTGTAGGAATGAAAAGGAGAGCAGTGGCTTTTAAAAAACCTACCCACTGTTTTTTGTGTATATTTGCATAGGGGGTCAGGATGAGGGGATGGGTGTAGATCACACTGATTTTCCTGCCCACACTGCTCCTTTGCACTGTCTGGTACTCTGTATCCCCTCAGGAGGAAGGGCCTGGCTGACCAGGATGGGAAACAATAGTTTTGGGTCTCAGAATCCAAAAGAGATTATCCTCGTGGTGCATCTCCATGTGTCTCTCCCTGGATCTCAAGCCATGACCTCAGTGTCAATATGCTGGAACCCTGATCTAAAGACCAAAACTCCAAAACCCAGCAATTGCCTTCAGACAGGCAAGGGCTCAGATGCTAGTTTCCATGTCAATAGCTTTATTGGCAGGACAAAGCATCAGACTGTTGCCAGAGTTAATACTTAACTATAGCACTATTACTCAGTGCTGTGGGATTGTACATAAGATGTCCATTGTTCCAGAGGTGTTGACTGAGTCCACCAATTTCAGCTTTCACTGCTGGAATCAAAGGAGCCAGGTACGTCTCTGCCAGTGACTCTGGGTATGTCTACACTATGGGCACTACTGTGTCTCAGCTATGCCACCGCAGCTCTAGCGCTGCAGCTGAGATGACCAGTACCTGCTGATAGTGTGTGGGGGAGGGGGGGAGCCACAACCCCAGCACAGCTCGAGTCACACACACCACTCCCAGAAAGTAGCGGCCCCTCCCTGCAGCTCCCAGCTGTTCCTTCTGCCTCTCCCTGCTGGACACAGTTTGCAGGCTCAGATGTCCCACAGGGAGGGAACCCGGCCACACTATATGACTGAACAATGGGGGGGGAGGGGCACATGATCCCGCATGCCCCTCCATATGCCACTTCTGCACTGCAGCACTATAGCGTAGACACTTCCCACAGCAACGGAAAGGGTTTGTCTTTCAATGCAGTAAATCCACTTCTCCAAGAAACACTAGAATTCTTCTATCTGCCTAGCCAAATCTACACTATGGGTTAGGTTGATCTTACAGTATTGCACAGGGTGCAAAATTTTTCAGAGCCCTGAGATGTAGCTAGGATGATCTAATTTTTAGGTGTAGACCAGGCTTCAGCATATGACCTTGAGCAAGTCACTTAACCTTTCTATGATTTGGTTTCCCCATCTATAAAATATGAATGATAATACCTACTAAAAGGGGTTGTGAAGATGAATTAGTTTTCATTTCACTTTCCAGATGTAAAGTGCTAAACATTATTATTTAGAACTAAAGAATAGAAAATTCAAGAGACAGAACTGATCGGTTTGTAAAATAATGTCTGCTAAAGACTATTAATTTATTAGCTGCCCTCCCTAACAGCAGCAAAGAGGACAGGACAGGATGGCCAAAGAAACAGGATAGCCACAGTCTGTGATAAGGGCTGAAAAAAATGTCACAGCCTCTCCTCTCAACAACACTATGTTATAGAGAGTCTAAACAGCACCCAGCTAGATGATAATGATAATACTCTGAACTTTCTGCAACACCTCACAGACATTCATTTGCATTGCTGTTATGAGGAAGGCTTTACATACGGGAAAAATGAAGTATACAGATTTGTCCAAGGTCAGAGAGCTTGGAATAGAACCCAGGAGTCCTGATTCTCAGTTCCCTGCTCTAACAACTGACAACTTCTAGAGAAATCTAGTTTTATAGGTTTGTATTGTTTTAGTGAGGAGTTCTGCCATTTATTATTGGTATTGCAGTAGTATCCAGAGGCCCCCAGCGTATTAGGCACTGTAAAAACACAAAGGAAAGTTTCAGTCTTGTAGGTTACACATCATTAGAACCTTGGGATAAAAATAAAGCCGTATATGGGATAGTTTGAGTTTTAAACATATTGTGTGTGCCAACAAGACAGCCAAACACAGAGCTTGATGCTCTTCTCACAGCAATGTCAATCATAAGTCACTCAGCTAAAAGAGATGAAATAGAGATCAGAATCAGGCCCAAAAAGTGTAAATTTGTAAACATCTTTTGCTGACAATTCACTTCACTTCATTGACTGTCTTTATGGATTTCTTAGACATACACATTTCTGTGTCTGAATACAATAGCAAATCCAAGGACTCCAGGAGAGTTTGTCGTCATGACTGCCTCTCTTTCTATTTAGAATTATACTTAGTATCGTACCAACTTCTGTACCCAGTGAGCCAATGTGTTTAAGCTATGAACTTTTGTTTTTCTAAGGTGACTTGTCCAAAGACAACTCTTCGTCCTTATTGGTTGTTAAGCAAGAAAAATATGGCTGTCTCAATTTTATTTTTGTAGCTAAAATTAGTTTGTTTTTTTATTTAAAAAGTAGGTTTTATGTCCCTCTTCAAAGACAAGCTGCTGATCTGAACTTAAAAATCCTGTTTGAGTCGACTGACCAGTGAATCCAACCCAAGGCTGAAAATTAAAGCTGGCTTCTCACCTTAGGTTCTACAAGAACTCAACCAAACAACGCTGTGCCCCACACTGCATTTCAAGGAGAAGGTAGATATATTTAGCTTGATGTACACCCTTCCCAAAATGCAGCATAGGGTACAAATGCTTGAGCAGACCAAAGGTAGGAATCTAGCAGAAAGGTCTGTTACTTCTGCTGTTCAGTATGGTGGGTTTTTTTTTTTTGTTGGTTTGGTTAGTTGGTTTTGTTTGTTTTAGAAAACAAGGAACTTGAACCACGAGGCAGTATTCATCTTCAGGTCAGCCACTGAACCCAGGACTTGTGAGGAGATCCTGGAAAGCAGCAGTTTTAATTGAGCTATATATCAGATTTGTTCCTGTGAAGGGGCACACCCTCACTAAGATAGAGCGGGGACTAAGGAACTCCTCTGGGCGTGCTCAACACCAACCAGGCACGTCTGTAAGGTTTGCTGTGTCTGGAGGGGGAGCTTAAAAGGGAAAACCTGCCACAGGAAGGGATGGTGAACAGGGAGGAGGCTGCCCTGCCTTGGACAGCTGAGACAGGCCTGCCAAGAGGGAGACACCAACAACACTGCTCCTGAAACTGCACTACCCAGCCTCACATCAACATGCCCCATGAGGAAGGGCTGGAAGTGGACCCTGAGTAGACTAAGTTCAAAGGGCTGACCTAGGAATAGTGCCTGAATTCCAGGTGACCCTTGCTTTTTTTCAATTTCCCATGGACTCCCCTCTCCCATAAGGGAAGAAAGAGGGGAGAGGACTTGTCCTTTTTGTCTGTTTGTTCCAAGAAGCCCTTGGTTGTCAGCTGGGGCGGGGGGGGGAGAGAAAGTACAAGGACCTGACGTGGGGTCTTGAGGGGACCCCTGCCCCTCACAGTGTCCTATATCTACTGCAGTCCTGTAAGATTTGAGGGGAGAGTGGGTGGAGAGGGGACTGCATCAAAAGTCCCCAATTAAGTTACTTAGATGTCCCTGTGTCCATAATATTTGAACACCTCACACTCTTTTAAATGCATTTATCCCATAACACGCCGGTGAGGTGGGGAAGTGCTATTATCTCCATTGTACAGATGTGGAACTGAATGTCCTTAAGTGATTTGCTCACGTTTCCACAGGGAACCGAACCCAGGGTTCCCAAGTCCCAGGCTAATTCTCCGACTATTGGGCCATTCTTCCTTTCTCCATATCAGCCCCAATGTAAAGATGGGGGGCAGGGGCAGGAATAAAGAAGCTGCAATCCTATATTGTGACAGTTTATACTTTAAACCACGTTAAAGGCAGGCAGGGAGGAGAGGTAAATATAAGAAGGGCTTTCCAGTTTTGAGGAATCTCTGTTTTAGATTGTAGTTTTCCTCTGTATATAGGAAGGTGCTGCCTTTATGGAAAGTGCTCCTACCTACAGTACAATGGGAATCAGAAAGCCTAAGATTTTTGGATTGACAGTCTTACCCTGAATTTTTCTTGGTCATTTGAAAATAAAATAGACATTGGAAAAAAAAAAGTCCCTTTTTGTTTAAAATTGTTCAATCTGGAAAATAACCCATTATCTATCGGACGTGAATCTGGATGTCGGGGCACGTGGAATGCTCAAGACCTGTCTCTGCAGCTGAGTGAACAAGGCCGCTCTCTCTCCACTCAATAAAGGCACCAACTAAGGGCCTCAGCCTGCCACTCTGACTCACATGAGTGACCTCATTGAAGTTTAAGGGAACCCTCTACCTCATTGAGGGGAACTCTTCAATTCAAGGCAAGACTAGGCAGAGCATGATTGAATGGAGCGCTTTTAGTGTAAATGCAGAGTAGTTTTTCTTATCACTCCTTGTTCTCAAATAGAAGCTATGACAGGGCTTGGAAATGAGTATGGCCGTTGTGCCAAAGGGCTTTAGCAACTCAATCAGACCTCAAGTGCAAGTGTAATGTCCACAGACCCCAGTTTTTGGCGAGTGGGACTGAACCTCTGAAGCTTAGTATATGAGTCTCTACTGCATGAGCTAAAAGCCACCTGCCTCTTAACCAAGATTGTAGCAGACTCATCAATCTCTAGATGTCTAGGAACCACTAGAGGAGACAGAGTGCCACTGCAAGCAGGTATGGGTTATACAAGAACTGTTGAGAAAGACAGAACTTTACCAATTCTTTCCTGTGACAATAAAAGTGGATTTTTGTAGGGAAGGGACTATCTTCCATGGAGATTGCCTAGTCTCCCTCCTCTTCCCTTCTGTCCTGGATTGCAGTGACCTTCTTTTATACCATGAAGGCTGAACACAAACTTTTCCACAGCTCGTCAAATCTGCTCCTGAGCCAGCCAGGGGTGAGAAGTGAGCATTGGTCTGGAATGATCCAATGTGTCCAGATGAACCATGATTTGTTACTAATCACAGAACCCTGACTGTGTGGGCTGCCCTCATGGCCCTAGAACAAAAGACCAGACTGTGGTAGGAAATGAATCAGGGTCTTCCCTATGGGAAAATAGGGCACTTCTAGTGTAGATGACAAATCTAAGAGTTAACCAGGCCTTAGAAATTGCTAGGTAACAGTGCCCTGCCTTAAGATCACTGATCAGTAGAGCTGAGTGAATAATTTGCAATATATAATTTAATGAAGTTTGACTTTTTCCTCTTCTCAGATTTTTCAACAGCAATTTACAATTTTTCTCAAATTTTACCATCCAAAATTACTTGGCAGAGAATTCCTACAAATAATTCCTGGTATATAGATTGTTTGTGAACATTTTGTTGCCAGAACATAAGTGAAATTCAACTACTTGGTTAGCTTTGATTGAATACACAGTTGACAGGTATGGTTTCTGTTCCTCAAATGGAGCAACATAACTCTTGGAATCATGTTTATGATACAAATATTTGCATTTATAACTTCAAAATACAAATTCCATCACCACTGTCTATTTGCTTATAATGTACTGTTTCTATGAATGTTCCTGCCAGTAAACTCATTTGCTAAAACATTAATGGAGATCACATACAAAATTGTACAAAAACAATCAACCTGAATTAAATTTTTTTAATTCTAGAAAGTATTAGTGGAAATGTTTGAGATATTCACCTAGCTTTACTGGTCTGATCCAATGATGTAATGTTTGTAATAGTCTTGCCAGAGAAATACATAGGGGATGTTTCTGTGAGAACTGGTCTTTCCTCCTTCAAGAACATGCCTCCTTTTGGTGTAGATGAATAGATATCACACAAGTGTTTGTGAATCTGGCCTCTGAATTTTCAGTTGTCTTTACTCCAAACACAATAGGTTGGTGATAAAAAGTTGGACCAATTGCATTTTAGAAGAGGAGCGAGAACAAAGCAATGCAAAACAAAGAAAGAAATGACTTGTTTCAGAGGTTGGTCTGGATTGTGCTTTGATGCAGCTTCAGAACAGAGTGTTAGCAATTCTGGGGAGAACTCAAAAGAGTTTTTAGAAACAATTGGTACAGGGCCTGGCAGAAAAAGTTCCTGGCAGTAGTGGGACCAAAGGTGTGTATTTTGTTTTGTTTTGTGTGTGTGTATTCTTAGCTAGAAGATGTATGGTAGTTTTCAAGAGTGCCTGTTTGGACAACAGCCAAGCAAAAGATTGTCTCGAATCATAGGTTTAAAACACCCAGCTTCCACATGAGATGTCTAACTACATTGGAAAAATAGCAGAGATCTAATTTGTATATGGAGTATGCAGCAAGAAGCTGAATAGTGAATTAACAACCACAATTTAGAAGGAAAATTTATTTTAGGTAAGAATTCTGGATATTCAGTTGAAAGCACAACACAGAGTAAGAAAAATTAACTTTTCTCAGCCTCTCCAAACCAACCATGTGGACACAACCAAGAATTCAATTTGCAATGAATGACAAGTTATCACACACAAAACATTGGAATAGTCAGCCAGAAGAACCAGTGGGAATACACTTTCGTAGAGCTGGTCAGAAAATGGAATCTCTGTAGGGTTCCCAACTGTCTAATCACACAAACCCAAACACCCTTGCCCCCCCGCTCACTCCACCCACCCCTCCCTCCATCACTCACTCTTCCCCACCCTCATTCACTTTTTCTGGGCTGGGGCCAAGGGATTTGGAGTGTGGGAAGGGACTCCGGGCTGGGACAGGGGGTTGGGGTGCATGCTTTGGGAGGGAGTTTGGGTGTTGGGGGGGCTCAGGCCTGGGGCAGGGATGTGGGAGGGTATGTTGCATGCAGGCTCCGGGAGGGGGCTCAAGCCTGGGGCAGGGGATGGTATGCGTGGGAGGAGGTACGGGCTGTCGGAGGGAGTTTGGGTGCAGGAGGGGGCTTAGGGCTGGGACAGAGGGTTGGGGTGCGGGAGGGAGTGAGGAGTGTGGGCTCTGGCCAGATGGTGCTTACCTTGAGCAGCTCCCAGTTGGTGATGCAGCGGGGCTAAGGCAGGCTCCCTGCCTGCACAGGTTCTGTGCCCGAAGCAGTCGGCACGTCCCTGGGGGGCAGGGGTCTCTATGCGCTGCCAATACCCTGAGCATTGACTCCGGAGCTCCCAGGTCCCGCAGGGAACTGCGGCCAATGGGAGCTGCCAGGGCAGCCTGCCTTAGCTCTGCTGCACTGCCAATTGGGAGCTGCCCGAGGTAAGCGGGGCCAGGGGGCTCCATGCATCGCCCCCTCTGCGTGCTGCTCCTGGAAGTGGCCAGCATGTCCCTGTGGCCCCTGGGGGGGATGGGGGCTCCACGTGCTGCCCACACCTGCAGGCACTGCTCCCGCAGCTCCATTGGCTGTAGTTCCCAGCCAATGGGAGCTGCGGAGTCGGTATTTGGGGCGTGGGCAGTGCACAGATACTCCCTCTCCTCCCAGGGGCCAGGGGGATGTGCTTGCCACTTCCAGGAGTGCCGGCCTAAAATCTCCTGGTTTGGCGTCAGTGGCCTCGGGGAGATAGAGCCTGATTCCAGGAGACACCTGGCAAAACTGGGAGGGTTGGAAACCCTAAATCTCTGTAAACCTCACCTAAAATCAACCACTTGTGCTAGGGTAGATGCAGGGTAACACCTTCAGATCAGTTTTATCAGGCTGAGTTAAGGCCTAGTCTTGAGCTAAAGATGTTAGCCACTTCTTCTAGTGTAGATTCAGGGTAAGATCTTTAGCTCAAATCTAGGCCTTAACTCAACCTGCTAAAACTTATCTGAAGGTGTTATCCTGCATTTACACTAGGACAAGTGGTTGAGTGGGGTGCGTGGGAGGAGGTACGGGGTTTAGATAGTTCATGTTGTCTAAGCCTGACCTAAACTTCATCATCATTTTTCTGGTCAAGGCAAGGCCTTAGTCTAACACATTCCCTTTGGGCCTGGTTAATGTACCAGAGCTTTTATTATGGACCAGAAAGTGCAAGTGGTTACTATGCTCTCTGAATGCTACTCTAGTTATGAAGAACCACAGAAATGTATTTACTTAATTTGGAAGCAGTAGTGCAAAAATACTCTGAAGCTGAGTAAAGACAAGCAAGTGACTTTTTTTTTTTCAGGACAGTGCAGTTTTCTTAGGACTCAGAGTTGATACTGAAGGAATCCATCCAGTTAAAGAAAAAATGGAACCTATACAGATAGCACTGGCACTTAATAAAGTTATCCAGTTGTAAGCTTCCCTGGCCTTAAAACGTGATTGCTGAATTCACTTTATACTCCTCTAAACTATTAAAACATCTAACCAAATTGTTAAAAGGTAAAAATGGGGAATGTTAATAGAAATGGCAAAAAGAATGTGACACAGGTGCACAGGTGTAAGAACCATCTGATTCCATTTTTTTCCTGTAATGCTGGTTTGTGAGACCTCCTGGTTGGAGTGGGAACTGTGATCTCACTCAGATTACACAATGACAGGGAGAAGTCTATTGAATACACATCCTATGCCCTGACAAGAACTGGTATTTATGCTCAACTAATAGGCCTTAAGGTGCAGTGTACAGAATAATGAAATTCCATGAACACCTGTATGGTAGAATGTACTAAACCTGATAGCTGACCATAAAACTTCACTTAAGTTCTTAGAACCCAAGGCTGTGTAGAGTCTGAAGTGATAGTATCTAGTTGGGACTTTCCAAATCTTTCCAAAAAAGACACAAAAATGAAAATGTCAGCATAGTAACTGAATAAAACCATGACATTGTACCAAGCCCAGATCCAGCAAGATTAGAATGAATGGGTGGGTTAGCTAGATAATGTACTAGGAAAGCCCCCAGATTGGCTAAATTTGTAAAAGAAAAATACTGTGTAATTTTATTTTATTTGTTGTATCCATTTTCTATGTTGAGTGTAAAACAAGATTTCAGAAAATTAGAAGTGTAGTATATATAACACCTATGAAATAATTAAACTGCTTTTAAAAGTGAACTTCCAAGTAAGACAAATTTGGGTTTGTGTCCTTTTTCACTATTCTGTGATGTATGAAGAAGGTCTGAAAGCTTTTGTGACCAACTAAGAGAATCCTCTTGTTTTTTTCTTTAAAAGTCAGATCTTGTCTATCTTGGAGATCCTATGGTTATGAACTAGTGAAACTGTGACACAACACATAAGAAATTAATACTAAAAGTTGAACAATTGACAAAAAGAGAATTATAATCAGACTGTTTAAAAACACTGTTTCTGTTTGCTTTTGTTAATGCCTATATAACCCCAACAACTAAAGAACACTTGGGAAAACACTTACTTTATTAAATATTCAATCTCTCAGCTCTTCAGTTAAGATGTAACAACTTGCAATAAACAGACTCCCAAAAAAGCCTCCAACAAAACCAAGGAAATCTTGACACTTCTAGATTTAAGGTAAAAAGCAAGCAGCTCTTTTTTATACATCAGAGAGAAACACATTTTATTTCTTTTTTAGGTCACCTTTAAAAGTTGTATGCAACAGCGGTCTGGACACAGATTACTGATCTGCCTAGGACAGTTTGTTCTAATTGAATATCCTTGCAGGAGGGTCATGTAGTCAAGAGTTCTGAGAGTTTTGGTCTGAACTAGTCTCTCCTCATTAGAAATCACTTCAGCATTCTTGCTTGTGTGTAGTTGAATTAATCTCTCTCAATGACAAACAGTTTCCTTTAGACCAGTAGTTTTCAATCTTTTTTCATTTGAAGACTCCTAAAAAATTTTGAATGGAGGTCCGCGGACCACAGGTTGAAAACCACTGTTCTATGGTAATGACAACCTTTCATGGACCCCTTAGACATAGTCTGCAGACCACGAGTTGAAAACCACTGCTTTAGACTCTTTGGCTAAAATTTTCAAAAGTGACTAATAATTTTGGGGAACCAATTTCAGACAACTTACAGGGACCTGATTTTCAGAAAGTGTTGACCACTCACTTCTGAAAATCAGGCCCTTTTAAAGTGCCTTAAGTCAGACAACTCAAAATTAGAACCACCCAAAAATCAGCAGTCCCTTTTGGAAACGTCAGCCTTAATTACCTCTACTCCAAATACAACAGCACTAACCACAACGCCATTGGGTTAGCTCAAGGAGTTCTAGTCTACCGTGCCAGGAATCAAACCGTTTCTTTCATGTGGTAGACTAAATCAATCAAGAGTCTCTTGCATGGGTGTGCAAGGCACTAATGATTTCATCTTTCAGTCTTTCTTTAGATATGTAAGGGCTGCAGGGTTGGACTGTAAGGGCTAGTCTCTGGAATAGGATTTTAAAACAAATTAATTCAACCCAGCAGAGAATTATACCCTTCCCTTCCCCACTTCACTCCTCTCTCCTCTGCTCTTCAAAGGCTGAGGTGTATATAAATGTTTTCCCAAGTAAATTAAAAACTACAGCAAACTCAAAGGAGTCAAACTCTAAACAAAATAGAAATAGAAAAGGCATACAGTGGAAAATATCTTCCAACCCCATCTCTGAGATTCTGACAGAGGTTTAAAGAGAGACACTGTCCCTTTAAGGATTGCCTCAGCATGCCTGATCTCTGGGAACGATCAGAGTTGCAGCATAAACTGTGTGGATTGTAACTGGCAGACAGGAGGTTTCCTGAAGCCCACTATATTGTACATATTCAGAGAAGGAGTGAGCAATGGGAGGGGGAGGAATAGGGACCCTCCACTCCTTAGAACTGTTAGGCTTCTCACTGAACAGCCAGGTTTAAAAATAAAACCTAGGAACAGGGAGAATTGGCTTCCCAATGTCCTAGAGAGAATGAGTGTCTAACATATATCTGTTTGAGAGAGGGACTGAGCTGCAAACCATGAGCCCAAAGCCGCCAGGAAATACTGCAGCAAGAGCCAGACCCACAGCTCAGCCACAAGAGAACAGGTCAGTCTGGGATGCATGAGACTGGCTGAGGAGTTATATTTAGACAGGTAAACATACACAGTAGAAGAGATGGGATTCAGACAGACCTAGCCATCTGCTTTTGCTGGGTACCAAGAGGAGCACCCACAGCGAAACCATTGAAGGGTAAGAATCTGCAGCCTAGAGCATCACCAAATATGAAGTTATGGCACAGACTGACAATCTGAGCACTTCCTCCCCATTATTCTCAGTATTCCCAGCCCCTCCATGTGGTTTTCATATTAAATGGAAAGGCTTTTCAGGGGTGTGTCCGTGTGAAATTGCAGTCTGAACATAGCTGCAATGCTGAGAGCAAGGTGCCTATGACAAAGTAGGACTGTACTCAGATGAAAGACCTCTAAAGAAAACCATCCTAGGAGATGCAGGAGGTGATGCTGACAATTCAGTAGGCAGTGCTTTCCCCTCTGTCGCTTAATTCAGACCTGATACCACAACCTGGAATTAAGGCCCTGCATTGCTGTGGGTGCCATCTTTCAGATGAGATGTAAAATTAGAGGCTTGGCTATTTGTGATACTTTCTGTAAGGGTTTAAATTCTTCTTGTTTCAGCCAAATTCCAACTAAATAATTAGATTCTCCTCATCTAAATTCCCCTATAGCTTCAACCAAATATGGTATTTTTTAATTCCTGTCCTTAAATAGTCAATGTTGTTTAAATGTGGTTTAGACTGTTAAAAAGCTGCCATGTTTTAATGTAGAGGTGGCTGCACTTCCAAAGATAAATTAAGTGAGCCCTATGTATATATAGCTTGTAGCATGTATTAGTTTCATCTTGGAAAGCACTTTGGGATGAAAGGTATTTTATAAATATAAGATTTATATAGCTACTCTGTGAAACGTGAAACTGCTGTGCTAAATAATGACAATCTGCTTCCGGCTGCCCCATCACTCCACCTCATTATACACAGAAAAGTTCACATAAGTTTTCTAGATTGGGATGTCAGAAGGGGCCATCAGATCATCGAGTCTAATTTCCTGTAGAATACAGGCCATAGAATTTCATCCAGCTACTCCTGTAGAGACCAATAACTTGTGTTTGGCTAAAGCACATCTTCAGAAAGGCATCCAGTCTTGATCTGAAGATTTTAAGAAATGGAGAATCCGCCATTTCCCCCTTGGTAGTTTGTTCCAACGGTTAATCATCCTCACCGTTAAAAATTTGTGCCTTAAATCTAATCTGAATGTCTGTGTTTAATTTCCAGCCATAGTTTCTTGTTATTCCTTTTGTCTGATAAATTAAAGAGCAATATAGTATCTGCAATTTTCCCTCCATGAAGGTACATATACATCATAGTCAAGTCATCTCTTAATCTTCTGTTTGATAAGCTAAACAGGCTGAACTCCTTAAGTCTCTCACTGTAAAGTACTTTCTCCGCCCACAAACCATTTTTGTGTCTCTTCTCCGCACCTTCTCCAATTTTTCAGCAAAGTCTGCATCCCTTTTATTAACAAGTTTATGTCCCTTTCTCAATAAAAATATGAGCTGCAGTTAGTACAAATTGTTCTGCCTTGAAAGTTTTGGCTATTTGAATCCTGATTTTAAAAGGATTACTGAAGTGCTTGTTGTGTGTTCCCAAGTTATTCTGAAATGGTTTACGTGACACTGTCACTCAATTTACACTTAAGTTTTGCTTTAAAAAAAATTGAAAAAAAATAATTAATAGAAATATGTTTATATTGATTTCAATAAACAGGCTATTTGTGATGATTTGCTGCCCTGCATTTCTGCAAATCCAACAGCATCATAGTAGTGCAGAAGAACTCTACAGAATGTGAAACTTACCAGCCTTTTGATACAGAGTGAAATGCAAAGAGCATTAAAGGTGAAGAGTAACAGAATTGCCAAGTCTTGTGAATTTCTTGCAAGTCTCACAATATTTGGCATTTTACTAAGAGCCTCAGCTCCTGTAGACAAGTAATTGCACGAGAATCTCAGCTTTCATGTAAAAAGGTAAGTTTTAGACCTTGCAGTTTCAGGAAAAAAAACTTAAAAATATTCTTTGCACACTCCAAAATCTCAAAAAACAAAAAACAAAACAAAAACCCAGAAGGGAAATAAAAAGAATCCCAATTTAAAAGAAGCACATGATTTTTAAGCCAATCACACATTTTGGGGGGCTTGATTTAAGATTTTTCAAATATTTGAAGTTGGCAGTAATGAAGTGAACTAGACTGTAAAATCCTTTCAACTTCAATACTGAGGCGGGGATTAATAACGTGAAGATACTGTAGTTTTAAGTACCGCATATGATATTTATCTTAGAAAGAAGGTGAATTCAGAGTGTGTTTAAAGAGAAGAGGGTGCTAATATTACAGCTACAAAGTGAGCTAGGAGGAAACTACTTTCCAACAGGAAGGAATCCCTCGCTGACACTCCTGGGCATAAAGACACACATGTGAGATGGAGCCTGGGAGCACAGGAAATCTACAGATGGAGAGAGGCCAGCTTGCCTATCCAATTCTGCCTCACACTCTGAATTGGCAGTTGGACCTCACAATGGTTTTCCTTCTGTATACTTGTCTAATTTCTTTAAAAGACGAAAAATAAATTGTAACATACACTAGTTTCTGCCACACTTGGTAAATATTCCATATATTGACAACACTTGGTATATAAAGAAATGCCACCTTACTTCATATAAGATGATGACTAGGACAATAGTGTAAAAAAGAACCACTCTCTTTTCCTCCCATCCCCTTCTACTTTATTAACCACTCCAGAACTTTGTAAGACACAGGCCTGTGTCTTTATTATTTTTTTTTCTAAAGGACATGCACATGTTTCTCTCCCCTTTTAAAACAAAACTTGTGTATGTGATAGAGGATGGACATGTGCCAGCAAGCAAAAAGTGCTATGACAATATGACAGCCATTTCAGATGGCCAGTGCATGGCCAGCGTGCATAAATAAGTGCATGCATGAGGGAGAGAGTGTAAGAGCAAGAGTGTTTGTGCACATGGGTGAGAAAGTCTAGAAATGTAAACTGAAGAACAGGGTACTGCCAGTATCCATGCACCCAGCCATACTGGGTAGGATAAGGGGATGCCTATACAGACGTGCAAAGGGAAAGAGAGCTTGTGTGTCCCTGCACATGTGCATGCCTGAGATCATTTATTCACCAAGGCTCATATGAAACTGGAGAGGAGAGAGAGATCAATGTGTGTAAAAGAGTATGTCCTAGCACAAAAGAGAGTGTATATGTGTGCACAAATGCATATGTTAGAAAACATATGTACCCATGTATATATTGGATGGGGGGAGATAGATTATACCGGTAAGCCTAAGTGTGTTGGCATGTGCAAGGAACATGTTGATGGGCATATATAAGAGTTCTTTGAGTGAGCAAGAGAGAAAGAATTGGAGCAGGTGGGAGCATGAACACTGGTACGTGCAGTGTTGTTCTGTGTGACACAGAAAGAATTGATTCACATGAGAATGTGTGCGCTGGTGCAGGTGTGAGCATCCACACTTGCATGCCTGGGAGAGAGGAGGAGTGCGTGGGCACGCGCATGTGTATGCCAGTGCTAGTGTGCATGTGAGAAAGGAGTGAGGTGTACATGTGTAAAAGTATGTGCATGTGCACACCCACAAATTCTATGCAGAAGTGGGGGAACAAGTGTGTTGTGTACACATTCAATCAAGTTTGGAATAAGAGATTTTGTGCAAATAGGCATGTGACATTGCACAAGAGAATTAGTGTACTTGTACAATGTCAGAATAAGAATAAGCACGGGTGTTGGTACATAGGCACATGAAAGCTATTAAACATATTTATGCACAAGAGATTGAGAGTTCTAATGGGCATAGTTTTGGGAACATGTGTGTTGGCATACATGAAAGAGATGGGACTATGTTCGTGCACGCAGGCACATAAGCTGTCGGTACAATGATGCTTGTAGAAAGCATGTGTTGGTGCACTTGAGAAAGAGAACGCTGATGCATGATGATGTCTTCATGTTGATGTGTGTGCAAGAACAGATATATGTATGTTTGTATTCTAATGTATATACAAAAAGGGTGTGTGCATGGATGTACATCATTCTGGGACATACTAGCAGGAGTGTTGTAAGGAAGACACGAGAAGTAACTAGGGGCCACCAAATGAAATTAATGGGTAGCAGGTTTAAAACAAATAAAAGGAAGTTCTTCTTCACTCAACCTGTGGAACTCCTTGCCTGAGGAGGTTGTGAAGGCTAGGACTGTAACAGGGTTTAAAAGAGAACTGGATAAATTCATGGAGGTTAAGTCCATTAATGGCTATTAGTCAGGATAGGTAAGGAATGGTGGCCCTAGCCTCCGTTTGTCAGAGGGTGGAGATGGATGGCAGGAGCGAGATCACTGGATCATTACCTGTTAGGTTCACTCCCTCTGGGGCACCTGGCATTGGCCACTGTCGGTAGACAGGATACTGGGTTGGATGGACCTTTGGTTTGACCCAGTATGACCATTCTTATGTAATTCTTCTGCTCTGCTCCGCGCTGATTAGGCCTCAACTGGAGTATTGGGTCCAATTCTGGGAGCCACATTTCAGGAAAGATGTGGACAAATAGGAGAAAGTCCAGAGAAGAGCAACAAAAAGGATTAAAGGTCTAGAAAACGTGACCTATGATGAAAGATTGAAAAAATTGGGTTTGTTCAGTCTGGAAAAGAGAAGACTGAGAGGGGACATGATAACAGTTTTCAAGTACATAAAAGGTTTTTACAAGGAGGAGGGAGAAAAATTGTTCTTCTTAACCTCTGAGGATAGGACAAGAAGCCATGGGCTTAAATTGCAGCAAGGGAGGTTTAGGTTGGACATTAGAAAAAGCTTCCTAATTGTCAGGGCGGTTAAGCACTGGAATAAATTGCCTAGGGAGGTTGTGGAAACTCCATCATTGGAGATTTTTAAGAGCAAGTTAGACAAACCTCTGTCAGGGCTGGTCCAAATAATACTTAGTCCTGCCATGAGTGCAGAGGACCGAACTAGATTACCTCTTGAGGTCCCTTCCAGTCCTATGATTCTGTGCGGAGAGTGAGGGGGTGCACAGGTGTCAATTTCCTCTCATTCACGCGCTTGTGTGTGTTCCCATGCAGACTCACAAACGTTAAGGTCAGAAGGGACCATCGCGACCATTTAGTCAGACATCGTGCACACTGAAGGCAACAGAACCTCACCCTCCCACTCCTGCAATAGGCGCATAACCTCTGGTTGAGTTACTGAAGTTCTCATTTCCTGATTTAAAGACATTGAGTTACAGAGAATCCGCCATTTACTCTAGTTCAAACCACCAAGTGATCTGTGTCCCATGCTGCAGAGGAAGACAAAAAAAAAAAAAACCCCAAAACCCAAAAGCCCAACCCCAAACAAAAAGCCACCCAAAGGCACAACCTCAGGGTTTATGTGCTTGCATCCATAAACCACGACATAGGCACAAGGCAGACTTAAGTCTGCCCAACAGACACTGACAGGAGGATGGGCTTGCTCAGCAGGATAAGTAGCGGCACGTACACCTCTAAAAGAACAGGAGGACTTGTGGCACCTTAGCGACTAACAAATTCCGTTGAGCAGAATTCAGAGTAGCAGCCGTGTTAGTCTGTCTCTACGGTGCCACGGGTACTCCTTTTCTATTGGAGCAGAAGCTTCCGTCAGCTGCTCTAGGTCACCAATTCGAATCCACCTCCTTTGTCGTAGCTGAAAGCTAGAGCCTAGTAAAATCACTCAGTAGCCTTAGTCCAGGTGCCGGTAGACAAATGTACCGAGCCCAAAGGCCACGATATATGCCGCCTCTGTCCCAGCAGAGAGCCAAGGAGTGAATTAGTCAGAGGAACTGAATTCTCTCACCAGGGCAGGGGCCCAGTGGCGGGCAAGGTGGGAGAAAGGCAGCCCTGCTAGCACGGCTCCAGGACTCTCCCTGTGGTGCCTTTCCCCCAAGGCTTGGACGCCACCCGCCGGAGGCTCAGGCCTCCCAGAACGCCGGGCACCTTCCTGCCCCCGGTGTCCACATGCCCCGAGCAATCGCAAGTCGCGACCCCCCGTCGGGGAGGGCTCAGAGCAGAGGCCCCTCTGCAGGCCCGCGGCCGGCCCCCGTTACCCCGCAGCTCCCCACACGAGGTTCAGCCGCCCGTTCGGAAAGCACCAAGTGACAGAAAGTTTCGCGCCCAGCCACGGCAAAGGAGGCTGGGGGACGCGGGGCCAGGTCTGAGCCGCGCGCTCCTCAGCGAGGGACCCCGGCCCACAAGTCAAACGCCCCAGCAGCACAGCCGAGGGGCAGCTCCCGCCCGCAGCGCGGGGCCCGGGAAGCCCGACCCCTCAGCTGCCTGCGGCAGGGGCTGGCGGCGAGCGGGCGAGGACACAACGAAGCTAAGGGAGCAGCCAGGGCCGGGGGGAGGCTTCCTGCCCCCACGGGAGCAGCAGCTCCAGCTTTGCGCCAGCAGGGGAAGGGCGCAAGGGCGCCGCCGCCGCCGCCGCCGCCGCCTCAGGGAGAGGGGCCCCTCCCCCCCCACGCCCCCCACCCAACCTGCTTTTGGCCCCGAAACAGCCGCCTGCCCCTTTCCCTCCGCTGATCCCGCTCCCGCCCGGTGCCCGCCGCCCGACACATCCCGCTCCGCGGCACCCGGCCCTGGGACCGCTCGTGGGATTTACAGCCCGCCCCCGCGCCCGGGGCTCGGCAGCAAGAGGCTGGGCCGGCCAGAGCCCCCGGACGCGGGCTGACGGCCGGCCAGCCAGCCTGCCCCTCCCCGGGGCGAAGGGGGATCAAGGCGCCAGGAAAGCGTCAGGAGGCGGGGCTGGCTCAGCCCAGAGCCGCCCGGTCTGACACCCTCCGGCCAGCGTAACAGGAGCATCGGCGAGCCCCATCCCGCCCCAACCCTCGCTCAGCCCGGCCGCCTCCTACCTGCATCTGGTGGCTCCCCGTCAGGCGGCAGCTCCCAGCCCCGGCTCCGCAGGCAGCAGGTGAGTCCTGTCCCCGGCCGCGATGTCAGGAGACCAGGAGGAGACGCACCTGCCCCCGGGGCCCACCGGCTCTCGCTGCCCTTTAGTCTTTAAATCCGAGGCTCATCCGAGCCCCCCCCGTCCCAGCCCCCCGTGCCCGGCTCCTCGCTCAGCTGCGCCGCTGCTGCCCGGGCCCCGCTCTCTCGCTCTGCCCTGGCCGCGCTGGGGCTGCCCCGGGCTCTTCTCCCTGCAGCGGCTGGGACCGGACTTAACTTTCAGCCGGTGTGTGGCAGCTGCGGTGCCGAGTGCAGGGGCCGGAGCTCAGCGAGCAGATCCCGGGGGCTCCGGCAGCCTCCGCCCCGCCTCCCGCACGCCCTGCGCCAGCCCCCGAGCCCGCCCCGCCTCGCACGGTGCGCCGCTCCACAGAGCCTGGGATCCCCGGGGACTCCCGCCTCCCAGAGCCTGGGACCTCCTCGCCCCAGGGGCTACCTTCTCTGCAGCCCAGGATTCCCCCGCCCCCAGGGGCTACATCGTCTACAGACCGAGATCTTCTGGACACATTCAGTCCCCAATCCCGGGGGACACACCCAGAGCCCCCCACTCGCCTGGGCCTCCATTCCCTTACGGAGACACCTCCCCATTGGGGTTTAAACTTCCTGTAAGAAGCCAAGCATGTCTACATCCCTCCCCATGTACATCCCCTCTCCAGAGCCCAGGGCATGGCATCCTTCTCCCTACACCCTCTAGTGAAACAGACACCTTCCCTCATTCCCTCGGGGGCACCTGGCATTGGCCACTTTTGGAAGACAGGTTTCAGAGCAGTAGCCATGCTAGTCTGTATCAGCAAAAACAACAGTCCTTGGGGCACCTTAAAGACTAACAAATTTATTTGGACATAAGCTTTTGTGGGCTAAAACCCACTTCATCAATAAGGTGCCACAAGGATTCCTCCTTGTTTTTGTTGGAAGACAGGCTACTGGGTTAGATGGACTTTTGGTCTGACCCAGTATGGCTATTCTTATGTTCCAAGATGCAAAGAAGTCTGGTTAGGGAATGCAGATCCATAGGCCAGTGAAATTTTGGATTATGTACTATATATCCTGGACCAAATCTTGGGTAGTTTGGAGAGGAGGTTCTGGGGGTGCCGTGGCTGTCCTGGGGCAGGGGTATCAGTGTGCAATCGAGACCACCGCTGGTGCTCCAGGGAAGGGGGGTGGCGGCCTTAATCAGGATACACATTCAGAGTGCATTAGGATTCACACTCAAAGGTATGAATATCAGACTTCACATTCACAGTGCAATAGGTTCTACATATTAGTTTCCATATTTGGGACCAGAGTCTGTTCTCATTTATACTAGTATAAATTTGGAGGAGCTTCAAATTTAGCAGATTTACACTGGTGTAACTGAGATCAACATCTGGCCCTCAGGGTTACATACCAGCACACTAGTAGCAAGATTTACATTCCCAGCCTCTGAGTTCAGTGACACTTACACACTAGTGCAATAATACCAGGATTTGCAGTCTGGCATATTGGGATCCTCTCATCAGAGCTCCAGTATCAGGATTCCAACTTCCAAATGCAGCAGGGGTAGCATACAAGTGCAAAGGTACAAGAAGTGGGCTAGATTCTGATGTCAGGTACACCAGTTGAAATCCAGAATAACTGTGCAATGGAGTTACCCCAGGCATAAATCTGGCCCATTGGAATCACTTTCTATTTACACCATTTTTACCGAACTCAGAGTCGGGCTTAGCGAGTGTAATTTGAGGCACACACCAGCCCATTAGTGTCTGGTTTCAAACAGCTTTGAGCTTCTGTTCATGTTCAGAGAGAAAATATTTATCTGGGCACTTTTAGAGAAATAGGTAAACATCTGAATGCAGGATATATAGTAAAAAAAGAATTGAAGGTTTTGGCTGTCTTAATTTATGACCAAATAATCCAACATTTCCCATCACCGCACTCAGTTATACCTTCTTTCAATGTGAATTAGGGAGAGCAGAGGTGTGGCTGGGAATAAATAGTAACTCACTATTTTTGGTAGGAAATAAGGAACCATTGTCCTCAGGACTTTATAACCAGAAACATAATAGCTGTTATGGCAAATACCAACTAATTAGAGAGAAACATCGCCTCCAAATTGCACTGTCTGCAGTGAGTGGGGGGGGGGGGGTGAGTTTTTCTCACCTGGAGCTAAATGTGTTTTATGAGATGGGATGTTGTTCCTTGTGTGTTTGCAGAACTTTAACTGTTGAGCATCCAGTCTCCAGCGAGCAAGGCACAGAGCATTTTGTTCACTAATACACACTGGGACTGGCTTCAAAGGATCCTCTTTCTGAGAAGGGGTGCTTCGCAGTGCTGAGGTATCAACTTGTACTGGACCATTTGGTGTGCTACCTAACTACTGTGCTGCCTATCTGCCCTGGTCTGGGGAGGTCCAGGTGCAACTGGTTGTTAGGGGCTATTGGGCCAAAACTCCAGCACTGATGCTATAAGTGTGTAGTGTGGCCGATGCACTGCATAGGGACTCCTGGTGGGGGTGGTGCTTCTGTAAGCCCCTGGAGGCTGCAGTACACCTGGCTACCACTAGGGGAATACTTGAGGGCAAAGGGAGAAGGCACAGAGCTGGGAATACATATAGAGGCTGCAGTAAGGCTACCTACAGAGGCAAAATATAGGGCTGGGTACACGTGTTTCTTGTAGTTGCCAGCCATTGTAGTCCATACAGCACATGGGCTATCCAGTAGAGGAAGGAGAAGGGAATGCAGGTTTGTATGAAGTTAATTGAGAGCATATCACACCCTGCTGCCACAGTCCTTCCTCACTGCCTCTGCTCCTGCTTCTTCAGATCTAACGAGAAGTAGGGGAGGTTTCTGATCCTGGTGGTAGTGGTGGGTGTCAGGTACAAGAGGGAAGAGTTCTGAGCCTGGACAGTTGTGTGTGTTTGTATGTGCACAGAGAGGGGTGTGATGTTCTGGGCCTTGGGGGTACTGGGTGGGAGAGAGATTGGCACTGAGGGAGTGGTTCTGAGCTGTGAAGAGGTTGATGCAATGAGGCAGGCTTCTCAGCCTGGAAGGAAGAGGGGTGTATGAGTGGGGAGGTTCTGAGTTGGTGGAGGTTGGAGAGAGCTGGGGAGGTTTGGGGAGGTTTTGAACAGGGAGGGAAGCAGTCAGGGCTGGTAAGACTGAGTGCAGGGAAACAGAGTGGTTATGAATGAAGATGTGGATGAATTGGTGAGGCATGTGTGTGGGTGGTGGACACAGTAGGGAAGACGGTAGGGGGTGATAGGTGGATACATGTATTTTTTTCCCACCCAACCCCTCAGTGTAAAGTGTCCCAGTTTTTCATTCTGAAAGGGGAAGGGGAAGAGGGTATCTCTTTGTCTTTCCACTGCCCACAAACCTCCCTTATCCCCCACTAAAATGCTTTGCTTTGATACCCTGACCATAACATCCTAGTTTTTGTACTTTAAAAATATGATCTACTTTTGGGGGGGTTTGGAGGGGGAAGTACACTTACTACCTGGAGTCTCACCAGCTACTTTGGGCACTCACCACAAGTGAGATTTCCACTTCTGTAAAATCCATGGAAGATGTCCAAACTCATCTAAAGAGCGGGATGACTCCTGCTTGGTTTAAAAAGCCTCACCAATCAAAACTGAAACTGTGAGGAGAGTGAACTTTGTCCCATGACTAGAGACTGGGATGCGAGTGATAATGAGAAGGGACAAGTGTCACAACAGATCTGTGCTTTGTATCAGCAGGATTAGGAAGCCTGCTGCATCACACCATTTGTAGTGAATGATTTAACTCTTACAGTACCCGGGAAGAGTACAAGTCATGTTCAGTTCTTCTGTCCTCCTTCTCTCCCAAATGCCATAAAAATCATGTTTTCCCCACACCACCCTTTCCCTTTCACCAAGAGAATGAACACTGCCCCCATGTCCCCAACATGAATGAGAATGACCTAAGCTGCAGAAAAAGGGAGGGGAGGTTTCTGAGCAATCTGTGTTCAGAAAGAGATGAGACACTTAGACCCACTTGATAAAAGAAAGACATATAAAAAGTATATTGAATGCAAGTCCCTCTCTTTATGCAGCATGAATCTACAGACTCTATTTTAATAATCTGTACATCCAAAGATGCGAAAAAATATGAGATCGAGACCTTATCATCGGAGAGCAAGCAACACATCCCCAAAGTACCTTTAGCTAAAGTTAGGCCCAGAGGGGTACTTCTGTGGTCCTCTTGAGCTTCGATCTCTTGGGCAGTTTCTCTGTCAATTTAGCATCTGTTTGATAAGATGCCCCCTCTCCAGCCTCATCAAACCCCATTTCAGGCCCATGTCCACTCAAAGCTACATTTAACATTTTACTTTTCTTTACACTTCCTTTTACTAGGACTGATGCTTTGTTTTTAATTCCCATCCACCCTTCTCTCTAGGTTGGAGACTGGTAGCAGGAGGCAGGTTAAGTGAAAAGGGCAGGTTGTGAGGATCTGTGAGAGTTTCCAATAGCAAAGGATGAGAGAGAAGATGGGACGTACAGAATCATTGAAATCAGAGCTGGAAAAGATATGTCCAGCTCCCTGCCAAAGCAGGACTCATTCCAGACAAGATACCTGACTTGCCTTGCATCTCTGGTATTAAAACCTTCACTGCCCCACACCCATCTTCTTTACTTGCCCCGGCAACCCCCTAGCATACTACATATTCTCAGCTGTTATCCACATGGGAATCAGATAGTTTCCCATAGGCTTAAAACTCATGACTTGGGAATTTGTGGTGCTCAACAAAAGGAAATTTCAGTTAAATACCTGGAAATATTTCCTAATGTTGACGTCTATTAAGCTGTGGAATAGGCTCCCCAAAGACATAGTGGAAGCTCCATCCCTTGAGTCATAAGAACAGGAGTAGAGCATGGGAGAATATATTAGAGGGAACATTTCTTCACTAGTCCCTAAGGACATGTGGGAAGGAATGGACTAGAAGATTTAAATAGTTTGTAGTTCTAATTGGTATGAACTTACAATGGCTTTTCCAGCCCCCAAGCGTAATCTTACTAATTAAAACACAATCTCATCCACTGCCAATTGAAAAAGGATTCTTCTTGGCAATCGTCACCAAGGGCTGGTAAAGTCTGTTCTGAATTCTGGAAGGCAGATGTGAGGAGAAGCAGAGGCCAAATGGAGGCTCCATGGGTCAGGCAGGACTTGAATCAAATAAACTACAGTATATGCTTTGGCTGCTGCACTTAATTGGCTCAGAGTTCACTTATATGTATCAGTTGCATCCACACCTTTTCAGATTGCACCAGCCTCCAGAAATACAGACAGACCATGAAGGGTCACAGCAACTTTATCATCAAGAAATCTTTGCAGCTATATGTCATATACCTTTTCCAGAGATAGAGGCTTTTCTCTTTCCTCCTCTGGGTGATGTGCTACTCTTTTCCTTGGAAGGATTCCCTGGGACTGAGAGACATTTCCCTCAGCAGGCTGTTCCCAGGAAAGTGCAGGTTGGCAGGAGCCAGAGATTTACAACTATTTTGCATAAGGTTTTGCACTTGAAGCTAGATGGAGACACAACCAATAGTGTTTGTTCACACTCATATCTTCCTTGAGAGACAGCTTGTTGTTTACATTCACCAGCTGTAAAATCTATGGCCCATCTGCTTTGCCCTTACTGGACAGTTACAGGGAAGGGCAGTTGTGGGAAGCACATTAGGACTCCACAGGCTGCTTGGGACCTTGAGTTGCCCTTTGGCCATCTTGGTTCAGAAGCACCATAAAGACATATGAGGTAGAGGAGCTTTGTCCTGCCCCACCCCCCTCCCTGCTTGATCACCAAATAAAGGGAAAAACACAATTGTTAAGTAATTACCAAATACCTAGAAAACAGAGTCATTGGAACCTTTTAAATGAATTCAGGATTAAAAGACTCTTTAGTAGCCAGATGAGATCCAGGAGAGTAGGTTGTCTCTCTCTGTTGACTTGCACAGCATCATATACTATCCCTGTAGCAAAGCTGGAAATAACATGCAGAGCTCTCGATACCCAGGTCTGTGCTTTAGTCATTAGACAAGCTCCTCTGTGACCATTACAATGGAGTTTGTGGGTTCAACAGTCTTCCTCTACCCCAAATAGGAAACCCCAAGTCATGTGGCAACTGAAATGTAAAGGGTACAACAAGGAAATTTCCAGAGAACACTGCAGGTTCAGTGCCAAGTGAAGGACAAGAATGGATCGATGGAGTTGTCCATACACAGGGAACTAGTGTTTCCTCACTCATTTTTTATTGCAGTTGATTCTTGGGCTCAATTCACTGGTGGCAGACTGGGCCAGACACATCTCAGATGCCACAGAGGTCTCACAGACCCTAAGGCATATAAAGGATTATCATTCCGGCAGATTTCTACCCTAGTCCAAAAAACCTATCCTCTTTCTCTCTGATTTTAACAAGAGACATAGTGGGTATTTCTGTATCACAACCTTAGAAAGTGGGAGTAGGCAAACATTGCAAGGTAAATAATAGGGGTGCAAAACTTCAGGACCAACACATAACAGGGGCTTACATTGAAATTGTGGAGGCAGAGATGCTTTCACTTCCCTCTGGAACAAAGACTCCTCCCCACATTCTGGAAAAGCTTCCCAGATCACTCCCTTTCCTGCATTCAGAGACGGATCTCAGGATAACAAGGACAACTGGGTGACAGGAACATAAGATTTGCCATACTGGATCAGACCCAAGGTCCTTCCAATCCAGTTTCTTCTCTCTGACAATGATCAGCAACAGATGCTTCAGAGGAAGGTGTAAGAACCTTGTAGCAGGCAGATGTGAAACAATCTGTTCTCCACATAGGTCTCATCCTTATCTCTAACAGCTAGAGATTGGCTTAAGTCCCAAAGCAGGAGGTTTAATATCCCTTCCAAAATTAGAACATAAGAACTGACATAATGAGTCAGACCAATGTTCCATCTAGCCCAGGATCCTGTCTCTGATAGTAGCCAGTATCAGAGCTTCAGGGGGAGTGTACTTAACAGGGCAGTTGGAGAGATTTGCCCCATCTTCCCATCCTGGCTTCTGTCAGTCAGGTTAGGGTTGCCTTGAACATTGAGCTGCATCCCTGATCATCTTGGCTAACAGCCATTGATGGACCTATCCTCTATGAATTTATCTAGTTCTTTTCTGAACCCCAGTTATACTTTAGGTCTTCACAATAGCCCTTGGCAATGAGTTCCACAAGTTATTTGTGAATTATGCAACAAAGGACTTTCATTTGTTTGTATTAAATCTCCTGTATAGTAATTTCATTGGGTGACCCCTGGTTTTTGTATTGTGGGAGAGGGTTAATAGCTTCTCTATTCACTTTTCCCATACCATTCATGATTTTATAGACCTCTGTAAAAAGATTCTCTCTGGGTGCCTCCCTAGTTGGGCTGGGCCCCCCCGACATGCCCAATTATCACAGAATCATGGAACCATAGGGTTAGAAGGAACCACAAGGGTCTAGTCTAACCCCCTGCCAAGATGCAGATTTGTTGTGTCTAAACCATCCAAGACAGATGGCTATCCAGCCTCTTTTTGAAAACCTCCAGTGAAGGAGATTCAAGGAGTTCCCTAGGTAGTTTGTTTCATTGTCCTACTTTCTTACAGTTAGGAAGTTTCTCCTGAGATTTAATTTAAATCTGCTATGTGGTCATTTGAATCCATTGCCTCTTGTCCTTCCCTCTGTGACAAGAGAGAACATTTTTTCTCCATCTTTCTCATGGAAGCCTTTCAAGTATTTAAAGACCATTAGCATATTCCCTCCTAATCTCCTCTTTTCCAAACTAAACACACCCAGTTCCTTCAGAATTTGCTCATGTGGCTTGCATTCCATCTCTTTGATCATTTTTGTTGTTCATCTCTGGATCTTTTCCAGTTTCTCTACATTCTTTCTATACAGTGGTGACCAAAATTGGACACAGTACTCCAGCTGAGGCCTAACCATCATCAAGTAGAGCGGTACTATCACCTCCTGAGACTTGCATACTATACCTCTGTTTATGCAACCCAAAATTGCATTTGCTTTTTTTGTGACAGCATTGCATTGTTGACTCATCTTGAGGTTGTGATGCACCATAACTCCCAGATCCTTCTCAGCAGTGCTGCTGCCAAGCCAGTTATTCCCCATTCGGTACTTGTGCATTTGGTTTTTCTTCCCTAAGTGTAGCACCTTCCATTTGTTTTTGTTGAATTGCATTTTGTTGTCTATAGCCCAGTTTTCCAATTTATCAAGTTTGAATTTTAGTTCTATCCTCTAAAGTGTTTACAACTCCCCAGTGTTGTGTCATCCGCAAATCTGATCAGTATGCTCTCTATTCCTACATCCCGGTAATTAATAAAGATGTTAAATAACACCAGACCCAGCACAGATCGCTGTGGAACTCCACTTGAGACCTCCTTCCAATCTGATGTCATTCCATTAATAGCTACTCTTTGTTCGCAGCTGTTTAACCAATTATGTTCCTTAATGGTAGTTCTACTGAGCTCACCTTTCTCCAGCTTATGAGAATTACATGTGGAACTGTGTCAAAAGCCTTGCTAAAGTCCAGGTATATTATGTCTGCCACATTCCCTCTATCCAACAAATCAGTTACTTTGTCCAAGAAGGAAACCAAGTTGGTTTGGCATGATTTGTTCTTTGTAAGCCTATGCTAACTGCTAGTGAACACCCCTTCATACTCCAGGTATTTGTAAATTGGATGTTTTATACCTTGCTCTAGTAGCTTTTCAGGTATCAACTGATCTATAGGTCCCTGGCTCCTCCTTTCCCCCCTTTTTAAAGATGGACACTAATTAAGCTCTTCTCCAGTCTTCCAAGACCTCTCCTGTCATCCATGAGTTTGCAAATATTATTGCCAGTGGTGCCGAGATTTCTTCAGTTAACTCCTTCAGCTCCCTGGGGTGAATAGCATCAGGCCCTCCTGACTTGAATTCATTTAAATTAGACAGATCTCTGACGTGTTCTTTACTTATTGTGTGTGTGAACCCTGGAGTTCGCTGGACTCTCCACACAGCTGGCGGGGGTGTGTGTCTGGATTCTGGCAGTAGAGGTCCTTTTGCTGTCTCAGGAGCCACTTCAGTGGTCCCCCTGTTGCAGGCTGTAGCTTCCTTCTTGTAAAGCCTTCCTCCCTACCATACTTGACTGGCAGGGCTGTAGGGCAGGGCTGCTTTATCACACCCTCATCTTTTCTCCTTTATTGTTTTTGATAACTTCGCTAGTTGTCCAGTCACATGTTCTTTTTTGTGGAAGACTGAAGCAAAGTAGGAATTGAATATCTCCGCCTTCTTATCATCTTCTGTTACCAGCTCACCTTCTCCATTAAGCCGCAGGCCCACACCATCCCTGATCGTTCTTTTTTGTCACAGGGTTGGTCCAGTACAGGCCACAGCCTCTTAATCCTTGTAGTGGGCTTTGCCCTTGTGGGCCTGCTTAGCTTACAGGTGGGGGACAACAAAAGTTCAGTTTCAGCACAAAACAAACCCCTGCTAAAGTCAATAAAAAGAAAAAATGTCCAAGGCATCACCTTATTTTGTTGGAGTCCTTACGGCTGTGTAGCCAAGTCACGGTATGTCTACACTTAAAACGCTACAGCTGCGCCGCTGTAGCACTTCAGTGTAGACACTACCTATGCCAACGGTTGGGGTTTTCTCATTAGCGTATGTAATCTACCTCCCCAAGAGATGGTAGGTAGGTCAAGAGAAGAATTCTTCCGTCGACCTAGCATTGTCTACATGGGGATTTAGGTCGGCTTAACAATGCTATTTCAGTTGTGGATTTTTCACACCCCTGACTGATGTAATTAAACCAATTTAATTTTCTAGTGTAGACCAGGCCTCAGTCTCTCCCTACTGGTTCAACCCTGGGGTTCGCTGGACTCCTCACACAGCTGGCGGGGGTGTATGTCTGGATTCTGGCAGCAGACGTCCTTTTGCTGTCTCAGGAGCCACTCCAGTGGTCCCCCTGTTGCAGGCTGTAGTTTCCTTCTTGTAAAGCCCTCCTCCCTACCAGACTTGACTGGCAGGGCTGTAGGGCAGGGCTGCTTTATCACACAAAGCCTCCCAAGCCCCTTTCCTGTCAGTGCAGGGTTTATACACCTCCTCCCAACATCTCTCATGTTCCCTCTTAGTTGTTTCTTTTCTAAGCTAAACAGCCCTAATCTTTTTAATCTGTCCATGTCTGGAAGCTGTTCCATACGCTTCATCATCTTTGTTGCCCTTCTTTGAACCTTTTCCAGTTCCACTATATCCTTTTTGAGATGGGACAACCAAAACTGGACACAGTATTCAAGGTGTAGGAACACCATAAATTTATCTAGTGGTATTATGAATAGTTTCTGTCTTATATTCTTTCCCTTTCCTTACAGTTCCTGAGATTGTTAGCCTTTTTGACTGCAGTTGCGTATTGAGATGAAGTTTTCAGAGATCTATTGTGACTTCAAGATCTCTTTCTCGTGTAGTCACAGCTAATTTAGAACCCATCATTATCTATGTGTAGTTGTGATTATTTTTTCCAGTGTGCATTACTGTACTTTGAACTTATCAATGGTGAATTTTATCTGCTATTGTTCTATTCTAGTGAATCATCATTAATTAGTATAATTCCTATATATTAAATAGGTTACACCAATCAACTTGAAAGAATTCTACTGCACAATGGGTTTTGGTGGAGTAGGGGGATGCTGATGAAGAGATGGAAGTCCACTAAAGTCTTCAGTATGAACACATACAAGAATCTAACAGTTATTTGTAAGAGCTGGAAAAGCCCCAACTCTCCTTCCATTTTTGAAATAGGTGGAACAGCCAGCCCCAACTCTCCTTCCATGTTGAAATAGGTGGAACAGGCCACTGCAATTTATTACAAATCTGCACTGCTGTATAGGGAGAAGGCATATATTGTGTTCACATGGTGTTCTTTTGCAAATTATTTTAACAGCAGCAACAAAAGATTGTACATTGGGAAACCTAGGGAGAATCTGATGAATTTACACCTCTCCTCTATTTTTTAACCTATTTAGTTCCTTTATTTTTTCTTTTTAATTTCTTTCTCTACCAACTTAAATGTTCTCTTATAATTTACTTGCTAAAGAAAGAGACACTTCTTGCTGTATTCTGTCAGAAGCCAATTAGATGTCATCCTTTTGCAATAACAATAAATTAAAAAACTGATAAGGTGTCATCAAGATAAATGAAATAAATAGATACAAAGCAGTCAAACAGAGAAGCACAGGTAACTAATTGGGTCAAGTAATTAATCAGGGTCTCCAGGGGTTTCCATTGGCCAAATCCCTGGTAGAGTGGAGATGTTCTGCAAGAAGCCTGTATAGAGGGAGGTCCTGAGTGAGATCTGTATTAGGATTAATACTGTTTAATATCTTCATATTAAGGGAGGACACATGGACTAGTCATTAAAGTACAGGGATGGGTGTCAGGAGAATTGGATTCTCCCCAGCTCTGCCATAGACTCACTGTGTGGCCTTGAGTACACAGGCTCTATATAGTCTTTAGATTCTTCTTTAGAGGGGATTTACCAACTGCTTGAAGGCTGTTTGAATAGCTGGAGCAGTGCAAAGCAGTCTCTGGCCCTTATCATTTAAAAGCGCCCAGCAATGTTGCTGCTGTGTGCACACCAACCTGATTTATGTACCCACATAGACTCATACACTTTAAGCTCATAAGGGACCATCACGATCACCTAGTCTGACCTCTTGAACATTGCAGGCCACAGACCATTACCCACCCACTCTTGTTATAGACCCATAGCCCTCTGGCTGAATTACTGAAGTCCTCAAATCATGATTTAAAGACTTCAAGTTACAGAGAATCCTCCATTTACTATAGTTTAAACCTGCAAGACCCATGCTGCAGAGGAAGGCGAAAACCCCCCAGGGTCTCTGCCAATCTGACCCGGGGGGAAATTCCTTCCCAACCCCAAATATGGCAGTCAGTTAGGCCCTGAGCATGTGGGCAAGACCCACCAGCCAGACACCTGGGAAAGAATTCTCTGTAGTAGCTCAGAGCCCTCCCCATCTAGACTCCCACCACTGGCCACTAGCAGTCGCAGATCAGCTACATGCCATTGTAGGCAGTCTCATCATCCCATGCCATCCATAAATTTATCAATCTCAATATTGAAGGCCGTTAGGTTTTTTGCTTCCACTGCTCCCCTTTGAAGTTATTCCAGAACTTCACTCCTTGGATGGTTAGAAACCTTCATCTAATTTCAAGCCTAAATTTATTGATGGTCAGCTTATATCAATTTGTTCTTGTGTCCACACTGGATCTTAACTTAAAGATCTCCTCTCCTCCCTGGTATTTATCCCTCTGATGTATTTATAGAAAGCAGTCATATCTCCCCTCAGCCTTCTTTTGGTTAGGCTAAACAAACCAAGGTCTTTGAATGTCCTCTCATAAAGTAGGTTTTCCATTCCTCGGATCATCCAAGTAACCCTTATCTGCAACTACTCCAGTTTGAATTCATCTTTCTTAAACATAGGAGACCAGAATTGCACACAATATTCCAGATGAGGTTTCACCAATGCCTTGTATAATGGTACGAACACTTCCCTATCTCTACTGGAAATCCTTATCTAAAGCATCCTAGGACTGCATTAGCCTTTTTCATAATCACATCACATTGGTGGCTCATAGTCATCCTGTGGTCAACCAGGCCTTTCTCCTCTGTCACTTCCAACTGGTAAGTCCCCAGCTTATGGCAAAAATTATTGATTTGAGTCCCTAAATGCATGACCTTACACTTTGCACTATTAAATTTCATCCCATTTCTATTACTCCAGTTTACAAGGTTATCCAGCTCGTCTTGTATGCTATTCTGGTCCTCCTCTATATTGGCAATACCTCACAACGTTGTGTCATCTGCAGATTTGATTAGCACACTCCTACTTTTTGTGCCAAGGTCAGTAATAAAAATGTTAAATTAGATTGATCCCAAGACTGATGCCTGAGGAACTCCACTGCTAACCTCCCTCCAGCCTGACATTTCACCCTTTCAGTGTGACCTACAGTGTTGTAGTCTCCCCTTTAACCAGTTCCTTAGCTACCTTTCAATTCTCATATTAATCCCCATCTTCTCCAATTCACATGTTCCTATCACTGTTACACACAAGCAGAGGGAGGATGAGGGTAACATCTTGTCTTCACTTTGAGGCAGGGATTGTGTTTTGTAATGTGTCTGTACAGTTCCTAGGACTGTGGAGCTCTGAATTTCTTGGAATCTTCGGACATTATTGTAATGCAAATCTTTTTTTTCATTAAAGTGATCTGGAATATGAGGTGAATAGTAAAATAATTACATGTGATGATGAGATAAAAGTAGGAGGGGTGGTTAATACCATGGAGTAAAACTGCAGAGGACCTGGAGAGTTTAGAAAATGGGAAAAGACTAATGGGTTGAGTTTCCATTAATGTAAATAATACACTAGAAGAGAAAAGTCACCAGGTCGAAATACACAGAGGAAGAAAATTAGTTAAAGCATAGTGATGCAGATAGAGTGTTGGGGAAAAGAGTACCAGGAAGCACATCATGCAAACATGACGTGATAGTGTTGTTGTAAAGAGGCAAATGGTGCTCTGGGATGGATCTACACCTCTCGTAGACAGCCCCAGATAGCTGACAATTCCTTGTTATTCAGTGTTAGTAAGCCAACAGATAATTTCCTGTGTTCATTTCTGGGCCTCACAAAGGCCAGAGTAGAACTAAAGAGCATAAACAAAGGCAAAAAAAAGGTGAAAAGAGAAGTTAGTGTCCTATAAGGAGACATTTAAAGAAGTGGGTATGTTTGGAAAAGACATGGCAGGGCTAGGGGTAGAACAATGGTCTATAACTATCAGAGAGCTAGTTTTTAAAAAAAAAAAAAAAAAAAAAGAAGGGAAGGGGAGGGAAGGAAGTAAAATAGGGTGAGATTAGGAGTAAAAGCCTGAGGTTAGAAAAAAGAAAATCCAAATTACATTGGCAAAACTTCCACAGTAAACTCAATCAGACAATGGAGTGATCTCATATAAGAAGCTGCTGACATACCATCATCATGTGTTTAAGGGATACCTGCATAAGGTTCAGAAACTGGTGTATAAGTTTCCAAAAATAAGTTAGACAGAGGAACTCCTGTCCTTATATAAGGGTGGGTGCCTCTAAACAACACTTCCAGACCTAACCTCTCTCTATATATTATCACAGGCATGAGGGAGAGAGGTGTATAATTTAGTAACGATAATTTCTCTCTCCTCTGCCGGAGGACTCATCACACCAAGGCTTTATAGGAAGAGTAATATGGAGAACAGTACCAATAATTTGTGGTTATACAACCCTCTACAATGTTTCTAAAAAAAGATTTTCTATAAAATATGTGGCACAAACAGCTTATTCACTGGTATGGTATGATACAAAGATTTTATTGGTACTCATTTGGGATGGTCTGTATAGTTCATGGCTTTACCATTGATGAGTAATTCCACACATCAAATGCATGCCATTATAACCTTTGTACCAAACCACCCTACCATGCAGTCTTTGCTTTGGAGCTGCCCTTCATAGTTAAAAGTCCTTGCTTGGTAGCCATATCTTTACAATGCAAGCCAAAGGGAATGTAATTAAATTGTTTAAACACTGTGTCTCCTAAACATAATAGACAGACTAACACAAAGAAATTAATAGCACCAATGCACATACGGTATGCAGAGAAAAACAAACACTAATAACTAAACAGATTACCAGTCACAGACACAAAATGAGGGAACTATCTGGCAGTAATGGTTTATTTTTCTTGTAAAATATTATGATGAGCGTGGTATAAATACCTGGGTACCAACTAAACAGTTTTATATGGGACAGTGACACTCGAAATGCATTGTGGGCCCCTTCATGCATGGAAAAAACTATTAATTCTAATGAAAGGACTAATTCTCAGATTTTGAATGGGTCAGTAATAGAGATGGGTATAGGAAAGCACAGGGAAAAGTTCTAAATAAATAAATGAATCAGTCGCTGGTGGCTCTGATTGAGGGCACAGAATCTCCAGCTGGTAGGAACAGAAGCAGCCAAAGCAGGGGCTGCTGCGCTAGGAGGGAAGGGGGTAAAATGGGGCTCAGACTAGGCTACCCCCTCAGATCCTCTGTGGACCCAGCACTGTGCAGGGGAGACTCCGGGGGCACCCGGGTCCAGTTGGTGCCTCCCCTCCCCCTGTGGGCATTGCAGAGAGCAGCCCACCAGAGACTCCAGCCAGCAGCCATAGGAAGGCCCTTGTCCACCTTTGGACATCCCAGTGCAACTGCAGAAAGGGCTCTGCCTGTCCCTACGCTGTGCTGTTTGCACCAATGCTTCCCCCAACCCCCCCAGAGGTACATTTACATAGCCGAGGCAGCGAGCTTCTGAGCCTGAGGCGACAGGCGGGGGCTGCCACGCTAAAATCAGCTGTGTAGAGGGTTTGGCCTTGAGCTCCGGCTCTGAAGCCCAGGAAAGGGGTGTCGGGAGTGTGAGCTGCCAGGTAAAAGCGCTGCCGACTCAGCTATGTGTAGCGCGGTGGCGGTGTCCCTGGGCTGGGCAGCTACAGTGCCCCACCTGCCCCTCACCCCACCTCTTGCCTTTGCGTTTAGTGGTTCCCCTCCTGGCCCTGACACGTGGGGCTCTTTGCGGACAGCCCCTAGGTCACGCGGCGCGTGCGTTCTGCCCCGGCCCCTTGTGACTTGAGGCCGACCGTGGCCATTGCCAACACTCGCGCCTTTCCCTGCTAGAGACGGGCTTGAGTCTGTTTGGCATGGACGGTTGACGCTCCCACCCTCGTGCAGCTTTGAGCCCTCTGATTGGCTGCCTGCCTCCCTCTTGCCCGCCTCCTCAGGCAGCACAACCAATCACAGCCGCTGGAGGCGGAGCGTGTGTGCGTGCTCTCTCCCTCCTCAGCCACTCGAAGGCAAACGCCCAGGAGGGGGGAGGCGAGCTGAAGAGTCCTGCCCTCCCCCCCCCACATCACTTGGGTCCGCAGAGGGTTGGGGGAGAAGGGCCCCTGAAACGGTCCCCTCCCCAGCCTGGATGGGGGAGCAGAGATGAGGCTGGGGGGGCTGAACCAGGGACTGAAGGGCGCCATTTACAGTGTGTGTGTGGGTGGGCCTAGGATGCTCCCCTCCCCTCCCGCTGAGCTTCCCCCTTCAGGTGCTGCCCCCCGTCCACCCCATCATAGGACACACACCCCTGCCAACTCCTCCCAGGAGCCCCTGCTTCCCCTTTCCCGCCCTTACCTTACCCCTCCCTGCTGGTGAGCCTCCCCCTCGGGTGATGGTCTGTCCCACTTTGCAGCCACTCCCCAGCGCGGAGAGGAGCCATTGTGGGTTTGGCCCTTGGCAGGCAAGGGCCAGCCTGTAACAGGTTATGCGCCCAGAGCAGGAACCAGCAGCCATGTAGGGTTGCCACCCATCCGGGTTTTACTTGGACAGTCTGGTTTTTGGCTTCTGTGTCTGGGTGCCATTTAGGGCTGCCAGGTCCCCTTTTTGATCAGTCTTGCCAGTTGAAAACCAGGCACCTACACTGCACCCAAACCAAAAGCCCAGCTATCACGGGGCTGGGGGAGGCAACAGGTCATTAACCCACACCAGCCCTTGCTTATCTGGGGCTGCCTCCTACCAGCAGGCAGGCTCCTTGAGAAGATCCGGGGAGGGGGCCAGAGGAGTGAGTGACAGGGGTGGGGCCTTGGGGAGAAGAGGCAGGGTGGGAGCAGGGACTCAGAAATCTGGTTACCAACAATTAGAAAGGTGGCAACTGTACAGCTGTGGACTCCTAGCCAATAGAGTGCTGTGGCCACTAGTCATGAGATTGCTGTGTGTGTGGGTACACATGCCCATAGCAAAACCCCAGCAAATGACAACTCTTGACTGGCAGCCACCAAGCGAGCAGAAATATCTCCCAGGCTGGTCAAAAACCGGCCAGGTAGCAACCCTTTTTTCCAGGTACCTACTTAAAAGTGGTTGGGACATGGCCCAGGTGACATCCCTGGTAGTATGGCCTATGAGAACTGGTGGACAGGATTGATTTGGGGGGAGGAGGGGCAGAATTAATTGCTGGGCATGGACAGGCAGATATGGGAGTTAAGAGCTCCTGCACTAGAGTCCCCAAGTCCCCTTACCTAATACATATGGGAAAGTAGGCAACATTGATTCTCCTCCCTCACAAAAATCAGGAAATTTTATTTTTAAGATTATATTGTGTTTTTGGTCTGTCTTTTGATTTTTGAGTTTCCCCTGTCCATCCCTGAGACAATCTCATGATTTTTGGGGGTCTGGCTCAGGTTTTTTGATCTGTTGAGTTTGGCAATATTGTCTCACTTTCTTTTAATTCCCCTGTTGGACTGTCTTTGTCTGTTTTCTCTTATAATATACTTAGATTGTATGCACTTTGGAACAGGGACTGTTTTTTTGTTTTGTTTTTGTTCAGTACCTAGCACAGTACAGTCCTGGTTCAGGACTGGGGCCCCAGGCACTTAGATCATACAAATAATAGTAATAATAATGACTGAAATCAAATCAGTATTTTAAAAATACAGAATTTAAAGTTGTATATGTTCAATATGCTATATGACCAAGATCTTTGTAAGTGACTTTGGGTTCCCAACTTGAGATAACTTGATTTTCAGAAAGTGCTAAGCACCCACCCTTTAGATCTCTTTAAGAGGTATCAAAAGTTGAGCACCCAAAATCATCAGTCATATAAAAAATGTTGACATTATGTACACCTACAGAGGGCAAAAATCATGAGTGACTTAAAACCAATAAATTTAAAAATGGGTGTTTTTTATTTGTTTCTGATTTCAGAGCCTTTTGAGTTCACTCTGATCATATTTTCAAGTTTGTTTCACAAAGAGGGCTAGACATTAAATGAAAACTGAGATTCTCACATAATCTCATGGGTCCAGGATCTAGGGCTTGAAGAAGAATGCCAAATATCATAAAAATTGGCAACTCTCTATTCAGCACCTTTCAGGATTTGGCCTATATACAGCACTTTTTACAAAAAAGTCAGCATGTTAGGGAAAGTGTATGTGATTCTGTGGGATGCTATATATTTTATTGCATGAAGTTGGGATGAATATATTGCTCATGAATGACAGACTTTAGTGAATGAAGCAAATATTCCCAAACAAGTGGCAAATAAAACTGTAGGGCATGTCGAAACACCATTATATTTTTAGTGGGAAACCTCAGCTGGTGTACGTGGACATAGCTCCTCTGAAAACAGTGGAGCTGCAGCTGCACCCATTTACATTGGCTGAGGATCTCACTCTTGATTTCTTATTATGTTTACTTGGTATGTCCCTTTTCTTTCTTTAAGTCTCCCTTGGCCTTTTCCTATTAGAAACACAATAATTAACTATGGAAGTACTGTCATGGATGTGGGCAGTGGTTAAGTATCCAAAATTATAGCAGTAAAGTCAGGTTTGGAGTTTTGTTTATATTCATTAATATTTTGTTGAATTTTTTACAGTAATTGAAATACCCAAACAATCAGTTATAGGCTAACTGAACAATACTCTATAATACATTCTGTCATGACAAAATTGAAGATTTATTAATGTCATGCTTGAACGAGATATCATGCTTAAAGCTGTAACATGAGTATATGAAATATTTTAGTACTGAATAAGGGATTGTAACAACAAAACAGAAAATGGGGAAAGTTAGCATCATTCATCTCCAACCCATCGCTACTTCGTTGCATGCAAACACAGACAAAAAGAAGACGAGGTCAGAGTTACCTCAGATGACCTCTTATTTGCTATATGGATTTAAGAGTAATTTTCAAATGAGGTAGTAGTCCTTCATTTTGTCACTTAACACAGAGGAAACCTTTGCTTTGCCTATATCAAGTAGCATATTAACCGACTCCATTTCATGAAGAGAAATATTTGTATTTCCAGTGTTCTCAAGAATCATCTCTTTCTCCCTTTGTGACTGTACTGAATTAGGTCCCCCAAAAGGTAAGGGTGAATATAGTCCATTAAATATCCTCCTTGAGACAACATCCCTAGCTGGGATTACCACTAGGTTGTGTGGACTAATGTTGCATTATGTGCATTACACCTCTGACATCTGTTATCTGGCAAAATGCTTACACAATGTAACCAGATGGGGATCCAGCAGGCTCTGTAGTCCAGAAGCCCTTTTCACACCTGGACATTGCTTTATGTGTAATTATTAGAGTATGTAGGTGTGTGCTTGTGCTCACAAGACAGAGAGTCAGACATGTCCTTATTTACACTCACAAATAATTATGGGTGGAAAAAAAATCAATGCTGTTTTTAAAAACATTTAAAAAATCATGTTTGTATAATGTAAGCAATAGGAGTTGCTGGGTGCTTAATACTTCAGGGTACATCTACAGTACAAAATTATTTCAAAATTATTCTATTTGAATTTTTGGAAATGATTTTATACATTCAGTCTTGTGTGTCCCCACTAAAGTACATGAATTCAGCGGAGTGCATCCACAGTACCGAGGGTAGCATCGAATGTTGGAGTGGTGCACTGTGGGTAGCTATCCCACAGTTCCTGCAGTCTCCGCCGCCCATTGAAATTCTGGGTTAAGCTCCCAGTGCATGATGGGGCAAAAACATTCTTGCGGGTGTTTCTGGGTGTGTGAAAGCTATGGCAGACAATTGTTTCACGCCTTTTTCGCATGCAGACGCCATACTGCTTTCAGTAGTAAGGAGCAGTTCAACTATAGGCTGAGCAAGTGCAGAATGGTGGTAGAATGTGCTTTTGGACATTTGAAAGTGCGCTGGCGCAGTTTACTGACTTGGTTAGATCTCAGCATAACCAATATTCCAATTGTAATTGCTGCTTGTTGTGTGCTCCACAATATCTGTGAGAATAAGGGGGAGATGTTTATGACGGGGTGGGAGGTTAAGGCAACTTGCCTGGCAGCCAGTTTTGCACAGCCAGACAACAGGGCGATTAGAAGAGCACAGCAGGGCGAGCTGCGCATCAGAGAAGCTTTGAAAGCCAGTTTCATGATTGGCCAGGGTACGGTGTGACAGTTGTGTTTGTTTCTCTTGAAGTTACCTGCCCCCTATCTATATGAAAGGAAATAAAGTCACAATTGTTTAAAAACTGTTCTTTATTATTTGTTGCACAACACACTGAGAGAAATCAGAAGGTAGACCGGGGGAGAGGAAGGTATTGGGTTAGGGGGGTGGAGGAGGAGGGAAGGACAAGTCCAGAAACCAAATCAAAATTTTGGATATGCCAGCTTTCTGCTGCTTGTGCAGTCCTCTGGGGTTGAGTGTGTGGGTCCTCGCAACTTCCCTCCACCCCCGTGTTCTTGGGCATCTGGGTGAGGAGGCTATGGAACTTGGGGAGGAGGGAGGGCGGTTATACAGGGGCTGCAGCGGCAGTCTGTGGTCTTGCTGCCTTTCCTGCATTAGATCCACCATACAGCAGAGCATGTCAGTTTGCTCCCCCATGAGCGTGACCATAGCATCCTGCCTGCTCTCATCACGCGCGTCCCTTCTCTCTTTGTGTTCATTTAATGCTTTACGGGACTCCGCAATGCCTCCACACATTCAGCTAGGCCCTATCAGTGCGGGAGGACTGCATGAGCTCGGTTCATTTTTTCCACCTTCTAATGTGGACCAGCCTCTGGGACGGGGTAGATGGGGCCGCGTTGAAACATTTGCACCTGTGGAGAAAACGGAGGGTAGTATTTTAAAAGATACATTTTAGAGAGCAAAGGGGACACTCTCTCACTGAAACAGGCAATTCATAGTACACAGCACATGTTCTTTCTGTACAAGGTTGCATTTTGCCTCTTAAACTGAAGTGCCTGCCACTTTAGTATGAGTAAGCCATGACACGCGGTTGGGCAACAGAGTTCAGCTTGCAGGCAGCCATAGGTAAGCCCTAGGGGCACGCGGGGTTCTGCTTCTTCCACATTCATTTCAATGCTTTCAAACTGCTGGTCCCCCTTTCCCATAGCAAGCAATGCCTGGTGGGTTTGCTATATAAAAGGAGGGCCTGCAGGCCCTCTGGGATGATCGCTTCATACAACACCCCCACCATCCTAGCCCGCACCCACCACATGGCTCCGAGGAGGCTCTGAGCAGGGATGAGCCCTTTAAACTAAATGTGAACAGCCCAGCGCAGCTGAGTTTCACTCCATCCCCCACTGCGTGGCTCCGATCAGGCTCTCACTCACCAGAAGTGCCTTCTCCAGGGTCATGGTCTGGGAGCCTGCCTTGGGAGTGGGGGGAAGCTATTGGCTCCAACGGTAAGATTAGTTCCTGGCTAGGGGAGAAAACGGATTCCCCACTTGCCGCCTGTGCACTGTTCTCCTCCTCCTCTTCATCCTCCTCGCTCCGTGCAACTCCCCCCTTGCAAGGTGTCAACGGACAGTGGTGGGGTAGTGGTGGCGTCACCTCCCATAATTGGATGCAGCTCACGGTAGAAGCGGCATGTATGGAACTGTGACCCCCAGCACCCGTTCATCTCCCTGGCTTTTTGGTACGCTTGCCTGAGCTCCTTGATTTTTGTATGACACTGCTCTGTGTCCCTGGAATAGCCTCTTTCCGTCCTGGCCCTGAAGACTTTAGCGTATGTATTTTCGTGTCTTTTTTTGGAACATAGTTCTGCCATAACAGATTTGTCTTTCCAACATGCGATGAGATCCAGTACCTTCCGTTTGGACCATGCTGGAGCTCGTCTGCAAATCAGGGACTGCATGGTCTCTTGTGATGGTGGACTCTGCATGGTCGCCTGTGATGGACTGTGCTGATGGTGACCAAACAGGAAATGAAATTCAAAAGTTCCCGGGGCTTTTACTGCCTACCTGGCTAGTGCATCGGAGTTGAGAGCGTTTTTCAGAGCGGTCACAAGGGAGCATTCTGGGATAGCTCCCGGAGGCCAATAATGTCCAATTGCGTTCACAGTACCTGTAACCTGGAACTGCGATCTCAATTTTAGCGCTACTCCACTTGCTGAGGTGGAGTACAGAAATCGGATTAAAGAGCCCTTTAAATAAAAAAAGAACGGTTTGGTCATGTGGACGGAATCAGTTTTATTTTGAATTAACTCGGCTAATTCTGAAATAACCACATACTGTAGACCAGGAGTCTAACATTAGACTCTTAGTTTTGAAAATCTTGGCCATAGTAATGAAGTAGTAGTAATTACAGCAGATGACCGTGAACAGAGAATTCTTTTTAATGGGATAAATTCATCTCCACAGAGAAAGTTACTGTAGTTTCCATTTACTGATAGCCTTTGAATCTTGTTGATCAGTGGAAAGAAGTTCTCCACAACAATATGTTATAGATCAGCAGGTATTATTTATCACATTTGCCATACAATTCTCCATTGTGGGAATCAACTTTTGTGTATAGAATCCAGATAACAGCATGACTTCCAGTTTATCCTAAATTAAATCCCTAGAAGCCAGAGCATCTTTAAAAGATAGGGACTAGACACTCAGGTTAGACAAGGTAAGCAAAAACATCATGTGCACAAAGCCAAAGATTCCGCACAATCCTATTAACACTTTTGCTGTTCACTTAATTTTATATCATAATTGCTAAACGTGCTACAGCTAACAAATGAGAAGAGAGGCCATCCTATCCAAGTACCTTTTCTAAAACTGAAAGGGGCATGAACACATCCTGTTGGTTAAGACTGATTCAAATAGATTGATGTTTAAGAGATTCACCCAAGAAATAAATTCCTCCTGAGAGCCCCAAGCAGGCAGATCGTAGAACAGAAAAGGCCATTCAATATTGTTGAACCCTTTTTCCGCATCACATCAAGTGAAAAAGCAGCAACCGGGATATCAGATTTTTGTACTTCAAAAGGATAACCAGTAATCCACTCACACCATCCACTGAGTATTAAGCTTTAATCAAACAAATCTGCTACAAATCAGTAGGATAAAGAGAAATCCAGTCCTAGAGCCCAATCTTTGGCCAGAATTTACAATCAATATTGATTAAAGACAACACTGGCCTTTATCCATGACAATCAAACACAAAACTACATTTTTAAAGGATAACAGATAGAGTAAGATTTTTTTCCAGACCCAATAAAATTGTCTCTATTTGGCATCACCTGAAGGTATCTAAAAGGAGGTTTGATGCCCTTTCAGGCAATAGCTTATAATACTTAGGTGGGAATCTGTTTGGATCAGGTAACTTGCCAGTTTTTTTATGTGCATGCTTGTTCCCCATCCACTGCAAGAGATGCATAAAGGGCCTGACTCTCCTGAGCTGAGTACTGCACCTTTCTTTGGCTCTGGTACACCATAGCCCTGTAGAGTTTCCAAGCTTCTCAAGCTTCCCCTGGCTGCTGCTGCATCCTGACTTCCTGAGTAAACAGTTGTACATGGTTATCTCCATAGCTAGGATAGAGTAAATAAAACTAAAGCCAAAATACACTAATCTACAGCAATAAGGATATCAGCATAAAGTATCCCTAATTTCAAAAGTGGCAATGGTTCAAGATATCCAGAATAATTTTGTAGTTTGTTTTCTTATATTTTAATGATTGAATAAAAATAACCAACACTATGAAAATACTAGACCATACAAAAACTATGTGAATCAAATTGCATGGTTACATTTCAGACTCATGATATGCCAAAGTTAAACCTGCATGAATAACTTCTACCGCTATTGCATACAGTCCTTCATCATATGGATCACAATTCCTCTACATCCTTACAAATCCTTGTGTAGCACTTTGGATGCCAGCATACATATCCACAGTATGTATGCATAGGAGGATTAATATGCTCCCTGAAAAGGTGCTGGCTGAAAAAGAGAGCTAATATTCTAGTCAATAAGGAGAAATGGAGGAGATGCACCAGTTCTTTTGTATTAGTACCAGATTGGCACTTCCTGTTTTTTTTTTAAAGTGACTTCGTGACAGATCTCAGACAATCTATGTTGGACCCTGTGTTTGCTTCACCATCAAGGTTAATGTTTAACCACTTAAGGAGACAGGATTCTTATTCACTACCTGAAGATTTCAATTATCAAAGCCACTAGGTGTAACTGGGTGTAATTAAAGTTCAAAGTACTCAGTGCGCTGGGCAATGTCAGTATGTATGGGGCTCAGCACTGGCCACTGTAATCTTGAGGGAAGCCTGTGTTCAGCACAGGAGTGGAGGTGGAAGGAGAGGCATACTCCAGGGAACTATTCAATCATAGGTGTTTTATTGCTTTAGCCATCCTACTCAAGAGTTTTGTATAGAAGGGCCAGATACCTCTGTCAAGGGCAGTAGCTAAGCATCTTAAACAAAAACAAACTGCAGGCTTGGTTGGGCTCAGGATTAGGTATGTGAAAGGCTTTAAATTACAGTGTCTGCAAAATGATTGCACTGGAGTCCTGCAGCACAGCCCTGGAACCAAAGGAGTTTTATAGACAGATTAAAGGAAGAATGACTGAAAGGATAGAAGGGTTTGAACCAAACGTCATTCTGGATCTTAATGAACTTTTTATAAAGGACTAGACCAAAACCCCAGCTCCAGGGCAGGGCTGCAGCTTGAAGTCTGAGCCTTCCTAGGTAGTCAGATCTGTCTCATTTTAGAAACAGCTGTGGGCTGGGTATTTCATATATGAACCCAGATCAGGGATTTCATTGAGGCTGAACTCTACTTGAAGGCACTACATGGGTAGAGCCCCACGATACAACTTTATATCCTTGGATGCAGATATCCGTGGATATAAATCGGTATCTGCGGAGGTGCAGGGCTCCACTGGGTACCTCAGTGGCGAAAGGAGTGTCCGGTGAACTTGGTGCCTGCCCAGTGGGCAGGGTTGGGAGCCTTGTATCCGTGCAGGGCTCTATACGTGGGAGAACAGAGGAGCTGATCCTGCAAACACATACCTGTGCTTTTAGTCCCTCCTTACAGGAGCAGTCCCATGATTTCAATGTGATTAGTCACGTGAGGAAACATTTGCAGCACCAGCCACTTAGGGCCTCATCCAAAGCCCACTGAAGTCAGCTGAAATATTCCTATTGATTTCAGTGGTGTTTGAATCAGGCTCTGTGTGTAGATCTTGGATGTTAATGCTGGATTGAGACAATTGATTATAGGCCCTGGAATGGAATATTAGCAGTCTAGGGAAAAGTGTTTCTCACCGTAGAGTCAGCATCTATGTGTAATTCCTTATTTGAAGAAATTAATGTTTGTGGGTGTAGTGACTAACTTTTGGGAGAACAAAACATATACGTCTTGTGCCCTGAATGAGACAGGGGTCCTGTGGGGAAAAAATAAAATGTTAGAATGTAATTAAAGACTGTATCATACATATGTGCACGGGGGGGGGCAGGGGGCAAATTAAGGGTGTACAAATAACCTAAATTCTGGCATTTCCTAACTTTTGAGTGTTTGATTCTGCAATCTTAACATTATTTTAATGTAGATTTTAAAATGCCGTTATGTATTATATAAAAATATGGCTATACATAAGTGTGTGTGTATATAGAGGCGCCAATGCCGTGGGTGCTCCAGGGCTGGAGAACCCACGGAAAAAAATTACACTGGCAGCCTGTTTCCCCAGTGCCTCCCGCCTGCTGGCGGCCCTGTTGATCAACTCCTCCCCCTTGCTCCCAGCACCTCCCACTCGTTGCGATCTACTGTTCCATGGTGTGCAGGAGGCACTGGGGGGAGCAAGAGCAGGAAGGGGGTGGAACTGGGCAGGAAGGGAAAAGGTGGGGTGGGAGTGGGGTAGGTGTGGAGGTGGTGCCCTGGGCAGAGTAGGGGTTGAGCACAGTGCCTTGATGCGTGTGTGTGGATGGATATACTATACTGAAAATATATATTATATATATATTTTCAATACACAGCACTACAAGAAAATAACTTACTCATAAAGTTAAAAACAGTCTCTGTGTTGTATAATAGCTTTTAAATGGGTTCCTGTAAATCCCCAAACTTGTGCCTCCCCAGAATAACACACAGTTACAGAAAATGAAAGATTTGTTCAAATTGGAAGATCTTTGCTGGAGACGTTTTTGAGTCAGAGCAGCAACTTGCCTCTTTTCTAAAGAAATCAAATGTCTTACTTATACTTTCTATTTATCTATATAAATAAATGATAGTTTTATGCAAAGTGGGTGTAGGTTCTGATCCTTAAAAGTTTGTCTAGTTAATGACTAACTGAAAGCAGGTTTAATATTTATGATGGTTAAACACTAGCTACTGATCATTTATTTACCACCATCCATATCTAAAGTAAACCCCCAATATCAGTTGCTGCATCCTAGAGCTTCACACCCCGTCAGTTACAATAGGTATTTGGAATACTGGAAGAAGTCCTTTGGACTTATCTACTATAAAGGGAAATTGGTAATCTAAACTATTTTTATTAAATATGTCTCTTTTCCCAGTAAGACGCTAACATGGGTTCAACACTGTTTCTGTGATTCCCAGACCTACCATTTTACAAACCATGTTCTATTCTAGAGTACATGATTTTAAACACTGTAACCTGGAGAGACCTAGATTACATTGACTAGGAAAATGGTATTGGAAAAACTAGTAACACCTTGCAAGGAAGAACCATATTTAAACATGATTCTGGCTAACACTGAGACTGTATACACACACTTTTATATAGGGCCCTAAAATACTCTAACTGTTGGCACTTTGTATAGAATGGACTATGTCAATCCGCCTTTCTGTTATTTGCATTACTTGCGTTACAGAGAAGTTTCCATTGTACGACAGGACAGAAAGTGCTTGTATCAAAAGCTGCAGGTGCTAGGTTTCCATTGTATGTAGCAGAGCACAAGTGAGAGTCAGTAGGAGTGTGTGGTGCATACAGATAAGAAGTGTAGGTCTCAGGGGAATGTGGGGCTAGTATATGTAGAAAGGGGCCTCTACTGTAACCTACGTTTGAAATATATTGTAAGAAGGAGTAATAAAAAGTTTAAGCTTGTTTGATCACTGGGTTGGGCATTCTAAAGTATCTCACCTTTTCACTTAAGTCTTGCTTGTTTTTTTTAAATCATAACAACAGCAGTAAACACAAAATCTTATTCAGGATGCCTTGTACTGTTTTACTGCACAACACATAAAATGTAACCCAATAACTAGCATGAACAATGTTGTTATTATGGGCCATCCAAAACATAAGGCAGACTGCAGGGATACAGGAGTTCAACATACCAACTAGAGAGCGTGTGCATTAGCTCAATTGTACTCTGGCAATTAATGGCTCCTGTCTGCTTGAAGATGTACTCTCACAGTGATTTTCAGTTGTCCTCGTGTTTGAAAGGACATATTCAGAAATAGCACTTGCATTATTTTCAAGCTTACAGATATCTCATTTTACAGAGATTGGTTAAATTCAATGCATGTGATTTCATTCAGCTGATCCAGACTCCAACATGAGGCACAGCCTTGCCTGACTGAAGCTGTGAGTTTCTCTTTTCAACCCAAGACACTAAAGTGAGCGTAAAACAGATTTAGGCCATGTGACTATGTTTACACTGACTGGGGATCAACGCTGCTGCGATTGATGCAGCGGGCTCAATTTAGCGGGTCTAGAAGTGAAGACCCACTAAATTGACCGCAGAGCACACTCCGGTCTATTCTGGTACTCCACCGGAACGAGAGAAATAAGGTAAGTTGACGGGAGAGTGTCTCCCGTTGACGCAGCGCGGTGTAGACACTGCGGTAAGTTGACCTAAGTTACAGTACTCCAGCTACGTGAATAATATAGCTGGAGTTGATGCAACTTAGGTCAACTTACGCCGGTAGTGAACACAGGGCCTTAGAATCAAAAGGCTGCTGGACTATTCATTACAGAGAACACTTGAAACCCCTAATCTCTAGGTGTTCTTTTTCCACACTGTCTGTGTTGTGTTTGACTGACAACCAAGTGATTGAAATCCAATTGGTAAAGGAAGTGGAACTGCCAGGCCCACAGAGAGGGGACGCCTTCTCCTGTCACAAGTGAAAGTCACCATCATAGAAACAATAATTCAAGATCTCACGGGTCTCTTGAAGAGATGACCAATCAACAGAAAGAAGCAGGCACAGAACCAGAAAAAAACTCAAGTGGAAAAATCTTCAGTGTAGATGGATAAAAGGAGAAAGCAACATTCTTTCAAAGAAAAATTCATTAGAAGCAAACAGTGTTCTGTCACTTTGGTGAGGAACATCCTCCTCAAAGTGAGAGCATAGATAGGAATAATCTGGTGGGGAGCATTTAAAAGGGATATTTCATCCCCATGGGCACTTGGGACCCACAGTTGCAGCTATGGGTAATTCTCTTTAGAAAGGTTATAAACTCCAGAAAAATGAGGATTTCTGAAGGCAGTGATGAAACAGTCACAGACAGAAATTGCTTGTGCCCACAATATGCTGCTGGAAATAGGACACTCGGTAGAACCCACTTTTTCCATTCTGTGAGGCCTGGCATAGATCACGTTTTGGGACATAGCACCATTCTCATGTTGTTGGGTATCTGATGCCTTGGGGATAGAGCTTTAATTTAGTTTGCACAGGGGATGTGCTTGTGGGCATTTTATTCTATAGGATGATGATTTGTTAGTTTTGAACAAGATGTGCTTCCAGACATGTGACCACACAGGAGATGGCTCTGAAATTGTCTCAATGCGGGGTGTTTGCTTGGGATTCAGGCCCTCTCTGGAGCAATACTTTAAGACAACTTACTTTGGAAACTATCAAGTGGGAAGGATGGAAGCAACAGAAAGAGAATAGCTCATTCTGGATACATTCTGTGTCCCCAGTAGGAAACAAGACCCCTCCCTAATCCAAAATCTGGGGGAGAAAACATTACACAAGACACAATGGGATTGAAAGAAAGACAGCTTAGAGTTTTTAAATAATTTTATAATTTCTTGATGAATTTAGTTTGTGAATAAAAAAAAATGAACAAAAAGTGTTTATATTATCAAGGCAAAGTTGAATATAACACAATTTTCTTTGCAATTTCATTATCCTGTCAGTAACATGACTCCAGCAATAAAACACATACAAGTTGAAGGCAGCGTGCACACTTGCATCACAGACATCAATGTCTCCTGCTGCTGCTTTTCCAAAGGAACTCAAGTATGCCAGACTCTATATCCAAAGCCAATCTCCTCCTCCGCTAAAGTGCAACATGTCTCTTCCAAAGCAAATAAGGGATCCCTGGCTATAGAGTGGGTGTCCCACAAATTTTATTCCTTATGACAATCCACTGGGCTACTCCCAGGAACAATTTAGTAAAGCAGAATCTGGTGTGCTATCCATCATTTAATTAATCAGAGAGAAACAGTAATACTGTTTTAGTGGGCTTGGAGCAGCATGTTAGATCAGCACAGAAATGGTTCCCCTGGCTGTGGTCCCATCTGAGTTATTCTCCTTCAGAAATCTATAAGCACTTTATCAGTATAGCAGCCCCAGGAATTACTGTAACAAATACATCAGTAAATGTTAAGAGAGACAATTACTGAACTCAAAACTTAAGTTCTGCAAGTCTGGCACACGTACACGCCAAATGGAAATTAATGCTCTTCCCAAATACTGAGGTTACTAGATAAAAGCAAAAAAGTGTTATTACATACACTTCTCTAAAACTGAGACCTGATCAGAACCATTGAGAGCTGGGTGAATGGTGAAAAATAGAGTCAGTGTTTGGCTTGAAATTTAGATTTATAGAGCCAAGCTTTTACAAAGTCTAAGACTAGAGCCTATTAACAGAAATGGTTCCCTGATTTTTATTTTTAATGGAAACAGTTGGTTTTGAACAAATAAATCCAAACACTGCAGGACATGAAAGTGAAACTGATTGCCTTAGTTTTCAATGTCCAAACTAGAAAAAGTGCAAAAAGTAAACAAACAGCATAGTGAAAAATAGAACTGTAAAAAATACATTCATTTAAAATAACTTAAGGTGTCACTAACAACACAAGTACAGAAATGTCTGTTTACCAATATGCAGTTTTAAGTTGACAGAGTCTTTTTATATAGTCCAATCTTTGAAACAACTGGAGCAGAAAAGGACTGGAAGCCCTTTAACGCTGCACAAAAGATGCTGGATACAGTTTTAAAAACAGGCACCTGCAATATAAGCATTGCATTATGCAAACTGGTAACTGTAGAAGCCAATATGCATTTGCACATGCCCACATAATTTATAGGTGCAGTTCAAGTGCCAGTGTCTGAAAATTTGCCCCAAAGCATCCAATCCATTTATATCAATGGGTGATAACCTAAAGGACATGCTGGGCTGATAACTTTACTTGTAAAGACTAGTTTCTAAAACACTGTTTCCCCCTCCCATTTCTATACTTTGTGGTTAGTATGTACAGTATAAAACTGGGGGAGAGGGAACATACAGTATGGGGTGATTTCCTAAGAGACCAAACTAGTTTTGATGTCACTAGACTGTTAAAGGCAATTGATTATAATCATGAGCCCACACAAATCGTTTTCCTTACAAACCCAGGAGGAGGAGTCAGAGCTTTGCTGTGTCATAACTTGAATTCCTTTTATTTACATTTATTATTATATTTTTAAAAACACATCTTTTTCAGTTCTACTTCTATCGCTTTTTTTTTTAAATCTGACAACAGACACACACTGTTGGTAACTGTCCGAACAATAGGACCACACAGACAATATTGACAAGCAGAAAACAAAACAGGAAAAAATACCCTGAAAAAGTCAGGGGAAATACCGATGATAAGGTTACAGCACTCACCACACACACTGGAAAAAGTCAGCATTCTTGTGTTTATGCATTTGACACTAAAAAGTTTTGAAACAGTTTTCTTTTTTAAAAAAATTGCAGACACAGCCATTTAATTCAGAAGGATCTGTTGTAGCATAGGGTTCCCTCTTCTTACATGGAAAAAACCCCCATTAAAAACATTATTTTGTTTAAAAAACTGACACACATTCTCTACCATGACCATGTGATTGGCAGAGAAGAGTTTATCTTGTCAGTTCACCACAGTCCAAAAATGCTCTTTGCCTGACCCTCCCACTCCACTAGCTTCACTGAGGCAGTTTTATTTATCCAGAGCCTTCTGTTTCCGCTGTCTGGGTCAGTGCAGATGCTCAGTTGAGTAGGGGCTTCTTTTAATCCCAGACAATTGTACTACTTTCCTTTTTAGTTCATTGAAGTCCTTGTGGAGTATGTACACTGGTGATGTAGTAGAACTTTTGCTTTATATTGGAATCAATAGAGGATTCTTTATCCCACCACCCTTTGTAAGGAAACCTTCATGGTAGTGAGTGACAATGGGATGTATGGGGACTGCTCCATTTTACCCTTTATCAGATGTGAGAATTTCCTAACACAAACATTAGCAGCAGCTATGGGTGGGAGCTATAAGGGTGAGGAAAAACAGATACCACTGGGTTTAGAAAAGAGGGTGTGTGAGGCCGTGGATGTGTCTCTGACATTAGCACTCCTCTGAAGAGAGGTCTCCATTCTTCCCTGGTACAAAATAATAGGAGACACAAAGTATCACAAAATTGCTAGAGGAGGTATTAGTCCAGAAGTACACCTGGAAACGGCACATATAGATTCTTGTATCTCACAACCTTCATCCCCACCCCTGAGATTAGCTGAAGTCGGGATTTTGCAAAGAGGGTTTGGCATTTCTTAGGCGGAGATCTGGCCAAAGGTAGCCCATATAAGAGACAATACCACAAGTGTAGTTTCACCTGGCATGCAGCTCATCAATTCTTCCTCCAATCACAAATAGTGTCACTATTTTTGCAATTCTAGTGTTGCAGTGTCCGTTTCATTAGTGTTTTTAAACCACATTTGGTGCAAAGGAAATGATCTTGGATTCTTGGGGATCATGACTAAGTGGGGTTTGAGGAGCTCCACTTGTATCTACACTCAAACCCTGATAACATATCCTGTTTAATCTATTATGGAGAGTTTCTCCAGTTCTTAAACCTCTCAGCTTCTCTGCAAATAAACACTTTAATAGCTTGAAAGAAAAAATTATTAAACCAATAAAACCCCATAATAATTTTATAGCAAGCGGAACTCCATTAATGTGACAAAAATAAGCAAGATTCCACAGACTCTTATCGTAAGGTTGTCCTTGGAAACTGGACTCTGGGGCAGGAAAACAGAAAGGGCACATGAATTTGCCAGGAATACTACTGCACTGTAGAGCTGTATTTCCTGGATACTGGCTCGGTCTCCCTGGCAGTTGAGATGGGGAAATACAAGTTTAAAAGAGCTGTGATAGGTTGGGCAATTGGGTGCCTGCACACATGCATGCAAGGATACCCCTCTCCCCCAGGGACATCTCTCCCCCCTGCCACCATGTGCATGAATGATATGTCGTCTCATGATGGATCCTATGTCACCTAAATCCATGAGTCACCCTAAGGCTAATGGTATGGCACTCCATAAAAGAAAAAAGGTTGAGATGGGTCATGTTCAATATTAATTAATGGCCAGCCATCTCTCCCCGAATCAAACAGCTCCCAGGGCTATTCAGCATGATATGATCTCTATCTAAGCAGGATAAAGGAGATTATCTGTAACAGTTCACTAGAGATCAAGTCAGATCAAGTCTGTTCCCAGATAAGATCTGGCTCTCTCACTTTACTGAGGGCTTAGATCAAGGTTCACAGTGGCAGGGCTAGGAGCCCAACAAGACTACAGTAGGTAATGGAAGGAAATGCAGCAAGGCACAATATTTCAGATGGAGAAAAACACCAGATGTGTTACTTGAAGATAAAAACCCAATGGCCAGTGTGAAAATTATCCCTGCTTGACAAATCCGTCCAAAGAACAGGCTGGAAGCAGTGTAGAGTGCAAACAGTAGCATTTACGTGGCTTTCACTGCACAAACCTTGCACCCACTGTCATGAGATTGAAATGCTTTTGTTGAGGCAGTTCCAGTTGTACAGAAGTGCAGCCACATGGTGGCAGCTGAGTTAAAGACCCTAGAAGTCCCAGCATGGAAAATCGGGGGTTTCTTGTGATTTATGGGCAGTGCAATAAACAAAGGGAACTGAAGTAATAGCCACAAATGACCACTATTCACTCCCCTCCCCTCCCCTCCACAGAAACACTATCAAGGAGCATCTCAGTAAAAGGTTTACGAGTAGGAGTCATTTAAACCATCGATAAGGAAAATTCCACAGCTTCTCACAGAAAGAGGATTATTTTACAGCAGGGAACAAGGACAGCTGGAGATTTGACCTTATAAGCTAATGGGACAGTCAGGAAGCAGTGGTGGTGGGAAGATGCTACAACGATGGCTGTGATGGCTTTATAGGCAGCATTAAATTCCTAAAGTGAGTAATTCTGGGTGATGAAGAGAAAGCAAGAGGAAAGATTTCAAAACAGTTTCTATCAAAACGTGCTGACTCAAATAATAAGGCCAAGAGAGCGGCTCTGGTATGAGGCATGGCTCAGTGGTATGTACAGTCACTGTCTATGTGTCTTCCGGTACATGCTGTTTCACCCTTGCAAACAGTCAGGTTCCCACTCCTTTCCCACTCTATGACAAAAAAGCGTCAGACACTGCCTATTACGGCAGTGAGAATTAAAGCTGTATTTCTTGATTTGCAAAGCAACAAAGGTTCAAAACAAATAAATGTGAACATCATAGGAAACTCAGGAAGGGACACCATTACTGATCCAGTTCCCCCTAAGACGCTCCCTTTTATACCAATGAGAGGAGAAGACTGAATTCCTTTAAGTGGTTTGCTGTTGGCAATGGATAACCCACTATGTCCTTTCATAATGAGAAAGGTAGAATGAGCTTAGACATGGTTTACTTTAAAACTATTCATTATATTTTATGGAAATGCCAGTGAAAAGCCTTTTCTTGCCTTGACTTTCAGTGCTATTTTCAGATAAGTGCAGGGTGAGTGTTGACTCTCAAGTCTTTGCAAATCATCTTCATATCCAGAGGGGTTAGTCAACCCAAAAATGGAAAAAGGGGTGAAGGAAACTGATCTACAGACTTGAAAGACAAGGAAATAGGGTTAGCTGACTGGGACTACAGCATTTTGGGCAGTGAAAGGGCTCTGTGATGTGGATTCAGAATTTAATGAGGGGGAGAGGAAATTACACTGCAGGCTCCAAATGGTGAAAGGGGTCTATTGGGAGACTGCCCTAAAGGCTTGGATTACGGATATTTAATATCAGATATTTCTAGACTTTGAAAGATCAGTCAGAGCTAGAGCCGAGGCACCAGGAGTCAAGACTGATTGACTACTGACCTGCTGGGAAAGCAATTGAAGAGCCAGCAATCTCTCCACTATGATACTGGTTTCCAAATCTTCCCACCCTCTTCTTTAATGTAACAAAACTCTGTTTTCTTAACCTGGAATACGAGAGGACCAAAAATTCAAAAGGGGATAATTCCTTTAAGGGGCATGTAGGTGATGCCAAAAAGTACTGTCCTTTGAATATTCACAGAGGCTCACTGAAAACTTGCAACAAAACCATGTCTTCAACATTAGTGCAAAGTGCATGAAAGAACATTCAGAGTCCTAGCCATGATGCAGATTCTGATTTGCTAATAGAAGGACAAACAGATCAGCTATGTGAGATCACATCACTTATCAGCAGGGGATTTAGTAAGTGTAAGGGATGGATGGGCATATGACTAAGGCCTCATCTACATTCAAAAGGTGCACTGGTTTAACTAATGGTATGATTTTAAACCAAATTACTTAAACCACTGGAAAGCATAGTGTAGATCAGGGTTCTCAAACTGGGGGTTGGGACCCCTCAGGGGGCTGCGAGATTATTACCTGGGGGGGTCATGAGTTGTCAGCCTCCATTCGAAACCCCGCTTTGCCTCCAGCATTTATAATGGTGTTAAATATATTAAAACGTGTTTTTAATTTACAAGGAGGGGGTCGCACTCAGAGGCTTGCTATGTGAAAGGGGTCACCAGTACAGAAGTTTGAGAACCACTGGTGCAGATACTCCTATTTTGATTTAAGAAGGGCTTATTTTAGTTTAGCTTCAATTGATTCTTAAGATAAATCAAAATAAACCTGATTTAAATTGAAGTAAGTGTGTTCAGACAGCCTGTTCTACCGGTTTAAAAAAAAAAATCACACTTTTAGTCAACTGTTGCAACTTTCTCATGTAGACAATGTGTAGGACTCCTCTCCTGGCAATTAGAATTCACAGAAGCCACTGCCTGAAAAATTATCAACAGTAAGGGAGAAAAGTCAAGTCCCGGAGCTGCCCTGCTGCCCAGAGCCTGTTTGAAGAAAGGAAGCTCTCTGTAAACAAGAATTTACAAGATACAGATGAGATACACTATGATGCAAAATAACTAGGACAGACTAAGAAAGCCAACTAAAGAAAACATTCTTCTGAAAAAAGCAATTCTCAGTACTTCAGAGCCAATGAACAACAAAAGTGAGGCTAAATAAACAGAAATCACCAATCAGAAAATCACCCATATGCTTATCTTGTCCCACAGTTACTGCATGGAAGTGACCAGTGGGACCACATAAGAAGACTTTCCCCTTTTCATAAGAAATCACTAATTTAGAGACAGACAGCAAATCCTGAGATAGCTGATGTGACCAGCTCTTGGCCTTTATCACTGTTCTCAGTTTTAGTATTAAGAAATTCAGGCTTTCAGTTTGTATGGGGAAAAAAACAGCAACAAAAGACAAGTGCTCCCCCATTCACTACCTCAAGGAAAAATCATAGCCACTCAGGTCCAAAAGCCCGCTTCTGTGCTCACTGGATTCAGCAAGTCTCTACTCAGATGTATCCAAAAGCCTCAACAAGAGAAAGTTAGCTGGGAGGCAGATACCAAAGTAGAAAGGCAGTGAGAGGATGAATGCAGACACGATTCAATAATCATAAACTGGAATAATCAAGATAGCATGTAATTTATAAAGTTTTCCTTTCTTTCTTTGTAAAAGGTGCACCAAAATTTCCTGTTCCCTTGTTCTTCTTTCACAATTCTCTCCATTTTCATGTCTTCTTGGACTGACTGGGCTTGGTCACTGGGTGTTCTGTTCTGTTCAGGCTAGCAGCTGAGATCATGATGACTCTTCAAGTGCGTTGACGACTTGCTCCAGAATGTCAGGGCAGTGATCTGCTATCTGCTGTAGGATGGCATTGGCAAACTCCTGCAGCTCAGCGCTGTCCTTCTCACCCTTTTCTAACTCACCATGAAGCTGCAAGAAAAAAAAATCACATTTTAGACCATTATTATTATTTGTATTTTGGTAGGACCCCTTCATAGTTGGCATTATAAGGAAATTGCATAAATGCAAGTCCTTGCCTCAGAGACCTCACAATCTGGGTTTGAGCATCAGCTTTAGAGAGGAAGCCAGAAGCAGTGTAACATTCTGGGAACTACTAGCATTGATATTTTTCTCTGGTTACTTCTCCACAGGCTTGTTAGAGCTCCGAGGAGCTTGAGCTTCCCACAACCTGCTTTACGCTTTTTACCCTAGACTAGCATTGTGATGCTCACATCTTGTCTACAGGAAAATAGACCAGAATAGCTATTGCAGCATAAGCTATCAGGCAATATCTCCCTGTATCCCCTTGTGAGGATGCACTATTTCAGGATAAAAGTCACTTTATTCCAGAATAAGTACTGTGATTTGTGAGCGCAGTAATTATTCTGGAATAAAGTGATTTTTGTTCTGGAATAGTGTCCACACAGGGAGTTATCATGGAACAGCTTATTCTAAAACAGCTATTACATTCAATTTTCCCATGTAGACAAGCCCTTAGGTCAATATGAGGGCCACTTAACTCATCCTCTGCTAGCCAAAGGAGGCCCTGTTGAGGGAACCACATCTGTGGTGTTAGTTGTGAATGTTTAGAGCTGTCATTGGAGGTACAGAGCAAAGAGGAAGAGTCTGTGGGAACAGAAAAGAGTCATGCACTGACCCCAACCATAAAGTCTCTGTAATTTCTACAGTCTCCACCTTGGGAGCTGAAGCTCACAGCCTTCTACTGTATTTTTGGCTCCTGCAGGCATGGGTTGCGACAGTAAGAATGGAATCAAGCAAAGAAAGTAAGTTACAAAGCCAGTTTTCATCCCTTTGCTTAAAAGATTTATAACGAGGCCATTGTAATTTACATTTTTCTGAAATTTGTTACAGTGCATGCTTCCAGCCCAGAAGTGTTTTTATTTGTTGAATATGTGTAGCAAAAATGTTTCTCTTTACTACATATTTCATAAAAAAAAACAAAACTGAGAATATCAAAGAGGCATTGTTAAGTACCCAAATGTTAGAAAAAGCTAAAATTACAATTGCTTGCATAACCCTAACTCTGTCCCTTTGAGTGGACTTTAAATTACATTATACCACGCTATTACTTCTGCACAACACCTTCCTTATTCAGTGTACAGTGCATGGGAAGGATGGGAAAAAAACTTAAAACAGAAATTAACAGGAATGCTGCATACAGTACAGCCACTGTCAACCAAAATTTTATTTTCTCTATGGAAATTAAATACTTATTTTGTTCAGAGAGTACATCTCCTGTCTTATTCGCTATGCCTTGTCCAGATTGTGCAATGAGGACCAAACTTTCTCAGTTACACCACTGTACGTTTCCAGTTCAATTACTCTGCATTCACACTATTATAATTGCAACCAGAATTTGGCTAGAAAGAATAATGGATTCTCAAACCCTTGCCTTATTCATTGCACAGTCTCCAAATTGTGCTTTTGAAGTAAGTGCTGTCATTTCATATGATGTGTTTAACAGGTTTCTATAGGTAGACTCACCAATTAGTTGTGTGTGTAATGACACTTGTGCAAGTAGTGGAATCTTAATGAAGAAAGGAAAATGACTACCTTCACAATGCGAATTATCTAACTAGGAATTGGTAAAGCATGTTCTTATCTGTGACCTGAGTATGGTCATAAAGAAGGCAACCATTATATGATTAAGTGTAAGACATTCACATTTTTGTTTTGTTGTTAGGACTAAGATTTGTGATGGGTGGATAAGATTCTTTCAGCATTTCTGATGTTTCTCAGGACATTACTCTAAAGACAAAGTTAGTATTCTTTGGGGTGGCTGTTACTATGTTTCTATACTTTCAAAACTTAGGATTTCTAACACTGAATTTCCTGTTTCTAATACTATTAAAGAAATATTATAACAACATTTTTGTAAGGTTTATGATTATGTAATATACTTTGGAGAGGGACTTATGCCAAAAATCACAAATGCAAAAGCAACCTGATCATGACTCTCAAAATGACATGAGCTGGGTAAGTGGGGTGGAGGAGGCAGAGGGGAATGCTCTGGACTCTGTAACTGCTCTCAAAGGAGAAAGGAACGAGAAAGGAAATTAAGAAGGAACTCAGCATGGCTTAGAAACATGTTGGATATGTGATTAACTTGGCCTCTCTAGCTGGATGACAGCCTGGCAGCTCTAATAGAATGGAAAAGGCTAGGAAACGTCCAGTACTCAAGCAGGGATGGAAGAACCAACACAGTCACCTAGAAGCTGTGCTAAATTGCAAGGCAAGAGACTTGGCTTCAGGAGCTGCTTTAAGTCTCAAGTTGCTCAAGTTAGTGAAACTCTAGCAACTCAACTACACTCCGAAGACACTACAGTAAAGCACCTACTACTGGCAAATTCATAGAATAGTATTGATACTGACTTTGGTGGCATGGCTTCACTCCCCTGCCCTTCCCCATATGCCAAAGTAAAGTCTTCATGGTGACAGTAATCAGAAGTGTTTATGTTGCATGGAGGTGGGGGAGGGAGAGCAAGAGAAATGTAAAGAGAACAAAAGAGAATATGACATATATAATTCTGCTTCTTTGAAGAAACAACCTCCTTGCAGGATTCCCATTCATGGATTTTGGCTCTTTAGTGCAAGACCAGCAAAACTCCCCAAGCTAAGGTTTTTTTGAAAGCAGTGTTATCAAGGGAATGCATGGCCAGGACCCCTACTGGTTGTCTTGCACCACCACTTAGAGTATAAATGCTGCCCTCTGGCCATTTCAATCAGATGCTCCAGCTGAGTGTGGGGTGAAGCTTCCAGGAAGAATTAAACAGTTCAAGGTGATCAACAGAAAATAAAAAACATCTCAAAAGAGGTAACCGCCAATCTGTGAGGGAAGGTGGATGGACAAGTGAGAATTCTGCACGATGATATCTTCAGAGAAGCAGAATTAAAAGTTAAATAATTTCCTCTTTGCTAAACATGCTATTTGTGTCAGGAGTCTCATTTCTGGAGAGTAATCTCTTCAAAGAAAGATAAAAGTAGAGCTCCAGTGAGCAACAATAATTAAGGTCAACGCCAACAGTGGGAACAGGGAGAGTTTATCTAAATGTATACACAAATTCATATGCATTACTAAGATTCCTTGCAAACTCAACATAAACAATGTACAACAATGTACAGCACACAGCCAAAAGAAAGAAAATCCAACTGAAAATACGGGACTTCATGAAGTAAAGCAAATCATTCTGTGGGTTGGAGATGTTTGGCTTTTTCTACCTTGGAAACTAGTTTTGGAACATGAAGAGTCTACAACAAGATTCCTCCCCCACAACGCTGAATACATGCAATAATGCTTTGTAAATAAGCATGGGCAGAGAAGTCTGTATAGCTATTTTGCAGATGTCTGTGATGGAAACATTTCTGAAAATGTTGTGGTGGCACAACCTTGCCTTGAATTGAATGAGCATTGAAAAAGCTAGTTTCAGGGCAGTCAGATTTAACAATGTGAAATGTAATCAGACATCCACTTAGACACTGTCCTCTTAGTAATATGACTGTCCAATGAATTGTTGTCAAAAGAAGCAAAGTTGAGTGGACTGTCTATGGGTTATAGTCTGTGCCAAACAGAACCCCAAGGACCTTCTATCATCAAGCGTATAGTGAAAGATGCTCATCTTTGTGAGGCCCGAGTGTAGAAAAGTGTTGGTAAAACAATAGGCTCATTAAGGTGGAACTTCATCATCACCTTGGAGAAGAATATCAGATGAGTCCATAGCACCACTTCATCCTTTGTAAAATCTGATATAAGGTGTGGCAAGACACTTCCTCTATCTTGCTAGACTTAGTGCTTCCCCCTCTGGCAGAGGCGGGGCCTGGGGTAAATCAACCACATTCTGAACAGTGTCTGTCTTCCCTTATCAGTATTTTCAAGGTAGGCCTCGGGGCAGGCCCAAGAAGTGCTCCTCTAGCAAACAAAAATAAACCATTTTACAAACACAAAACAAAGGAGGATACCTTTCCCTGCTCCCTTGCTGGGGTGGTGGTGTCCTATTGCTGGCCCCGGGGTGTCCCTCCCCAAACGGGCACTCAGCTTTGGTTGTTCCCCCCTGTAGGAAGGAGAGCAGCCTCTCTCCCTAGGAGCAGCTTGTCTCTTTCTCCACCTCTCTCACCAGAGGAGGGGTTTTTAAAGGTCTCAGGAAGCCCTTAATTGGATTAGGGTGTTCCTAATTGACCTAGGGTAATTCCTTCTCAGTTTATAGGAAAAAGGGCCCTCATCATTCTAGAGCTAATATACCTGCTTTCCACCACTCTCTTGCAGTTGTCCTGCCTGACTTTGTCACAAAGGCAAATCACTCACCAGAGCCTGAAGTTTTCTTACTCTGTGAGCTGATGCCACTGTCATCAGGAAAATTCTATGTAAGACACTAACCCAGAGGAACAGAGTTCAAAAGGAGCTTTCATCCCCTATGTAAGGACCATACTGATATCCCACAACAGAAGAAGTTTTATAATGGAAGGTGGGCTTTAAAAGCTCCACATGAACCTGCTAATAATGGGATATGACAACAGTGGTCTACCTTAGGCTATGATTAAACGAGAATAACTATCAAATATATCTGGATTGAGTTAGTCTTTAAGATGGATGCAGACAGATGAATAAGGTACGCCAGCAGTTTCTGAGTTGTTCAATAAAGGGGTCTGACTTGAGCCTGATTTCATCACACTGCAGGCAGGAACCAAGGTACCAGGGAGAGAGCTTCCAAGATGGATGGAACAAGATCCTCTTGTTCTGAAGGTGATGATCTGATGTTCCCTCCGCAGTGTTATATGGACCGGTGACCTGCTAGGTCACTCCAATCCTTGACTCTGGGAGCCAACCTTACCCTATTTTGCTGTGAGAACCCCCCACTCCTGGACTGTTCACACACAGCCTCTGGCATGTAAGCTGCTTGGATTGTGTAACGAATGACACTAGCCAATATCTCCAGTTCCAGACACAATTCCATCTTACAGCGTCCAGTTATGCCTGTTGGATGCTGCAAGCTTATAGGAGTTCATCAATTTAACAAAGGAATTGATATGTACCAGCCTGTTATCCCAAGGGGAGTCTCTGACGTGCTTCAAACCAAACGCATTGCTTCAGGTAGAATAAACAAACAAATTTATTAACTATAAAGATAGATTTTAAGTAATATTAAGTGATAGGCAAAAAATCAGAGTGGTTACTAAAATAAAATATAAACACACAGTTTAAACTCTCAACACTATTAGACTGGGCAACATCTAGATTAAGCAGTTTTTCTCACCCCATTGGATATTGCAGTCCTTAATATACAGGTTTGTTCCTTAAACCTGGGCCAATCTCCTCTGTTGGAGTCTTATCTTCTTCTCAGTATCTTGCTTGCCGCAAAGGTGGGGGGCAGGAGAAGGGCCCATTATGTGTCCGGTCTCTCTGTTTTATACCCTCAGTCCATGTGCTTGGGGAGCACAAGTCCAGGCATTTCAGGAGGGGCACTGCTAAGTCTCTCCAAGCAAGGTTGAGCAATTCCCCTGGTGTGGCCTCATGCAGGTGAGTCACTGAATTGTAGCTCCCTTGCTGGACAATGGCTGTTGATGGGCTGTTTGACAGCCCGCCCGGGCGTTGGTTACTTTCCTTGTTGTTGCCTCCGGGGAGCTAATAACTGGCTGATTCCCCAATTTACAGCATGTTTTAGTGACCACCATACAACACAATTCTCATAACTTCATATGCATTAATGATACACATATATGGACAGAGAAATGACTTTCTGCAGATCATAACCTTTCCCCTGATACTTTACAAAACATGCTTTATATGTAAGATCACAATTATATGAAAATGAGGAATATGGGGGTTACGGTATGCTTCCCCAAGGTATAGAATGTCACACTGAGCCCTGATTCTAATCCTGACAGGATTGGCTTTGGCCATTTACAACAGATCTGAAAACCATGCCTGGATGGGCCAGCATACGGTTGTTAGGATAACTGAACCGCTCTCTCCCGAGATTTGCCAGGACTTTGCTACCAATGGGACTAGCACAAAGATGTACAGAAGCCACCTTCCAGAGTCAGTGGACAAGGTCATGTCTTGCTAGTGAAATCTTTTCTTTGAATCACAGAAGTGTAGGACTGGAAGGGACCTCAATAGGTGATCTAGTCTAGTCCCCTGCACTCAAAGCAGGATTAAATAATAACTAGACCATTCCTGACAGGTGCTTATCTAACCTGTTCTTAAAAACCTCCAATGACAGAGATTCCACAGCCTCCCTAAGCAATTTGTTCCAGTGCTTAACTACCCTGAGAGTTAGGAAGTTTTTTTCTAATGTCAAACCTAAACCTCCTTTGCTGCAATTTAAGCCCATTGCTTCTTGCCCTATCATCAGAGGTTAAGGAGAACAATTTTTCACCCTCCTCCTTGTAACAACCTTTTATGTACTTGAAAACTATCATCATGTGCCCCCTCAACTGTCTCTTCTACAGACTAAACAAACCCAAATCTTTCATGCAGCCAGAAGTAAAAAATTGGCACCTTCTTCTTCAGATGAGTCATGAAGAGATCTACTGCTGGTATTCCTACTTGAGAAAGATCTAATCTGCCAGCATCCCTGATCCAGAGATCACTCATGAGGATCTATCACAAACTGACAGTCTGTCTGCTGTTTTGTTTTTCTTCCAGGTCAGGCACATGGAGAGCAGAGAACAGACTGTGAGGGACAGCTCGCTCCAACTCCTGGAGGGTCTTCTATCATAGTAGGTGCAAACAGGTATCTCCATGTGTGCTTATATAGGCTGTGATGGATCTGATTGCACTTTAAACTATGACCTCATTGGACTCTACCATTTCTCAAAGTCCAGGACTCCCATCATCTCCAAGATATTTATGTTCACATGCTGTTCCTGGGGAACCCAATTTTTCTGGTTCCTCCATGTGGGCTCTCTATCCTAGAGGTAGGATGCATTTGTAGACACTGCAATTTAAATGTTCAGAAGCCCATTCCTAACTGCAGGAATTATCACAGTTTCAGAAAGATCCAAAGCCAGATGGGATGCATGAGTCCTTGTGGGCTTCTATTGGGATCACAGGGTGAACTGAGGTCGCCTAATATGGAGGCATGCCATAGGAACTTATATAAAACCCAACATACATAGCATGGTCCAAGCTGTCATCAGCTGGTTCTTTCTTATGCTTTTTAACCAGACTGGGGATGTCTTAGGTCCCGTATTTGGGCAGGAAGGCTTTGAGTTGAGCCATATCTAGGAGGGTTCCTAAGTACAAATAATTTTCGGCTAGGGACAAGCTGGGACTTTGAACAGCTTATGAACATTGGTGATCCAAGCATGCAATAGTGATCTGGATTGATTTTATAATACCCTTTGAGTTATGTCCTTGAATAGCCAATCATCCATATAGGGGCATGTGTGCATTCCCAGCCTGTCAACTGCTGCCAAGCATTTCATAGCAACACATTGTGCAAAAGGCAAGGCACAAATCTGATACTTTGCATGAGATATATCCTTATTTAAATGCGAGTGTGTAAGTAGTAGGGCTGTTGATTAATAGCAGTTAACTCACGCGATTAACTAAAAAAAATTAATCATGATTAATCGCACTGTTAAACAATAGAATACCAATTGAAATTTATTAAATACTTTGGATGTTTTTCTACATTTTCATATACATATTGTATTCTGTGTTGTAATTGAAATCTGGGTGTATATTATTTTTGATTACAACTATTTACACTGTAAAAATGATAAACAAAAGAATTTTTTTTCAATTCATCTCATACAAGTACTGTAATGCAATCTTTGTTGTGAAAGTGCAACTTAGAAATGTAGATTTTTTTTGTTCATAACTGCACTCAAAAACAAAACAATGTACAACTTTAGAGCCTACAAGTACACGCAGTCCTGCTTATTGTTCAGCCAATCGCTAAGACAAACAAGTTTGTTTACAGAAGATACAAAGTGTACAGTGCTCACTTTAAATTTATTTTTGATGACAAGTATTTGCACTGTAAAAAAATGGTATTTTTTCAATTCACCTAATAAAAAGTACCATAGTGCAATCTCTTTATCGTTAAAGTTGAACTTACAAATGTAGAATTATTACAAAAAAACTGCATTCAAAAATAAAACAATGTAAAATTGTAGAGCCTGCAAGTCCATTCAGTCCTACTTCTTGTTCAGCCAATTGCTCAGACAAACAAGTTTGTTTACATTTGCAGGAGATAATGCTACCATCTTCTTACTTACAATGTCACCAGAAAGCGAGAACAGGCATTTGCATGGCACTTTTGTAGCCGGCATTGCAAGGTATTTATGTGCCAGATATGCTAAACGTTCGTATGCCCCTTCATGCTTCGGCCACCATTCCAGAGGACATGGTTCCATGCTGATGACGCATGTTAAAGGTACCAATGTGAGATTTCTAAGGATAGCTACAGCACTTGACCCAAGATTTAAGCATCTGAAGTGCCTTCCCCAATTTGAGAGGGATGAGGTGTGAAGCCTGCTTTCAGAAGTCTTAAAAGTGTAACACTCCAATGCGGAAACTACAGAACACGAACCAGCAAAAGAGAAAATCAACCTTCTGCTGGTGGCATCTGACTCAGATAATGAAAGTGAACATGTGTCGGTCCGCTCTGCTTTGGATTGTTATCAAGCAGAACCTGTCATCAGTATGGACGCATGTCCCCTGGGATGGTGGTTGAAGCAGAAAGGGACATATGAATACTTAGTGCATCTGGCACATAAATATCTTGTGATGCCGGCTACAACAGTGTCATGAGAACGCCTGTTCTCACTTTCAGGTAACATTGTAAACAAGAAGTGGGCAGCATTATCTCCTGCAAATGTAAACAAACTTGTTTGTCTGAGCAATTGGCTGAACAAGAAGTAGGACTGAGTGGACTTGCAGGCTCTAAAATTTTACATTGTTTTATTTTTGAATGCAGTTTTTTGTAATAATTCTACATTTGTAAGTTCAACTTTAATGATAAAGAAATTGCACTATGGTACTTTTATTAGGTGAATTGAAAAAATACCATTTTTTTTACAGTGCAAATACTTGTATCAAAAATAAATTTAAAGTGAGCACTGTACACTTTGTATCCTCTGTGTTGTAACTGAAATCAATATATTTGAAAATATAAAAATATCCAAAAATATTTAAATAAATGGTATTCTATTATTATTTAACAGTGCAATTAATGAGACTGGGGCAGCTGTGTGAGGCATCTGCTCCACTTTCTTTCAAAAAAGAGACTAAAGGCATGACAATTTTACTGGTGGAAGGAGGAAGTTCCTCATCCACATACCTTTCGACTGAGGTCATGTAGACTCCTGGAGCAGTTTTCATTCAAAATCAGCTATCTCTGACAGTGTTTGTAAGAACTGGGGAAAGGTCAGATACTCTTCTGTTCAGTCACTGTCTTGATGCTCCTCCATAGGATGACAGTAAAGAATTTGGCATCAGAAGGATCCTCCTTGTTATTTGAGTCCAAATAGCAATCCTTACTGTCCTTTATCCTCAACCTGCCCATACTCAAGCAGTTGGAATGGTCTAGCCAATGTGAGGCTCTGGGAGGCAACAATACCAGTTGTGCTGAAACCTTTGCCACAAGAGGCACTGGCATTAGGGTAAGAGCTTCCTGCACTGGCCTTACATATCTTAGGGCGCAAGAGTCAGTCTTTGTGTAAAAAGAACTCCCACTGTGCTAAATTCCTATAACCACTGATGCAGGGCCAGACGAATGACTCAAATCTGATGTTGTGTGCTACCTTGCAGAGAATCAGAAGGGACTGGGTCACATCAAACATATTCTAGAATTACCATCCCCCTCTCTGGTTTATGCACCTAAAAGCAGGAAGGAGTTGGGGGCTTTGGCAGAGGTACACCAGATAGCTGCTTGCCACTCCTTCGTGCCTCCTACCTTGATCATATGCATGGAGGCTTCAATGAACCAGAGTCCACTATCACCAGCATCAAGTGCAAAGGCCCCAGATATGTCGAGAAGCCATTGCTTGGTCAATTCTTGAGTCCTGCTGGTGTCATACTTTGATAGTGAAACTATCCTGCTCAGCTTATCTGGGGCAACAGGCAGGTGTGAGTTGATTTGGGTGCAGTGGCACAGAGTCCTGGCACTCAGTGGTCTTCACCAACTCAGGATTTAGCTTTGGAGGTTTAGCCTTTGACGCATTCCTTGCTGGTCTTGTGGCAGATATAATGAAGTCTTCCTGAGGTGTCTCAAGGAATGTTGGAGATGCTTCTCACCTAGCACTTGGGTGACATCTGCAAATGTATCTGATACTTTTATAGATCTTAACAGATTCCACGATAAACAATCAATATTCTTTCATCCTGCCTCACAAAACAAGGTTTGAAGCTGCTGAGTGGTCATCTTTTTACCTTGAATTCTACACCTTGTTGCAAATGGTTGACACTACTGTGGTGGGTCCCACGCTTTTTCTTGGTGTGATGGGTCAGGGTGTCGCCCCTTGCCCCTATTCTTGGGCGTTGTGGGCTCCACTAGTGTCTCGAGGGGGGAGAGAGGGGAGCGGGGAAGGGACCCAGCTCCGCTCACCTACTCTGGGTCCCTGCCCCTTCAGCTTTATGAGCTGCTTACCCTCTCTCCCTTGGGTATGGTTTCCCTCAGCCTTCTGTACCGGGGGGAGTCCCTCTGCTCTGCTTGAGCAGGTTTTCTTTTCACCTGGTCCTCTGGCTAACAGCGATACTCCTCCAAACTCTAATCAGCTCTCCTTCCCTCTCCCTGTCTGACTGAAGCAGGGTTTATATTTTTAATAGGTCTTGGGCAGGGCCTTAAGTGGCTCCAGGTTCTCCCAATTACCCTGAAGAAAGAATGATGGAGTACTTGTGGCACCTTAGAGACTAACAAATTTATTTGAGCATAAACTTTCGTGGGCTAAAGCCCACTTCATCAGATGCATGCAAGTCTCTAAGGTGCCACAGTACTCCCATTCTTCTGCTGATACAGACTAACATGGCTACCACTCTGAACCAATTACCCGTAATTAACCTTTCCCTAGTCCACAGAGAATAAGGCCTTGATCATCCTAGGGCTTATATACCTCCCTCTACCACTCTCCTGCTGCTCTCTGGCACTGCTGTATCACATCTGAATAAAAGAAAAAGGCCCAGGTGTATCAACTCCAGACCAACAGACACAACAAGCACCAAAACTTAACTGTAAGGTAAGGTGCTGAGGCATGCAATGAACTTTGGTGCCGGAGTATCTAAACTGTGGTTTCGGTGTACTGAGAACAATGCTGTAGCAGGACGAACTTGCTTACCAAAGAAAAACATGAACACAAAAACGCTGAAAAAAAGTACTGTGCACTTGAGTGCCTGAGTATGGGGTGAGTGCTGTAGTACGAGAGAAACAGGTACTGAAGCATTGACCAAAAAGATGCAGAACTATTACAGAATTCTGTTAAAGCACCCAAGATGGAAGCCTAAAAAATTCACCAGCTATACTAGACCTTACTGAAAGACAAGGTTACAAAAAGAAAAAGGATCCCTGATGAGGCATCCTTGAGCATTAGTGATGGCTAGTGAGGCCAGGTTCCTACAAGGAGCAACTTTGTCAACTGCAAATAAGAAGGAACTGATAAACTTTTGGAGGACAAGATTAATACTTGGCAAGGTGAGGAATGTGATGATTGAAAAGGAGCTCAGGTTGCACTCTACTTAGCTAGAGCTGCCCACAAGTGTAAAAAAATAACAAATCCTTACAAGGTAGGGAAATTCAATCAATCAATCAATCTCATGCTATGAAGCTAAGACCACAGGAGTGAGAATCCTGTACATAAGATACCTTCAGGAACTGGAGTTTTCACAGAATGATATTGGGATCCTACACCCTATCCAGACTAGCATGTGATTTATCTGGGATGCAGATAAAACCTGCAATCACATCCTCAGGGCAATACCTGTAAATTGGCAACTTAGATGACATATTCTGCAGAGGCACCAAGGAGTGAATGCGAATAATATCACTAGTGTCCAATACTTGAGAACTGCTAAGCACCATAATACATACTATCTGAGGGCAAAGGATGTTTTATAAAGAGACAGTAACAGAAGGAATGAAAGCTGAATTCTCTTCTCATCCCTAGCAGTATTTCCTCCAGGTCAGGGTTATGTAGCCCTCTGGAGGACTATGTAGGAAAGCCAACACTGTCATTGCTCTGCACACCAGATCTGTGACAGAGCTGATTTTAGTCTACAGTGTTTTCAATCCAGCAGTTTACACCAGCTCTACATTCACTTAGAAAAAGAAGAAATCCAATTCCTGATTAATTTTCTCACAGTTTAAATGATTAATTTCTCTGCTATTTCAAAGATAAATCATCATATTCTGAGTAGAATTATTAAGAATTCAAGAGAACTATTAACCTAGGAGAAAAGAGGCATAAACCTTGTATGGTTCCATTCAAGCTGTCCACAAGCAAGGTCCCAAAGGAGGGTGATGACGACAGTGAAATATTTAAAAATACATGCCAGTGTAAGGCTGGTGACTGCTGAATGGATGACAGTTCAAACATGAAGGTTAGAAAAGTACTGGATATGAGATTATTACCACAGATTTCTTCAGAAGCTAAAGACAAGAATGTTACATGTTTTCTACATGATTTCAGCATCACAGGATTATTTTAATAAGTGCTTGGTTACCTTTCCCATAGTCAGGACTTCTATATCATTCCTTTTAGTGACACCTCCTGGGAATAGCTGGGACCAGAGTAGCTGAGCTCTCATTCAGCCAGACTCCTTAATAAGCAAGGAATGTCCAGTCCTCCATGCTATAACCAGATAAATCTAGAGGTTTAGCAATCTTAAACTTTGGGGAAACATTCTCTGAAATGTTTGTTATACTTTGATCAAATTTTACCCCTGGGCTCCCAGCTCCTGTGAATTGAATGCAGAAGGAAACAATGCTATCCTTGCCTAGCTTTACCTTTTCCTATGGTGATAAAGAAGCACAAGAACATGTAAATGTTCATTCTTTTTTGTTTTCTTCCTCAGCCTGGGACATGATGAGAATTACACACTTACCTTATGGAACTGACCAAGGACAGGCTAGTGTAAAAGGCCATGTGTGGGTGTAGGTGATGACAGGTAAAAAATAGATATCACAGGAAGAGAATGAATAACAAGGACCTCAGCGAGCAGCTTCACAATGATTTATATTTCATCTCCACATGAAGAAAGGGGAAGTCTCTGTCTGGGTTGGGGTAGAGAAGCAGTGTCCTCAGATAATGCATAACAGATTCAAACTCTCTCCCCTTCTACTCCCCACCTGGTTTCAGAACTACTTCCAGGAATGCTTCCCATTTATTCCATTACTGAATAACAAACAAGTCACCAAGAGGTTAGTTTGCACTGTGCCTGTCTCCACCTCTGCTTGAAAGTTGGCAAGCACTTAAGTGAGAGGATACCTTTGCAACATCTTCCAAGGTATTTCTCAACTATGTGTGTGTTGGGTGGATGTGGCGCTGACATGTGGATAAGTTGGTGACCCTTTCCCAGCCTCTCCTGCAATAAGACACCTTTTGTTGTAGAATGTTAAAGTTTGTTTTTTATGGGGGAATTTTCCCCTTAGACTCTCAGTAAATAAGATGTTACTTCCCTCCCATTACTAATCCTATATAAACACTGAAGGCAGAAAAACAAACGAGAGCTGTATTCAAAAACAGGAGAGCAGGAGCTGTGGACAAGTAAAATAGAGGAGTGTAGGCAATTAATTACTGCAAAAGGAAAAAGAAAAAAACCAACCAAAGGATATTCTAAAGCCAGTGGTTCTCAGCCTTTCTAGATTACTGTACCCGCTTTCAGGGGTCTGATTATGTCTTGGAAATACCCTAAGTTTCACCTCTCTTAACACTACTTGCTTAAAAATACAAGTGTCACAGCACACTATTACTGAAATATTGCTTATGTTCTCATTTAGTCTGTATGAAGTTTTAGTTGTTACTGACTTCACTAGTGTTTTTTATGTAACCTGCTGTAAAACTAGGCAAATATTTAGATGATTGATGTATCCCCTGAAAGACATCTGCGTACTCCAGGGGTAGACGCACCACCCTGGTTGAGAACCACTTTTTCAAAGGGATTGAGAGAGACAGACACAATATTGGCATCCTGGATCTGGGACTGTCCTCCAACCTTGAGTGTATTGGATCAGGCCATATTGTATTTGTTGTTGAAGATGCGTTTAGGATCACAGATATGAGATCTATTTGATTGATCCATTTGGGCAATTTGCCCCCAACAGAGGACATATTAGATGTAAATCTAACCACACCACATCTTATCCAAAAAGTCAAAGGCACACTTCAACTTGTTACATCTCTTCAAAATCAATTGAATCTATGATATACACAATCTATCTATACACAATAGAATCTATGATATTATCACATAAAATCCTTTATTTCACAATGGTATATGTATACATTTGAAAAAATTTATAAATGGATATTTATACTGCACTTGTGTGTATCACTAAGCTCTGACCATACCAGCGACAGCATTGTTTTCTTATAATTAATGTATTCAGAGGAGAATAAAGTTAAGAAAAAAAAGGTTAGCAATTAATAAATTGAGTGTTCCTAAATCATATATATGTTAATTTCCCACTTGACTGGGAAAACACGCTTAACCTACTTATGGGTTTGGTATACAAGTAATGAGACTACCCCCAAATTGCAGCAGCAAACATTTCAGAGCCAGAAAATCAAATCTTGTAGTGACCTAAATGGTGATGTAAGTTACACACAGAGTATAAATGCTATTGTCATGTGTGTAGACTTGGCATTCACTGGATATGCAAAATGAGCAATTATTATTTATTAGTTGAATTACAGAGGTACCTACCAGGACAGAGACCCATTGTGCTGAGTACTGTACAAGCATAAAAGACAATCCTACCCCAATGACCTTACATATCAAGAGAGTTGGAAGGATGGGAATAAAGCAGCTGCACCCTCTCCTAGTTTTATCTTATATCCTTTTGGCTACCCCCTTCTGACCTCTATATTGGAACATACATGTATGCTAGAATCAATTTATCACTAATATTTACAACTATCTTCTACTAGTATTTAAGAAATAGGAAGTAGATCATCTCAGGTTCTCTCCACCTGCCCAAGCCCAAAGCCTTAATTAAATTTGCAGATATGGATAAATATAGCTAATTACATTAGATAACCTCTATATTAATTCTTCTTCCTTGAATTTTGAAAATACTGGTTATACTCTGCAAATAAGTATGAATTAGTGCAATTATTCTTTTTCCCTTGCCTCCATTTCCCTCCTGTGGGCAGCCTCCATTTCTTTTTCCCTGGCCGCATGTGCATCCATCTCCATCTGTATAAGTTCTATCTGTCCTTCATATTCCTTTTGTTTTTCCTCAGCCTCAAATCTGGCTAATTCCAGCCTTTGTTGAACAGTGCAGTCTGTCATCCTAACCTCTCTGTTTTTAACTTTACACCCGAGAGTTAGAAAGAAAAACAAACAAACAAAAAAAAAACCTGGCTTGTAAAATTTTGCTGTGCTGTCCGGATACCTATGTTCTCTGATAGTGATTGTCAGTCTACAGAGAAATCCTTAAAAAAAAAAAACCTAACACCTTTGACTCCAGGCAAATAGGCAGAAAACCCCGCCAGTTGCTCTTAGGGAAAAAAAACAAAAACAAAAAAAAACACTTCTTCAGGTCTGTGAAGACTTGTGAATTTCCCTGCAGGAGGTTAACTACCCTGCCTTTAGGTAGAGAAAACTCCAGCTCACAAAAGACAATCCCCTTTTGTCTCTGCTCTGGCCCCCAAGCAGAGAAAAAAAAAATCTCTAACTGCTTTCAGCTGAAAACCTGCTTTCCAGCAGCCCAAAGGAAAAAAAAATCCCTTTTTAAAATCTGTGCTTCTGGTTCAAAAAATCTCAAATTGATCTCAAAATGATTTTAAGTTAATCCCACTGCTCTGCCACCATGTCAAGATACCTTCCCCTCTCTGAACTCTAGGGTACAGATGTGGGGACCTGCATGAAAACCTCCTAAGCTTACTTTTACCAGCTTAGGTTAAAACTTCCCCAAGGTACAAACTATTTTACCTTTTGCCCTTGGACTTTATCGCTGCCACCACCAAACGTCTAACAGATATATAACTGGGAAAGAGCCCGTTTGGAAACGTCTTTCCCCACAAAATCCTCCCAAACCCTACACCTCTTTCCTGGGGAAGGTTTGATAAAAATCCTCACCAATTTGCATAGGTGAACACAGACCCAAACCCTTGGATCTTAAGAACAATGAAAAAACAATCAGATTCTTAAAAGAAGAATTTTAATAGAAGAAAAAGTAAAAGAATCACCTCTGTAAAATCAGGATGGTAAATACCTTACAGGGTAATTAGATTCAAAACATAGAGAATCCCTCTAGGCAAAACCTTAAGTTACAAAAAGACACAAAAACAGGAATCTACATTCCATTCAGCACAGCTTATTTTCTCAGCCATTTAAACAAAACAGAATCTAATGCATATCTAGCTAGATTACTTACTAATTTCTAACATTCCATTCCTTTCTGTTCCCGGCAAAAGCATCACACAGACAGAGAGAGAGAGGCTTTGTTTCTCCCTCCCCACTGCTTTTGAAAGCATCTTGTCTCCTCATTGGTCATTTTGGTCAGGTGCCAGCAAGGTTATCCCAGCTTCTTAAACCTTTACAGATGAAAGGGTTTTTCCTCTGGCCAGGAGGGATTTTAAAGGTGTTTACCCTTCCCTTTATATTTATGACATATGCAGTGTTGAAATGTTAGCTTAAATTAATGTATAAAGTGCTTTGGTATCCTGTGGCAAGAAAGGCATTATAAATAGTAAGTGCAGAATATATTTTGGTTAAAAAACTGAAATTCACTTACAGTATCTGAATTCTGTTATACTGAAACTTTGCTGCTAGAAAAATTATGTTAAAGACACAAATTGTGCCACTAGGAATGCAACAATTCCTATAAAAAGAAAAGGAGTACTTGTGGCACCTTAGAGACTAACAAATTTATTAGAGCATAAGCTTTCGTGAGCTACAGCTCACTTCATCGGATGCATTCAATTCAACAATTCCTATCTATCTGATATTGCAGGTGGTAAATGGTGCAACCAAGAAAATATCACCTTCTTTTCTCCTCTTCTGTGGGTGAGCAAGAGAGGGATAAGGAGGACTCCCTGGCTGCTCCTGGTCTTACTGAAGCTATTCGCAATGGAAAGGGAAGGGGACCAAGCCTTGCTACAATGATTCCCAAGGCAAACAAAGATGTGTTTTCCTAAAACTTCTCTTCCATGTATACAACCATCAGTGCTCTATGCAATCATAGAAGGCAAAGAGATTATATGCCACAACTCCCAAGTGCAGAAAAGGGATTATTTTTACCAGGTAGGCCTTTCTTCTCCCACTTATAACATCACCTTGTTCTTTATAAGCACCTTCATTTTAGAATCTCAGGTTTTGAGTAAAACAAAACCAAACGTATCCTCTTCACTATACTAGGATGCCACTCTTTATTAGTTGGATTTGAGGCTTTTAGATAAAATTTTTGACAGTAATTCAATTACCCCATGAATGCTCGGTTATGATAGAATAGTATATCTGATGCTAGAAAAATAATAATGCCAGAATATTATATCCAATGAAAAATGCTAGGTTAATATAATTATTCAAATTGGAATTTCTATTTCTACAGGTCAGGACCTAATGCCTCATGCACTTTCCACTTTGATGCATGTGGTGTATTGATAGACACTATTCCACTCTCTATTTATATAACAGATTCCATGGGTCACTGTGTAGGTGCTGGCTGTATGGGAACTTTATAGCTACTTCTGTTCTAGTCTCTCCTCTCAGGAGAAGCCCCAGGAAGTTGTGTAGGAGTGTTAGCCTCAAAAGAAGCTCACAGCATTCTTGTCCCAGCCTCACCCAGCAGGGTACTAAGAGCACTGGCTATGATGAAGCACAGAGCTTCTACCCACAGCTACGACCAATCCAGGACTAGCCTCTGCCAACAGAAGTTGCTGCACTGAAATCACAGCTAAAAAAAGTAATAATATATAAAGAATTCTAAACAATTTATATTAAAAAAATCTGATTGGTAAGAGAGTGGCTACATTTCCCTTGTTCTTTAACATTATTGGTTTTCAGTGTAACGTGCCCATCCTAATCACGCTAGTGTTATTAACATTCAAGAGGATTAATTTTTTCACACTGGGACTGGGGGAGCATTATCTCCTAAAGAGAATATCAGAGGGGACAGGCTTGAATTTAATGCACCAGATTTGAAGTAATTTACAAAACTCATTAAAATTCCAAGATGTGAATGATTGCTCCCTTGGGGTCTTCTTTGAACCTGGAAAACTAACCCTCTTCTCCCTTAGGAATACTTTAAATACAAAGGGAAAATGCAGTTAGGCAGATAAAAATACTAAGACTTCAATAAAGTGCTTCGTAATTTGAAAAATATTCTTTGTTTGTATTTTGACCCACAGATCCTGAAACAAAATCCAGTTGAGCAAGGGGAGGGTAGAATGGGCTGTGGCATTTTCCTCCAAGCTGGAAAGTTAGTTACCTGTGTGTGTGGGTTAACAGCTTTTAAGGTGGAAGATCAGATAGTTATGTTTATGCAGCCATACAGGGTGAGGGTACAGTGTGATGTATTTCTAATACATATGTCTACAAAGGCAGAGGACTTACCCCCACATCTAGGTCCTGTACAGACACATTTACCTTCAAAGGCCTGTTCTCTGAATTGCTAGGGTTTGTTGGTATTTTAAAGTTAATTTGGATTAAGGTTTATGTGAGTTTAAAGTTCAATAGCTATTCCTGAATAATAAGAGTGCTTTGTTCCTGTTTAGCTTAATCCATTTTCAAACTGGAACAGGAACAAGGCATACTTAGTTCAGAATAAGTGTGTCCACATAGAAAGTTATTCAGGAATAGCTATTCTGGAATAACTCCATGTGTAGACAAGGTCTTCCGTTAGTCTCCTATAATTTAGCTGCTGAGCTGCTGCTTCATTTTTTTGGACTATAATTCAGCCCTTGAGCCAAAAGTTCAAGGAAACAAGTTCAAACATCACAAAAGAAGAAAACCAGAGCAAAAATGTTCTGGCTAGAAATCAGGATAGAGCTCACTGCTCCACAAAATGCCCTTTCAACAGAATACATCTTCCATTGGTGTTTGTATGTACTGGACACACATCTGTGAGTGTATATATATGGACCTCTTTAATGACCTGAAAATCAAAAAGCAACCCTACAAAAAGTGGAAACCTGGACAACTTGCTAATGATGAGTACCAAGGAATAGCACAAGTATGTAGGGACAAAAACAGAAAGGGTAAGGCACAAAGTGAGTTACACCTAGCAAGGGAAATAAAAGGCAATAAGAACAGGTTCTATAACTACATTAGCAGAAAGAGAAACATTTAGTATTATTTAGTAGGGAGGGAGCTAATAATGGATGATGTTAAGAAGGCTGAGGTGTTTGAGGTCTATTTTACTAAAAAAGTTAAGTCTGACCATATATTCAACAAAGGGGAAGGAATGCAAGCCAAAATAGGGAAAAAACAGATAAAAGATTATATAAATTAGATGTATTCAAATCGGCAGGCCCTAATGAAATTCACCCTAGGGTACTTAAGGAAGTAGCTAAAGCAACATCGGAACCATTAGCAATTCTCTTTGAGAACTCATGGAGGATGAGTGAGGTCCCAGAGAAGTGGAGAAGGGCAAACAGCTTATCTTTAAAAAGCATAATAAAGAGAACCTGGGGAATTACAGACCAGTCAGCCTGACTTAGATACCTGGAAATATACTGGAACAAATTATTAAACAATCCATTTGCAAGCACCTAGAGGATCATAGGTTGATAGCCAGCATGGATTTGTCAAGAACAAATTATGCCACAGCAAACTAATTTCCTTCTTTGACAGGGTTACTAGCTTAGGGGATAGGAAAAAAACTGTAGATAAAATATATCTTGATTTTAGTAAGGCTTTTGACACTGTCCCATATGACACTCTCATAAGCAAACTAGGGAAATGAGGTCTCGATGACACTACTATACGGTAGGTGTGACCATAGGATCCCCATATAAAACCCCAAGCCTCAGAGCTGCCAGGCAGCTGACATCTCCAGCAGCTGCAACAAGCTTGTATTCAGCATCCCAACTGTGGACAAAGGACATGGGAAATCCCACCTCAAGGGGTCTGAGAGACAGTAGCCCCATGGCTCCTGATTGGCTCTCCGCCCTATATAAACCTTAGGGGAGTTCCAGGAAGTGTCCAGGCAACGGTATGGATATCCTATAGCTGTCATGACCATTCCTGACTCTGACCTTCACTTGATCTGGACTTTGCCTTCTGACTTAGACCCTGAAAACCTGACTCAGACTCTCAGTATCGACCCTGGCCTGGAACCTGACTACGCACTCCACTGCCTCAGGTTTGCCGCTGCTCTGACCCTTAGTCTTGACTGCCTGTGCTGGGATCCTGACAGGTTGTCTGGACCATTCTAGGCCATGCTGAAGACTTATCCTAGGGCAGCATGGAGGCAGTGGGCCATTCACTGGCCAGCATGCTTCAGAGGGTATTGGACTACTCCCAGGAGGAGTTCCCCATGTCTTGAACCAAGTATCGCACCTCGCAGAAGAGAACCAAGCTCTGCACAGGCAAGCCACCCAGTTCCATGAAGAAAACATGACAGTGTGAGCCCAACTGGCACAGCATGCCACAGATAACCAGAGCTATGAGAACAGGTGACTGGGCTGCAGAATGAGAACACTGCACTGCAGACATGTAACTGGAGCCAGGCCCCCTCCCAGAACATTTGAATGGGGACTGCCAAAAGTTCCAGGGGTTTAACCATCAATGCCACCTTCTGTTTCTGCTCTTCCCCCAGTTCTACCCCCCCGCAAAAGTGAGACTCATTGTTAGCCTCCTGACAGGAGATGCATTGGACTGGGCCTTGCCCCTACTTGAACGAGCAAGCCAGACACTATTGAACTGGGATGCCTTCCTTCGGGTATTTTCTGCTATATTTGATGATCCCCACTGTGTCTGCTTAGCAGAGGTGGCCCTGTGCAAACTGCAGTAGGGGCAGGGACTGGCCTCCTCTTACACCACCTACTTTTGGTGACTACTTTCCAACACTGAGTGGAATGTAGTGGCCCAGGTCTACCAGTTTTGGTGGGACTACGCAAGGAGATTAAGGATGAGCTAGCTCATGTGGAAGCCTGCCCAACCTAGATATCTTTCATATGCATCGACAATAGGCTTGGCGAATGGTGAGAGGAAAGGAAGGCTTCTGGTGTTACCACTTGACTGGTGCCCCTTGGTACTGGTCTCCAACCTTAACCCCAAATCCATGCAGCTGGATAGCACCCACTGCCATGTGACTCCTGAGGAAAAACTGTGCTGTTGCCACCTCAGGCTATATTTCTATTGTGGGGGATCTGGCCATACTCTTGTCAGCTGCCCATCAAGAGCTCTAACATGACCCCGGTATAAGGGGTTGGCCTGGGCAAGTCCTGAGATAATGCCCCCCACTCCTCACTGAGGCATGTCCCAGGCATGGTGAGCACTACTCGCACCTTAAAGTCCAGTCTCCTCTCTGTGTTTCAGGGGAATTGTAATGAATTCTGCCACAAAACTCAACCTGCGGATGGGTCTATAACCTGGTTCGAATTCGAACTGGGGATGAATGGAAGATGGCTTTTCGAACACGGTATGGCCACTATGAATACCTGGTAATGCCATTTGCAACATCCCAGCACTTTGTAAAAAAGTCCTAGACCAGTACATTGTAGTCTACCTGCATAATATCCTCATCTTTTCCGAGGATTCTGAACAACACATCCCCCCCAGTTTCAAAGAGCTGCAACGCTTCCTGGGATTCACTTTTTTTTTTCCCCACTTCAGAGGTGCTTCATCTCTGGGTTTTCAGGCCAAATCACCCCAATGACATGCATCTTCCCAAAAAAAACTACCTTTACCTGGTCTCTAGAGGCCCAACAAGTATTTGACTGGGTCAAATTGACCTTTACCAGTGACCCAATTCAAGTTCCATCCCAACCTGGCATGACCTTTTGTCGTTGAGACAGATACATCCAATGTGGCAGGTGGGGCCATACTCTCTTCAAATACATGGTCCCCAACAGAACCTCCACCCTTGCACCTACTATGCATGGAAGCTCACTCAAGCTGAACAGAATTACAAAATTCTACATAAAGAGCTTCTAGCTATCAAAGCAGCCTTTGAAGAGTAGGACCATTATCTGGAGGGTGCTTGGGACTCAGTACAGGTATACACAGATCTTAAAAGCTTAAAGTACCTCTGCCAAGCTGAAGCACTGAAACAGAGGCAGCTTTGTTGGGCTCTGTTCTTCACAGGCTTCAATTTCACAATCATGTACCATTGGGGGGTCCAGAACAAGACTGCCAGTGCCTTGTCCTAAAGAGGGGAATATCCCATCAGCCACAAGATCCAACCCCCACCACATGGAATCCCCACACGTTCTTAAACCCCGGAACTTACTGGATGCCACAATTCCCCAAGACCTCATGTCAACGATCTGCTCATCTACAGAAGAGGAGCTCCCTCCCAAGAAACTTGAGACAGCTAGTTTGGGGTAAAACCAGGTCCATGCTCTATGTCAAGGGCCATTTGCACATTCTACCAGGACTTCCCCAGTTAGAAGTACGGCAGCTCTGTCATTACTCGCCATTAGAGGCCATCTGGGGCACCTCAAGACCCTCTTTGTGGCCAACCACTCCTTCTGGTGGATCCCAAATGCACACAACAATCCACCTATATGTTGATTCCTGTGAGACATGTGCCCGCACAAAGCCACTGCATTCAAAACCCCTTGGAACTCTAATGCCTTCTGAGACCCCATCTAGACAATGGGTGGCCATTACCCTGAACTTCACAGTCGAGCTCCATGTGTCTAACGGGCACACTGTAGTCCTCACTGTGGTCAACCAGTTGACAAAAATGGCTCACTTTGTCCCCACTGCACACCTGCCCTCTGCAGAAGAAATGGCTCAGTTCCTGGTGACTCATGTCATCTATCTCCATGGACTTCTGAAGTGAGTCACAACTGATTGGGGTCCATAGTTTGTGTCACAGTTTTGGCATGAAACCCTATAGCTGCTTAAGAGTCACTTACACATCCACCGCCTATCACCCAAAAACTGATGGTCAATCCGAATAAGCAAATCAAGTGTTGGAACAATACCTGCGCTTCTTCATGAATTTCCACCAGGATAACTGATAGAGCCTGCATTGTATGCAAAATGCACTTCCACTTCTGTCCCTACCTGACCATACCAGTCAATTCCACCAATCCCACAGCTGCCGACTGAGTGCGGCAGATCCACAAGGTCCAAGAAGAACTTAAGCTATCAAGGCCTCCTTGAACAAGGCCAAAGAGGACTATAAGCAGTATGCCGACTGCCAGCGCCAAGAAGGTCCAGCATTCACTGTTGGCCAAAAAGTGCAACTGGCCATGTCATAAACTGGACCACTGATATCTCAGGCCATATCCCATCAGCCAGGTAATCAACTCATTGAAGCTTCAGTTACCCAGATCCCTCAAAATATAACCAGTGTTTCACGTATCCTTGTTAAAACCCTACATCGACAACCCATTTGCTTAGCAGGCTCTACCACTACTCCCTCTGGTGCAGATCCAAGGACATAATGAGTATGAGGTCCATGAGATACTGGACTCAAAAACTGGACATGGCTCCCTCTGGTATCTTGCAGACTGGAAGGGCTATGGCCCGTAAGAGCGATCCTGGGAGCACATGTCCCAATTCCATGCCCCTGACCTTGTGGCAGCCTTCCATGAAGCCCATCCAAACAAACGTGGGTCGGCAGCAGACACTTTGTGTGTGTGTGGAGTAATGTAAGGCCCTGTGGGGCTAGAACGCAGGCCTGCAGAGCTGTTAGGCAGTTGTCATCTCTATGCGGCCACCTGTGGCAGCTGTAACTGGCACGCACTTCACTGCCCATGACCTGCTGCAGAGACAGACCATAGGAAGTCCCACATCCAGGGGTCTGAGATAGCAGCCCCCTGGCTCCTGATTGGATCCCTGCCCTATACAAAACTAACAGATATTCCAGGGAGTGCCCAGGCAACTGTGTATATTTAATGTACCTGCCATGTCCATTCCTTGCTCCTGAACTCTTGGCTTTGATCTTCGCTTGATCTGGACTTTACCTTCTGACTCGGACCTGGAGACCTGATTCAGACTCTGGCCCTAGGTATCAACCTTACTTGGAACCTGACTACCCTCTCCTTTGCTACTTCTTGCCTCAGGTTTGTCCCTACTCTGACTCTTGGCATTGACTGCCTGTGTTGGGATCCTGACATCTTGGTGCCAACTGGCAGAGAGCAAGGAGGTACACAGGATTTTACAGGGATCACCTTGGTTGGATACTTATAGATTCATAGATACTAAGGTCAGAAGGGACCATTCTGATCATCTAGTCCAACCTCCTGCACAGCGCAGGCCACAGAATCTCACCCACCCACTCCTATGAAAAACCTCACCCATGTATTGCATAATAGTTCATTGAAGGGTAGCATGTAAGGTCTCTACAGAGAGTCAGTCGCCCACAGGTCAACACAATCATTGCAAAATGTATGTATTCATTATATTTAAGGAGTTATGTATCTATACTGAAAATTATGTTGGATTTATAGACTTTAAGGCCAGAAGAGACCATTTGATCATGTAGTCTGACCTCCTGTACATTGCAGGCCACAGAACCTTATCCACCCACTCCTATTCTCAGGGTCTTGGAGTTAAGGCAGATCACCAGAAGGTGACATACCTTAGAAATGTTCCTTTCAGGCAGGAGATAACAGACACTTATCTTCCTGTCTGGCTTAGTGGGTACTGCATACTGTATACCTCACACTGTATGCCTACTTGCATACCAAGTCAGCTGCTAAACGAGAGATTGCAAAATCTACAAGACAGGAATTCTACAAAATGAAAAACAGCAGGGGGTTTCCTATTTCTGAATAAAATGAAAGGATGGGACTGGAATGTCTTGGGGGGCAAAAAAAGACACTGGATCCTTTGCCCGAGAGGCAAGCTGACTAAGCATTTGTCTCATGAAAGGATCACAGCCAGCTTGGTTGTAAAATGCTGTGGGGATTTTGGGTGAGCAATATTCCACAAGAAATGAGAGTATCTTGTTAATTAAGTCTAGGCTTTATGATTTTGTTTTATATATACACCTCTTTGTTTCCAGTACTTCTGCTTGCTACTACTTGAATCTCTATGCTTTGTTAAATAAACTGACACTGATTTCACTGTAAATGAATCTAAGTGCTGTGTGTTAAGCAGAGCAGTGATCTGGGGTGGAAATGATAAGTGGGCACGTACTGTTTCTTTGGAAGCAGCAAATCTGTGATACGCTGAGGAGATGCTTGGAGAGCTCAAGGGTTGGGATGTGCCTATTGCTAACCTGTTGAGTAAACGCAGGACCTGTGAGGCCTAGAAGGAAATGCTTGTATTGCCCTGGCTGGTGGAATTGGGGAACTGATCCACAACAGACACACGAAGGCTTCCTTACACTAAAGGCAGGCGGTAGCGAGGTGGCTCATAATCCTGGGTACCCCAGGAAACATCGTAGTGGGTGCAAATCAGTTGAAAGACATTCAAGAAGTAGCTAATCAATGGTTTGCTGTCAAACTGGGGAGAGAGGGGGACATATCTACTGTGATCGTGCAGGGGTGTGTACTGAGTCCACTACTATTCAATATTTTCATTAATGACTTGGATAATAAGGTAGAGAGTATACTCATACAATTTGTGGATGACACCAAACTGGAAGGGTTGCAAGCATTTTGGAGAACAGGATTAAAATTTAAAAAGACCTTGACAAATCAGAAAACTGGTATGAAATAAACAAGATGATAGTCAATAAAGCCAAGTGCAAAGTACTGCCCTTAAGAAGAAGAAGAAAAAAAAGCACAACCAGTGTTCCCTCTAATTTTTCCCACCCATGTGTGGAATGAATTTTGTTATGTCCACCAATATGTGTGACACATCACCTCCATATTGGTGCACGTAACAAAATTCAAGTGGTGGGGGAGGGGCCGAGGGGTTCAGAGTGTCAGGGCTGGGGCAGGAGTATGGCTGAGGGAGAAGTCTCCGGGATGAGGAGCTCAGGGCTGAGGCAGGGGTTGCGGGGCATGGGGTGGGGCCAGGGATGAGGAGTTTGGGATTCAGGCTGCCACAGGGCTACGGCGGGGAGAGAGGACTCACCCAGCTCTCTGCCCACAGCAGCACTTGGGGGGGGAAAGTCTTCCCTGCTGTGGCAGCTCTGGGGCTGGGGCCGTGGGATAGGCACCTCTTCCGCAGCCATGACTGGGCTGAGACTGGAGTGGGGCTGTGGGAGAGGCACCTCTCCCCGAGCTGTGGAAGGTCCGGGCTAGGCTGGGTTTGGGCCGGGGGAGGGGACTCTTTCCCCGCCATAGCCCTGAGCGCCTGCATGGCACTTAATAGGCTGTTGTGCAGCTGCGCAGCTTAGATGGAACTTAGTATGCAACTACAAAATGGGGAATAACTGACTAGGTGATAATACAGCTGAAAAGGAGCGGGTGGCTGCAGTGATCATAAATTGAATATCAGTCAACTATGTGATGCAGTTGCAAAAAAGGCTAATATCATTCTGCAATGAATTAACAGGAGTGTCAAATGTAAGACACGGGAGGTAACTGTCCTGCTCTACTTGGCATTGATGAGGCCTCAGCTGGAGTACTGTGTCCAATTGTGGGTGCTACACTTTAAGAAAGATGTGGACAAATTGGAGACAGTCCAGAGGAGAGCAACCAAAATAATGAGAGATTTAGAAAACCTGATCTGAGGATAGCTTAAGAAAAAAATCTGGGTATAGTTAGTCTTGAGAAAAGAAGAGTCAGGGGAGAAGGCCCTGATAACAGTATTCAAAATATATTAAGGGCTGTTATAATGAGGATGGTGACCAATTGTTCTCCAAGTCCAATGTAGGAGAAGTAATTGGGTTAATCAGCAGCAAGGGAGATTTATGTTAGATATTAGGAAAAATTTTCTAACTAAGTATAAAGATAGCTAGAATAGGATTCCAAGGGAGCTTATGGAATCCCCATCACTGGAGGTTTTAAAGAACAGATAGGAAAACAACCTGTCAGGGATGGCCTAGATTTGGTTGATCCTCCCTCAGTGCAGAGGGCTGGACCTGTGACTTCCTAAGGTCCATTCCAGCCCTAAATTTCTGATTATATATAAAGAAAGTGGATAACTTAGGGCTTGTCCATATGAACAGTTACACTCCAGTATGGCAAGCTGTGGTGTAAATCTACCATGCACTAACTGAACGTATGAACACTGCTGCTACACACTAAGAAGTTCTGTAGTATGATTTGATCAATCCTGCTTTGAAACAGGATTATAGAATTTTTGGTGTGTGGCAGACTAGTGCAAGGTAGGTGCCCAGCTTTCTGAGCACTAACTGTTCATATAGACAAGTCCTTAGTCAAAAAATGGCATTCATATTCCCATGTCAGGGGATGATAAAACGAACTGGGCCAAATTTATTTCTGGAATTAACATACTATGCTTATACCAGAGATGAATTTTGTTTCATAGATTTATGTATTTTGTGCAACACAGCAGCAGCATTAAAAATTAAACAGAAGAGTTACTAAGAAGAATATAAAAAATGAGAGCAAGGGTTGTGAGGATGAGGAATGCAGTATGATGCAGTAAGAGGGAAAGGTGTGTCATGGTTAGAGTTGGGAGAGAGGATGAGGAATTTTGCAATGGTATAAGATATTAACTCTATGTTGTACTGTGTGTGGAAATATTAGCCCTGTGACTGCACAAGTCTGGGTTTGCCCTGGGCAAATCTATTATGCTGCATTCCAGCTACCTGCCTTCCCCAGAAAAGGTGTTTAACACACATCGTTGAAGGACTGTCACTGAGAAGCCATCAAGACTGCAATCTGGGGCCATCAACTTTGATTGATTTATGTTGATTTATTATTGTATTTCAGTAGTGCCTACGACTACTAGATGTGGACCAAGACCCCACCACACAAAACAGTCGTCCCTGCCCAGAGAGCTTATAGTCTAGATTGTCTCTCAACTAATGGCCCACCCTCATGGAACAATGTTTTTTCTACAGAAAGGCCTGCTGAAGGAGCAGGAGGTGCAAGCAGGACTGGGATCAACAGCATCTCAGCTTGAGCATGACACAGAGACCCCATTTAAGAGTGGGGGTTCTGTTCTGTGCAGCGGGACTAGTCATCACTATATGTAAAAATGACTTTCAGGAGACAGAGAGCAGGAGAAACTCTGCTCAGACTGAAATGTTGATGAACCACAAACTCACCAAGAAGGGATTAGCTCAGTCCAGTGGGGGAGTGTCTCAGCACTTGTTTTATTTCTGAAGATCTGTAACCCTCAAATCATCTAAGAATAAAGTAACTGTGCTAAGAAATTCCTTTACTAAGCTTATGTTCCTTGTTTTCCTGCTATGTTGTTTCTGAAGCGGTTAAACTAGAAGCCCTGAGTGCCCATAGCCTAGGTGGGACTGAGGCAGCTTGTGTAAGTGAATGGGTGCTCAGGAGGTCTCAGATACTTGTTCTGGAGTCTAAGGTAGCTGGACAGTGGTGTACACATCCCAAGCAAAGGCATCTGAAAAGAGTTCTAGGCCTGGGAGGATGCCCTTGTGTCCAGAACTGGAAGCAATGGCTGGACTCTACTTAGACCCAATTGACTCAGAAGCACTTGAGCTCGAGTCCACTCACAACACCACCGCCGTTCATACAGTGACTTGGCCAGATGGTAATATATATAATTTCCTTTAAAACATTTAAAGAAAAAGTATAAAAAATGAGGAGGTAGCAAGTCTGAGGAGGAGAGAAGTGCAATGAGGACTAACTGCCCGTCGGAAGAGATTCTTCAAGAGATAAAATAAGGCTTCAACCTCACATAACTGTAAATCGGAAAAGAATCGCTTGTGGCAATGAGAACAACGCATCACATCAAATACCTGCGCTTTTTAAAAACACTTGATGTCCAGAGCTTGTTGCATTTTTCTTAAAGCAATGGTCCAAATAATGTACGAATTAATAGATCATGGATGTGCATGATCAGTATATATTTTAAATGTCTATGACTTATTTCAATATCAGATTTTCCCCCCAAAACATTGCCAAAGCAATAATCTTCACTGAAGGATATGTAGATGCTAAATTTGAAATTTAAAAACAAACCTGTTTTTGAGTTCTCTATTTAAAAAGAGCATCTGATACATGTCTCCACTGCCCAAAATAATTTTTGCTCATTTGACAAATGCCTCAATATACTTCCAATAAACTTTCCAAAAAATACTCACTTCTAGGTTGAGATTAAGCACAAGAAATTACAGTCCAAAATATAATTAATGAGAAAGTTAGACATATCTGAAAATAGGAATTTTAAAATGGAAGTGCCAGCTCGGCTTTAATTTCTACTGCAGAGAATAACAGGCAGATTTGTATCTCTATTCTGGATAGGATTTTTCAAAGTCCTCAACAATGGCTTAATGCTTGTCCCATTGGAGTCAATGAGTGGAGTTAGATGAGTACTTTTAAAAATCCCACTCCAATGTGTGTGAACATGTACACTCATGTATCGCAGGATAAATCAGATAGATTTATATATGCTTAATAGTAAGTTTAAGTTTGCATATATTGGGAAAGATAGCAAGGTTTTAAACCTGTCAGCATTACATGCCTTATTCCATTCTATTATGATACAGGCTTTGACAAAACACCAAGCAAAATGGATCCTCTGTTCTGTTGCTTGCTTACATAGGTCTCATGATGTCATTATAACCTTTAATGAGAGATCATGTTTACCTGCACAACACTCTCTATATATTTCATAGACATGACATTATAGAGACGTGATATATCTGTAGCTTAAACATACCAAAATTAACTTCAATATAGTGGTAGCTATAAAGTCTGTGATCACTACACAATGTATGTCTGTTTGCAATATCTGTCCCATGGTGTGTGTTCGCTACAAGAACGTATAGTATAAATGTCAGAGTACATTTTTTTCTCCTGGCTATACGCATAATCTACTCCAGCTGTCTGAGTAAGCAGAATTGATGGTCTTGGATAAAGAGCGTTTTGTGTAACATTAACTCTAAGAAGGGACCATGAGACGCCGCGAAGCTCCAACATAATGGCTTTATTTCAACCCAAGCCTTATCCCTTCATTCACTTTTATTCTCACAACTCCACTGAGTAAAGAAAATTCAAAACGCAAGTTCACATTCCCTGATGAAAGAAATTTTGAATTGTCCAGTAAGAAATTGTCTGGAGCTGAGAGAAAGAAATATAAATATGGAAGTTCATGGACCACTATGGGTCTCAATAACACAAGCTCGGACATGAACATCGGGCATATAAGTCAATATTTAAAAATAGATGTCTAAAGTTAGGCTCCCAATATTTTGGCTCTTAAGCAGGAGACCTGATTTTCAAAACTGTTGAGCATTGTAGCAGCCCATTTTAGATGCTTATTATGAATTTAGGAACCTAACTGTAGGCATCAATTTTTACAATCTTGGCCTTTGTGCCTAAAGGTTCAACTCGTCAGAGCCCAGCATTAATATGCCTGGCAGACCCACACATTCACATATTGCAATGAGATCATCCCAGTAAGGTTGTGAATCATCACGGTGGTCATGGCTTCTGTGACTTTTTGTGACCTCCTTGAATTTTGCAGCGCTGGTGTGGCTGACCTCAAGGCCACCCCAGAAGCTGGGAAGCCATGGGGCCAGCTGCTGTTATGGCAAGCTCCAGGCAGCTGGTCCCAGCACTGCCCTGGAGCAGTGGTTGGGACCAGTGCCGGTGGTGGCGGGTCCCAGGCCGTTCCTGCCCACAACCGCGGCAAGGGGTGGGGGAGCCTGGGCTGCTCACCGCTCAGAGCGGCAGTGGGGCCACGGGCTGCCCCCAGCAGCAGCAGGGGGCCAGGGGCTGGCCCCCCAGCAGAAGCATCGTCCCATGCTCCCCCCTTCCCTCCAGCAGCAGTCTTAAGGAGCACCCCCCTCGCAGCAGGTAAGATTTAGTCACAGGTATTTTTAGTAAAAGTCATGGACAGGTCACAGGCTGTGACTTTTTGTTTATTGCCCATGGCCTATCCATGACTTTTACTAAAAATACCGTACCTAAAAGTTAGCCTTAATCATCAGACCATTAACCACTGTTCATATATATGAGGTAATATGCTGGTTCTAAAGAATAAATTTGTTCTGTACTTTACAATGTAAGTATGCTACCAACTACAAAATATTTAAGATTCATGTAATTAGGTTATATTATTAAAAAAGTGGTTAAAATCTATTAATTGGTAAAAGTGAAGGGTAGTGACGTTTCACAGTGTTCCATCCTACAGAATTAAAGTTTAGGTAATATACAGGTGAACAGATTCAGAATGGTTCCTATTGAGCAATTATATTGTCTAATGGCGAGTGAATGCAACATGCCTCAGTTAGCGCAATTACTGTAAATCAGGTACAATATCTAATAAAGGTTAAATGGCTATTGTTTTAAAAAGTCATCCTCCCCACAATCACCTGAAGAATGAGCCTTTTCTAGCTGCATTTCACCTCTCATGGATTCATTTCACAGCATCTCTGTCACATCAGCAAGATCTGTAAAAACACTTCAAAGGTTTCTACCACTGATAGCCGTGTAGACAGACTCACCTGTTCCTGGGTCATCTTCTGCAGCTCTTTCTCCCAAGCTGCTTGGTATCATCCAGGTGGTAGGAAGCAGGTGGGGTGAGTCCACGCAAAATCAGGGGGTCACGGTCATGGCAGAGGGCTGTCAGGTGTCCAATGTACAACTTCAATTTGCTGCGATTCTGGTCAAGTTCTAAAAGGGGCTGAATTATCTGAGATAGAAAACAGGAACAGTCAGGGTCGGTCTGAGACCCAGCCACTGAGAGTCAAAAACCAGTCCCTAAGTTATGACTCTTAACGTCCCATAATATGTAAAAGCCGAAGAATACTGAATGAAAATCCCCCAACCCTTCGTCCTATAAAATGTATTACATTGGACTAAAGCAGGAAGAAACAGAGCAATTGGGAGGGCATGGTGATGCCGGCTGGCTTGTTAGTATGAAAATTAGAGACAATGTAAGCTGAGAACTGAAACAGTATTAACCGTATAGATCAGTGTGTTTATTGCACAACACTCCAATATCATAACTCCCTGCTTTAATTTTTTAAAGTGAAATTTTGTGTTGCTGAAAGGTGTCAGATTGATAAACCTGGAGAATAAAGTTTGGTATTAGCCACAGAACAGGTTGTCTGTCCACAGCAAAGGCAACAGCAGAACAAATTCTCCTCCCATGTTGCTTTACACACATGTATCAACCCTTTTCTGAAGGGCTCTCTTCTAATGATGCCAATAGCATGAACTAAAAGGTTAAGTTTCTGAAATACAGACCCCTCTACATTAGAAACTTACTTACGCACCATGTCAAATACATAGACCACCAAACAGTCTTGAGATGGTGGTGACATTCAGTCATTACCTGAGAAAACTTAATGTGATGGCCTAAAAATGAAGAGCTCTAACAAGTACTACTTTATTTTATCTAATCTAAATCTAATCTATGATCTTACTTCCAGTCCTTTGAATCATCCAGTCTCTTCTCTGAAGAGTCACTCACTGTTTACCAAGAAGTGGAGACCAGATGAATAAATGCAGTCTTTCACTGTGCTCACACTAGAATACTGATTTCAACTGTTCTAGGTTTTTTCAAAGGTATGTTTAAAATTTAAATAAGCAGAATTTTGGCTCTGTGGAATGTGGCCAATCAAAAATTGAGGAAGTGGAAGGGCCAGGCTGTGCACCTCCTCTCAAAGAAATGAGGTGCTGAATCTGTATCTGCTGACAAGCACCAGCTGTGAGAGTTGCAAAGCCTTGCCAGAATGCTGCCAACTGTCAAAATGTTCCCATTTAGAAAAGGCAGAGGCTGCACCTGTTGCTTGTCAGCAGGCTCATGGTGTCTCTTCAATGGGACACCTCTGACCCTGCTAATGAATGAGAAGCCTGATAATCTCTGAGTCAACAGAAACAGGGTGCTGGTATTACTTTCAACAAAGACATTGAATCCTATCCCCTCTAACAAGGCTGTTCTGGCTCACTTCTTTTGTTTCCAGCACTGAATGGATTAAGTTCTGTGGAGTGAGAGGAGCTGAGAGCAACAGCTAAGTAGTTAATGGGTGTCAAAATCTTTTTTCTGATGTGGACACAGCAGCACCCAGGAACCTACAGCAGAAGGTTAGGATCAACAGCATCGTAACACCTGATAGGAAATAATCTGCAGAAAACCCTGGCCTAGATGACAAGCAGAGAAGTAGATAGACGCAGGTGCGGAGAGGCTGGACAAGAGGACTAGAGACTAGGAATTCTTTGGAGGATAACTTGACAATCCAGAAGGCAGAGAAAGCTAAAATGATGATATTTACCTCATATTTATGCATTTGCTTCTTGCACCCAGATGACATGACATTAACCAAACTATAGAATGGGGCACCTAAGGTTCTGGTGAACCCCCATCTGCCAGTTTGGGGGTACCATTCACTAAAGGTGTACATATGTATGTATAATTGATAGGTGTGGTATGTCGACACTGCAAGTGACAACAGGACAGGATTGATTCACCTTTGTACAGAGAAGTGGGAAGGTATATTCCAGTAGCAACACAATTCTTCAGGTTTCACTTCCATGTCCAAATACACCGAATTTCAGTTCATTATACATCTATCAAATTTGTCTATTTAGTGAACACTGCAATAGTAGCATTCCATTCCCCCCCAAATTCTTCTAGTTAAGATTTTCCATACTATTTACCTACTAAAAACCAACTTCTGAGATTAATTGAATTTCCTAAAATGGCAGACTTGAGGCCTCTGATTCTCTTGATGTCTTCCCTATCTTTGTTGCTCTTCTGTATCTCATCTACAGGTCGAGGTATAATGGAGACATCATTTTCTGTAAAATAATGACTTACAGAAATATGGACATTAACAAGCTAATGTCTAATGATTAAGTGACTAATCAATAAATTTCCTAACTACCTTGTATTCTCTTTCACATAACAGATTCTATTAGGCATGCATGAGATGTGTGGATTTCAAGCTGACAAGTCAGTGTCACAGAACTAACTGATTGATCATTATAATGGGTTTCAGTATGGAAACTGACCTTGATTTCTCAGGGATAAGATCCCTTGCAAAGTAGAGTACATTTCTGACCGTCCCCCTCATCTGCTTACCTTGGGAAGAGGTATCCCTCCCTTTGTGGAGATTAGCCATATGAGGCATGTGAAAGTTCTTAACTAACAGAGCTCCCAGAGCTGTTCACAGAGCCATCATTTCTCTCCCTTGGGACTCATTAAATCCTGCCAGTCAAGTAGGAAATGCCTTTATCTTTGCGTTCCTCCCATATCTAATTTGAGCCGGCCACTTAGCAAAAGGCACTGTGCTTCCCACACAGCAGAGCTGCCACTACCTTATCTCAAGAGGGTGCAAGAGCACTTGCTAAGTGGAAAGGCAGAGCAGCACTGGATTCATAAACCAGGTCACATTTCTGCATTCAGCTGTAGAGCTTTCTAGGGAAACACTGGATGAACTGGCTTCCCTAGAGGCATGGAAATATTTTCCAAAACAACCAATCTTCAATAACTGTAATGTCTATCCATGAGGAAGTTTGTATGGAAAGTTGGTTTTTTATGAGAGTATCCAGTTTTGAGAACTCGTTCTTAATCTTTCCCTGCTTTCAGTATAGGATGTTGATCCTATACATTACAATCTACATATCACACAGACTATGCTAAGATTGTGTGCCACACACTCTCAAAGAAACTGTGAAACCACCTGATCAACATCCTATGCAGCAAACAGGGAAAGATTAAGAATGAGCTCTCAAAACTGGATACTCTCATAAAAAAACAACCTTCCATACAAACTTCCTCATGGATAGATTTTACAATAACTGTAATGATTCACTTAGACCATTTCCATCAGAGCACAGAAAAGAGTCTGTTTAACAATTCTTACACACACACACACACACACACACACACACTCTCTCTCTCTCTCTCTCTCACTCTTTATCCTCAAGCTCAAAACATTATTAATGCACAGTTAAGGTTGAAAACTTACTCCACGTACCACAAAAATTCACTACAATGTTAAAGTGGAGACATTAAATGCCTGAAAATCTGAAATAGGAGCAAACCATTTTAAAGTTATCAACTGACAAAGAAATGTGGGAATGCCTTTCAAAACAAATTCAACTCAAAAACAACTTGCCCAGAAAATTTCCAGAAATCTTTAACTTTGGACAGAGTGAGCAAGACAAATTTAATTCTAAATGTAGTTTTGCAAAAGATATAAAGCAGTGAAAATAGGGCTTAGAATGAAATAGCTGCTGCCACCTTAACTGTGGAGTTGCTATTGCTATATCACAGTTAACCTATATGATAGTGACATTAGTTAATAGCTTTATTTTGGTAAAAGCGTGTCTTAGACTTGATAGTCATGAAGCATGGATAAGACAAGACATGATATTTGTACTGAATGTGGTTAGACAGACCTATCCAAATGTCTGCTTATTTCTTTTACTGGGAGAAACCAATACACCTCAAATATGGAGACTATGGTGTCCAAATGTTTATCTGAGAGACGTCAAACATAAATATGCAAAAATATGTAGGAGGATGTGTGAAAGGGCCAAGTGTGATGGTAAATGGGTAGAAAATGAGAAATATTATAAGGTAGGTGTAACTGCACTCACACTTATTAGAACCTGACATGCTGATCAGATGCTGTAATGCTTTTTTGTGCAACTGTGTGTATATGACTGTGTGTGTATGGAAGGAGGAAACAGAAAAAAAAAATGGAATCACATTGGCATTGCAAAGTCAGCACACTCTGCTATATTCATGTTTGGCATCGGCAGGACTGCTTTGGGTAACCCTTCAGCAGCATGGCAGTCCTGCTATCAAGAGTGTGTGCATACTTACTGTGGATAACGTTGTAATACCCGTGAAGGAACAAAGCAGATAATGAGCCTTCAGTTTCACAATCAAATAATTCACTGAACTGATAGCATACTGGGATGAAGGAGGGTCTATAGCTTCTTTCTATGCACTTTGGCTGAGTCCCCCTCCCCATGTCCTGTTTAACTCAAACACAAAATCATTATAATAAGGAACACAAAGTACTAAAAGGACAGAAATAAATGAAACCAAGGTAAGGTAGTGAAATTGGGAGATATTCTTGAGGTCAAAATAAATTTAAGTGAGATCAGAATATAACTGATCTTTTAGCCTAGTTGTGCAGAAACAGGAAAATGAATGGAGGGAACAGGAGCTTTCCAAGGAGCGAAACCATTCATGACACACACTATATACAGTTTGCTATCCTGGACTACAGAGTTGTGGACTGATCCCCACCTCATGGTTTCTTTTAGTAGCCTGTAAGGATATAATCTATAAAAAGAGTTTCAAAATAATGAAGAGATCTGACACAGTGCATGCCTGAAATGCAACCAAGCTGAGGCTGGCCTTCTGAGGACCTTTGCGCTTTCCCCACCTATCAGCCATTTCTGAGAGAGGTATGCAGGGATGGGAAATTATTTTCAGCCACCCTGATGTTCAAACCTTGCTTCAAATGGATGCAAATATGCTGCACAGCAAATGTACTCCTGAAACCTACCACTGAACACTAGCAGACAGAGATGAGGCTACGAGTGTCCATAAATCTGAGGCATCTGACAATCATAGCTGCTTGTTAAAGAGCGTGTAAGAAGGAAAAGGACCTAAAAAAAAAAAGAGTGCAGGTGGGAGGTGGGGATGGGTGGAGAGTTTAGCTGGTGGTTGCAATCCCAGAGAAAACAAATGCATCTGTGCTTTGATATTAATATTATCAGAAAGAGAGATTGTGGCTATTTGTTGAAATGCAAGCCAGAATGTTTTTCTTTCTCCAGTTGAAAGAGTTGAGAAAAAGCAAGAAAAGAAAATGATATTGTCTGGAAATATTTGCATGAGGGCCTGAATTAATCCTGCTCCTTGGTCAGAGGATTCCAGTTTGTTCAGCAATCGCTGCAAGGGTTCAAATCCAGCCACAGTGTCACCACTAAATTCAGTGGAGTTATACAAGGCATGAATTTGGCACAGGAAGTGCAAAGCTTTCCCCAAATCACAGCAATTTATCACTGATGTCTTCCTTTCATTATTTTAAATGGAAACAGAAGAAAGCTCTCAAAAACACACTGCCTGACCTAAGTTCAGCTGCTGCTGAATTGAGACACTTGGTTTCTTCAGAGAGACTGCATTACTGAAGCTCAGGGGCAGGTTCACTTTCCTGTAGATTTGTTTTTTTACAAGAAAAATGGGTTCAAATCTACCCTCCATCACAAAACCAAAACAAACCAAAACAAATGAACAAAAAAACATGTGAGGAGTTGGAAGGGATCTTGGCTGCTTTGGCAGAGCTGCCTTTCTCAGTATCATTTCTGCCAGAGTCAATCAGGAAATCATATTTATAAAACATTCTTTCTGAAATTTTTATACACCATGAACAAATCCCACAGATTAACATTTTCCAGAGCTCACTCCCTTCACCTTGGGAAAAATCCAGACTCTGGGGGGAAAACACAAAAGAAGGAAAGTTGCGTTTTCCATCAACTCTCCCTGTTTAGAGAGTAAAATCCAGGAAGAAGATGAATCAAAAGACTTGCAGTGAGTTGCTATGCTAAGTATTTTTAATGTGTTTTAGAAACCCCTAGCTTTTCACAGATGTCTGTCCACATAACAAATCTATTACTTGTTTAACCCCACTGGCAGTCTCCACATACAAAAGGCTGTGGGGATCTGAACAACAGGGGAAAATTGAGAAGTACTGCCTGTGTTAAATGGGGAACCAAGTCTGGAACAGAAGGGATTGCTATAGGTCAGAACTGAGGCACATTGACAGAATTGTGTGTGTGTGTGTTTTATTACTAGAAGAGCAGGGAGTACTATAATTCAGGACTGAGGTGCTTTGGTAGAGCTGGAGGGCTGTTTGCACACAGCCAGCCCTGCCTGAATTTGACTCTACTGTCAACTTGTCACTTTCATGAGCACTAACATTTACAGTGAACCCTCTCCCCCAAATGCTAGTATCACAGTGCACACATTACAAGTGGTCCGGGTTCCCTTTTCTGTAATTCTCCATACTGTTAATCGTCTATCTCGTTCTTAACTGAGGAAAAGCAGAGAATTTAGTGACTTAAGGGAAAGATGAGATCAGAACATGGCAACTTCAAACATGTTTCTTTTTGTCTATTGTTTTTTCTCTTCTCAAATCATCTTGGAGTCTGGCAGCTCTTCAATATGGTTCTGGAACAAAACAAGATTGGGAGAGAGAGGAATGGGGGTGGCTAAACACATGATTTCAGTGATGCTGTAGCTCCACACTGCAATTCGATGCGTCAGGAACTACTTGGTCTGAGAAATGTCATTTTGTTAGTTCCTTTAAGTTGTGACAGTTTTCAAGTTAAAAAGATTACTTTTCAACACTAAATACAACTAACAAAAAAACACATAACAAACCACGGGGTGGGGATAGATATACTTGTGAGATATTTAGTGTGTGTCAGTATTGGCATAGAAGAGGGAAAGTGTTCCCCCTGGCTAATGAAAACGGTAGGACAGCCATCCTGAGAAAACACTTTGCAGATTGTGCGGTGAAACCACAGATTTAAATACTTGCTTCCCCACATAAGTTTTCTGGGTGTAACCTGGGGGCAAATGAAAGTTCTGATCCTACACACTTCATTAGATTTTATGTTGGTGGGATCCTTTTTGCATGATGGAGAGAGACTTTGAAAAGGGGGATAAGAAAGAAATAAGAGAGTCAGTTGGTGTCTGTGCTTTCCATCACACTCACTTTCCTGCTGCTGATTCTCTAATATGTAACAGTGAGTAGCCAGAGACCACACCTCACAGTCCATGTTAAATATCAATTTTCTTTACTGTTCTGGTATTTCATCTATTCCTCCTTCCCATTACAGGAATAATAGGGAACAGTAGCAGATACAGCCTTTGCTTGCAAATATAACAATTGCATTGCATATACTCTGGGGATCTGTAGATGTGTGTGCTCTTATCACAGTTTCTGTATTCTTTTGTCCCTTATAGTCTGTTATAGTATTGATCAGAAATAGAAACCCTTCCTTGAGTAACCGCCAGGGAACATAGTCTGTACTTTTCCTGTTCAGAGGAATTACAACTCTCCTGCCCATTGGTGAGATGAATCTGTCTCTTCTCCTTCTGATAGTCTGTGTGCACAGTGCTCTTCTAACACTTCACCTGCCTCATGAGCCTTTTCAAGCAATGTCACATGAAATCCACTGTATATCTGACTCCCTTGTCTCTTGGACTCATCTTTGCTTGCAAGCTATACATTCCAATGAATATCCCAAGTAACATGGCTCATCCCTGTGTTATATTAAGCAGAGGGATGTGGTCTGATTGCCTGGGCCAGGCTACTGTGAGCTGGAACTGAATCCTAGTGCATCTCTCAGTAATTACAGTCTTTACCAGCCAGGAAAGTACAGCTTCTAGACTGGCTGCATGCCCTTATCAGCTCTTATTTTAGTAACTCCCCTCACAAACCTATTTTCACAGTTAGTATTGGAAATGACGTTATTCTCTTATTAATGCTCCCCATATTGCTAGTCTCATTTTCTGTGTAATTTCTTCTTCTCCCAATTTCTATCCTAATAGTATTGGAAGCAATGCACCCTGCCTTTCTTCAGCTATTCCCATACATGTATCTATCTCATGGACGTAACAGGGATACCTGAGCCTAAGTCCATTCTTTTTAATGGTCACAACTATTAGTTCATTGTTCATAGAAACTTCTAGGCTTGCATGTCTGTTCTCCAACAAACAGACAAGAACTACAAGAGCTCTGGATGGTGAAACAGTAGGAAAATGACCAGTGACTTCAACACAGTACCATAAGCCACAACAGTTATGGTAGAAGCCTAAAAGAAACCAAGATGTTTGGGTTCACAATCCACAGCTGGTAAAGAAACCAAACCACTATCAGAAGAACTTGTCCAACTGTAAGACAGAGACAGAACAAGACAGTCATGGAACTCAGGGAACAATCTCCTTTGGTTTAAATGAATGAAGTCCTTTTTGCAAATGGTTTGCTGAAAAGCCCAAATCTCTATCAACAGAAATGAGCCATCTGTTTTGAATGTTTTAGAAAATATGTCTCTATTTGTGCTTTTCTTTGATATGTGAGGGTAATAGGAAGATGATACAATCGGGCTACACTTCAATCGTGATCAGTTAATTCATCCCAGATCTACAGATTACAAAATTCCAGCTGGAAATCTGAGTCTCATCATCCCAAAATCAGGAAGAAGGGGAATGATGCATCAAGGAAGATCAGTTTTTCTGTGCTTGTTGATAAAACATAAAAGACAAGACATCTTGAGGATAGCAAATTAGTACGGAGTGAAAAACAAGTTAATGAAATAAATGTATGAATTAGAGAGAAAGGTAATGGGCAGAAGACATTGCAAGGAATGGAATCTATGTTAGTCAGGAATAGGACAGCCCAAAAGAATGAGAGATGTGACAAGTCAAGCTGAAGGACTATATGCTAAAGTGGGCAATGAACTAAGACAGAAGGTGGGAAGGAGACGACTTCTAAGCAGAATGGTAGATAATAAAACACAAGACAAAATTATCAGGTTCATGAATTGCTTACTAAAAACTGGGACAGTAGAAAATATTCGCTTCACTGCTATGGCACTGGTACCTACACCACAGTAGTCAAGTCACTAGGAAGGACACACTTTCAACAGAGCCAATGGAGTTATAGCAGAGAAGGTGTAGTATTAATCCAGCAGGCAGGCAAGGCTTGGAAAGAACAGTTACTTACATTATAGTAACCATGGTTTGTCAGGATTTTGTCATCTGTATGGATCCCACTGTAGGTGTGCCATGTATCCCATGTGTGCAAGATCAGAATCTTTGGAATAGAAATGTCTCGTGTCCCCCTGCCAAAGGTATAGAGGACAGACCAGATGCAGCCATCCCTCAGTTCTCCCACTAATTTAGAAACCCAGATAAGGAGGACAACAAAAAAGTGAGAATGGAAGATGCGTTTTGGAATACACCTGGATGACAGCATCTCAGAGAACCACAGTTGCTCTAAGGTAAGTAACTGTTCTCTTCTTCGAATACGTGTCCGTGGGGATCCCCACTCAAGGTGACTGATAAACAGTGACTCATCTGGAAAGTGGGACTGAGGAGCCCTGACTATCACTAACTGAAAAATTTTATAACGCTGACCTACCAAATCTGGCATCTGATCTTGCAACCAGGTCAAAAACATTGTATTTAAAAAAAGTAAGATGTTTATTCCACATAGCTTCCTTGCAGTTTTTGCATACAGGAATGTTCCTGAAGGAAGCAGAGGACACAGCTTATCCTCTAGTGGAGTGAACTTGAATATTTGGAAGACCATATGATAGCACATTGATATACACTACATAATCTATTTTGAACTTCTCTGAGAGAAGATGGCCTTAGAAGCAACAGAGAGGGCAATAAAAAGATGAAGAGAAAGTCTAAAAGACTTTTATTCCATCAAGGTAGGATAACAAGGCCCTTGAAATATCCAAGGTATGGAATTTCTTATCTCCTGGAGAGGAGTGGGGTCTTAAAAAAAAGATAAATTAACAGATTGATTCAAATGAAAGTCCAACACAACTTTGGGAATCAAGTAGGAATGAGGTTTCAACACCACATGATCTCTGAAACGTTATGTTGTAAAACAATTATACTAGGGCTGTCAAGCGATTAAAATAATTAATTGTGATTAACTGTGCGATTAAAAAATTAATTGCGATTAATTGCACTGTTAAACAATAATAGAATACCATTTACTTAAATATTTTTGGATGTTTTCGACATTTTCAAATATATTGATTTCAATTAGAACACAGAATGCAAAGTGTACAGTGCTTACTTTATATTTATTTTTGGTGACAAATATTTGCACTGTAAAAACAAAAGAAATAGTATTTTTCAATTCATCTAATACAGGTACTGTAGTGCAATCTCTATCATGAAAGTTTAACTTACAAATGTAGAATTAGGTACCAAAAATAACTGCATTCAAAATAAACAATGTAAAACTTTAGAGCCTACAAGTCCACTCAGTCCTACTTCAGCCAATTACTCTTATGTTAGCATACATAAAGCCATCCTATTATTGGTAACAATGAGCAGTAATAAACCAACTATGGCTTTGCCAATGGCTAGCGGAATTTAACACTTAAGAAGGATGAAGGGGCAGAGCTGATGCTCATAAAAAATGAGCATACTCTAAGAAAGGAAGAAAAGGGTATCCAAAATAGATGTATAAGAGCACCTATGAGGAATAAAAGGATATGTGGAAAGAATCCAGAAGGTAAGGCAGTGAGGCTACAGAAAAGATTGTCACGGTGTTCACAGGTAAAGCACGTCTGTTAGAATTGCAATCTCTGAGCACACAGTACCACACAGTACAGCTGTATATATACTACCTACTTGTAGAGGCAGTGCTATGTTTCAAGAGAGCATGTATACAATACTGCTGTCATGCATTGAGTTAAGTATAATTAAACATTACCAGTAATTTGGGTTAGGTTCAGATGCTACAGTATAAACATTTAGTTACGTGTAGTAAATGTTTTGATGGCCTCTAGTGTGTTTGTCTACACAGTGCATTAGTCTGCACTACAGGAACATAAATTCTAGTGTGCACTAGTGCGTTATGCATGAACTAGCCCATGTGGACGTGACTGGTGAGCATTAAAAGTTCCCTACTGAGCATTAACGTAGTACTATTTGAAATGGGGCTACATCAACATACACAGTAGAATTCTTAGTGCATGCCAGCAGTAGTGCATAACTCACTAGCGTGCACTAGAATTTATGCCCCTCTAGAGCAGACTAATGCACCATGTATACAAGCCCTTTTTCTGCAGTACTGAGCAGCGGTATATAGATGTCCACGGCTAGAACAATTTCTTGGAAAAAACAAAGCTGGCTTCCTATGCTATCAATCTCTTACATTAATGAACTTGAATACATTAACCAAATTTTACAACTGCAAAAATAAAAAATGGACCCTGTGGCCAACAAACCTTCTCTTTTTAGCATATAAGAAGTGGGAAGGGCTGTGGCACACTTTCCCCTTCTAGTATACATGGAACACTCTGCTAAAAATGTTATCACACTAGGGATCGCTGGCTTCGGATGCACTTATTACTCTCACATTCTTTCCCCTGCTGGGGTATATATGAAGGGCTTGTGGTTGACAGAGTCTTCTCTGTTGGGACACATGGAAGGAGAGGCCTCTGGCTTCCATATTATCCTCATAATATTGTGTAGCGTTTCCTCTTTGCTTCTCTGCTGCGGCATGGAAGCTGAAAAACGTGAGTGTTTAACAGACAGACAACCTACATCTGCCTTAGTTTGGCAAACTTCTAGTCTGTGAAAATGGTAAAAACAAACTCAGCACACTCATTTTCTAAGGTTTATCCCTTTCTCAGTACATAGGGTGGTCAATGGAAAGACCTTTTGATCAGTATCTCTCTATACCATCTTTTTAATTTGGAATGAACATCAGTTTGAATGACTCCTACCTTCAAAGTGCTTTCTTCCTTTTTGCCATCAACTTACCTCATCTCTTCATCCTTAATGGCATTCTTCAGCAAGAGCTTTTCACACATTCTAATTGCTTTACACACTTAACACCAGACACTAACACACAAGCATTGCAAGAGACATGACTCAAAAGGAGTGTGAGATCACCAAGGAGTGTGAATTAATCACATTACCAATTTTTTTCCATAAAAGGATTTCCTCAGTTCAAATCCCAAGGCATGAAATTAAAGTTTGACTGTCACAGGTGGAATAAATTTTCCCGCTGATTGACTTGATCTGTGCAATGACACATATGTAATGTGGCAATTAATCAGGGGAATGTAGAGAGAAATTGGAGAGTCTTATTTTTTCTATTAATTTTCTAAAAATGCCCTATTCTAAGTAGTCATTATTAATAGCCATTTCCTCTGAGTTAAATACATATTCGGGGCAACTTGGTGCTTTGGGTCATCTATCTGGCATTGTTCTCAGCAGCAGAACTCAACATGCTCAAAATATGTAATTTCCAGGTAGAAATATTACCTCTGAGCTCATTCATTACTGACCAGGATTTGAAAAAGGTTTGGCTACAGTGCAAATTGCTTTGTGAAAAAACAAAAAGGGTCTGACTGGAAACATTTTCCACCATGAGGTTAATGGTAAATTGTAGAGGACACATTTCCTACTCTCTTTCACATGAATCATGGTGTTGCTTTGCATATATATAAAAATTCAATTACATGCCCTGGAAAGTTCTCCCCATAATGTCATGAAACAATAACTTGATTCTTAACACACAGAAGAAATAAAAAACACAACAAATACATAGGAAACATCCACATGCAGAGACCATGTGAGAAAGGGAAAGGAAACACACCCAGATTTCATGAATCACACAGAAGCAAGATGCAAGAGTGACCGTGGGAAACTTTTCTACTGGTAAGGAAAGCTGATTCTCACCGTTCTGAACAAAATGGCTGAACTAAGAGCATCTGATTGGCTATGCCCAAATACCCTCCTCCTCATCCTATTGGTTGAGAGATGACAAGGGGAAAAAGCCACAGAGCAGCATGGGAATGAAATAAAGAGTTGGTTAGTATTTAAAGCACAGACATAATTATAAAGTACTAGTAGTAGAAAAAAGTGGCCTTCAACTCCCTGTGTCCTCTGCTCTGCTGCTTTCCAATAACTTGAACCATTGGAAACAGCTTTCTTAATTCTCTTTTAAACTTTGCTCAATTACTCAATTTGTTTACATAAACTGAAAATGTAACCTGTCTCCCACTGCGAGATCATATATAGAAGGCTTTTGGTTCTTAACCTGTTCACATTACCAATGCCTTCATTTTCAGTCAGGTGCCATATACACATTTGGAAAATGACCTTATTTCACTACAACACTTCAGTGTGTAAAATAGCAGATACTCTTCTACTCCCAAGGAAACTGAGATTTGGAGACCACTGTTTTGATCTTCAATATTGATAAACCTTCTCTCAAAGAAAATAGGTCTGTTACCTGCAAAGAATGTCCTGGAGGCCTCAAGCCACTCATTCATGAGGTTCTTCATTTACAACCTCAGGAAGGTGGTTAAGTAGAAAGAAAATTTTATACTTATTCCTCTGTTTGCATCACTTTTATCCCCTCTAGAGCAATGAACACCATGTCTTCAACATTTTTTCACAATATTATTTTCAGAGGGAGTCTGGTGTAGATATGAAAGGAAGTTTTGAAATATGGGATTTTGGGGGTGTGTGCGTATGTGTTTAGGCTCCTCCATTTTCTACTTTCATTTCCCGTAGAACTGACATGGTACAATGACCCATTCTTCAGCAGACCAGGATGAGATTCTGCTCCCTTTAGAACCCATCAATGCTACTTACAGGTCAGCCAGAGGATTGAGAAAGGTTAGATATTCCCATCTCTCAGTCTAGGGAACAATTACAGTTTTTGAATGTTTTAATTAACCTGGAACACGTGAAGTTTCAATGTGAAATTTGTAATTAGGTTGGCAGTCCCTCTGTTACCCAAGGGATGGATATCAAATACATGGCTGATCTTAGTAAATGACACAGGAGGTTCTACTATGCCTTAGAAATGGTAAATTTATCTTTTTTCAGTTCATGGCCCATTGAGCTTCAGAAGGTACAACTTGTGCTCGTCTGGCATACAGGTTAGGATTTCCTTCTGGGAAATGCAAATAATTGCCCATACACAATCCAGAGACCAAGAAGCTGATCCTGACCAAGATTTCCGGCTATTCACAGAGAGAAACAGTTCAAGACCCCTCTTATTAGAGGTGATTATTCTCACATGAGTTACAGCAAGAATGATAAAACCACTCCAAGCACTCCAGAACAGGTGACTTGTATTACTGAAATCTGAATGCGCTAGGAGACAGCTCCTACCTTACATTTCATGACATAGTCAAGACATTAACATTCCTTTGCCCCTCTTCACCCTACTAAAAACAAATCAGTACTTGGGAGCATCTGTGCATCTTGCAAGGGTCTTCAAGAAAGCCAGCAAAACATCTGCAAACATTTCTGTCTTCTAAGTTCACTCTGGAATGTTGTTTTTGTTCCTAGAGACTTCATGCATGTTGGGAAAAGTTACATATGACTCAAAAATAATCAGGCCCAGTAGTTAAGTGTCATTTTAAAAGAGAGAAGGAGAGAAGTATTACCTGGTCTGGAGAGGGTTTGTGGTTGGTTTGGTTGGAATGGGGTGAGGATTTGATGTGGTCATCCTCATAGTTATCTGCCATCAACTTCATGCGATTCTGAGTCTATGATGGAAAAAAAAATGAGAAATTCAATTTACTCCGTTGAAAGTAAATGTAAATACTACAAGGCAGAGAGAAATAGCCAAGGAAATGCATCTTATAACATTGTGCACTACACTGTGCATGCTAAATAAAGCCCATGAAAATCATTGATATTCAAAGTACACAATATTTGTACAAAATACACAACATACTATAGATTAAGTGTAGCCATAGAGCAAAAGTAAAAATTGACTAAATAATAATATACATTAAGTAAATGTTCAAAGCTGTTTGGAGAAATACCTGTTAGTGATTCACTCTCTCCATAACTGAATAGTTTCTCAGTAGAAACTGCCACTCTAATGATCCTTCTTAGGATAGAGAATTCAGATTTCATTTGACTGCATGTGAATAGCAGGGGCTTTCAAAGTGGTTGTAGGCAAGTTCTAAATTTTAGATTTTGGGTTAATTTAACAATGGTTACCACTAAATTGCACTTGAAAAACCAACAACTTAACTTACAGAATTGTACTGCCCCTTTTCTCCATTCAGGCAAACAAGATCTGAATTATCAGTCCCATTCTTCATCAGTCAATATTAATACTAGTTGCACTAACATAGCACTTTACAAATAACTAATCAGTTGTCAAGATGGCAGATTTCTCTCTGGTTGTTTTTATTATATTTAAGACTAAATTGTTTTTAAAATGATTTCCTTTTAAGTAGATGCACAGATCAGAATCTCATCTATTACACTCAAAATATCTGATCTTGATTGTTGATAACAAATCATAAAATAAATACAACTGTCTCTCAGATAATTTATATGAACTAGGAAGCATGTGTGAAAGAATGCATTATGGGAACTGAGAGATACTTAACGTGAATTTCAATACAGCAGCACTCATTGAAAACAATGATTTTGAGAAGCATTACATGGTTGACAAATTTCAATGCACACTAACACTTGTAAAAACTGTCTTACTGCCATTATAGGAAAAGAAGGTATACAGAGGTAAACACTGGAAAAAGAATCCCTCATTCATAAAACTTGTGAAGTGGGACTGAAGACATTATACACATTACTGATTTGGTTTCAAGTGGCTTTCACAATGATCCAGTAGGAAATATACTACTAGTACTTAGCAATTATACAGCACTTACTGTGTTCAGAGAATTTTACAGACTGTAAGGCTGGGGTTTTTAAAAGAACCTAAAAGAGTTAGGCACTCAGATCCTCATTCCATTTCAATTTGATTTAGGGGCTTAACTCCCTTAGGCTTCTTTGAAAATCCCAACCCAAATTAACTCTTGCAACACCTCTGTGATGAAGGTAACATATAGAACAATTCACCCGGTCAGTCATTTTCTGTATTTCTATTTTTGTTTTTTTAAGTTTTCAAAAAGGATTTCTCTCCCTGACAGCCTAACTTTGCTTTCTGATACTTCTGCTGTTAAGCTTTAACCTTGTTCTGATATCCAAGGTGTAGCATGAAGATGTTACAAATTCAGCATTATGATTTCACTGGAAATTCTGGATGATAGCCATTAAAGAGATGGAATACACATATCTTCGAAATTTAGCAAAAAATATCAAGATAGAAATAACAAAAATGTATTTATTGGTAGGATACCATTTGAAATTTTTTTTTCCAAGTTTGAAAGTTCTTTGTTAAAGAAGTCAGTCAAAGAAAAGTCATTTGGCTAATAATGAATGATAATATCCATTCCCAACTCCATGCATAGTGCTGAAGAATAAGGAGTATTTTTATAAGCCTCTGCCTATTGGGCATGAAAACCAAAAACTTCTATGGACTTCTGAAAGCTAATTGGAGACTTCTAATTAGAAGTCTGCTGACCGCCTGGAATAACTGTACTGAGTTTCTCTCCTACAGCTACAGAATATACAGAAGGATGGAAATTTCTAGAACATAGCCTTACTGCTGCTGGAAGTGTTTATGAGGAAAAACAGCTTACTACACTATGGGGAAACATGTAAGTAACTCCCCCCCTCCCATCTCCAACATCCTGCAGTCTTAACTGCTATGTCATTGGGCTACTACACAGTCACTTCCTTTCTCACCTTATGGGGTTGTGGCGTACCTCTGCTCAGACCCCATTGCAAGCATTCTTACACCACTGTAAAAAATCTGTGAACACAGTGGTCTAACCACCATATCCTGTGGGAAGGGAATGAGTGAAGCAGACACATCTGTGGCATGGGGAATGCCTCAGGCGGGAAACTTCAGGGCTAGCTTTCAGAACTTGCACACGCAAGAGCTGTGCCGTAGACTGAAATTTTTGGTTTATGACCAACTTTTCTTTAGGCAGATAACTGCTGTGTGCATGTGCCACTCAAAGCTAAGACTAAAAATGGATATAAAAAAGCACTTCTGAGTGAGAAACTGACTATGCTAGGTTTCTCAGTTGTCCCAGATGTTTTACCTGATATACCACAGGCTTCCTCAGGTAAGAAATTCCTTCCCCGTGCACCACCAATCACTTAAGAAAAAAAGAGAAAACCAACAGAGAACATTCTTATATAATAATTATCAAATAAGATCCTCTCCATCAAAAAAATGAAGTCTCAATTATGGTATCCTTTTTCACACGACAGGGGTGTCAAAACCTTCAACAGGCCTCCACAGACTCTCAGCTGTTAGTCTCTTTAGTATGACCTCTGAAAGGGCATTGGGTTTGTCTCTTGGTTTAAAATTATATTTCATCCATTTCTATGACAAGCTATACCAGCAGCAAAAACTCATCTTGTCCTCTGTTCATAAAAGCCTCCATGAATCTGCTACTTTGTCATTACTTCCCTCCACTTATTCAACACTGGCCTTCTGTCCCTTCACACAATCTCACCACTTTTGTTACAAGAACCATGTCTTCTGCAGCTCAACATCTGGAACAGCCATCCAGTATCCATCTTCCTCACCGATTCTCCCTCTCAATTCAAATCTCATCTGAAAATCTCTCTTTTCTTCCTTGCCTGTATCTCTTAATTTCTGTGTCTCTGTTCTTTTGTTTTAGTTAACCCAGTGGTTCTAAAATCTTTTCATACTGTACTTTACTTTTTTAAATGGGATATTCTCTGTAGGAATGCCTCTTGTTTGAACTCCTTACTTAGATCCCACATCTCTCCCACTGAAATTACAACAGTTGGTTACATATAATGGGAAAGTATTAAGGAGAAAATATGATGGATGTAGCTGTTCGGCGACACCTCTTTTAAATATGCGTGACTTATTTCCTCTCTCCTGATGTAGGATTTCACATTTATTAGTATGGGATTTCTCCCTGCTTTAAACTCTCCAGGTCATTGTGTAGTTTGCTTCTGCTCACCTTTTATGTTCACTAACACTCGAAATTCTGGGGTTTATTTACAGATTTTATCACAGTTAAATTAACCCTTAACAAAGACTGATATGGAGCAGATGCACAGAGTGCAGAGAGATGTATTATGGAACTTAGTGGTGAAATACTTTAGAAACTCTACAGGAGTCCTACACAGGGGAGCAGATAGCTGGAACTACCACTACCTGAAGACTGACAGGTATTAGATCACTGAACTCCACAGGTCAATTCTAAAACCACTGATTTAGCTCTATATACACATTGTATTTAACTCTATACTACATTTTAGGGTATGGTTTGTATAAATGTATAAATAAAAAAATTAAATACATTTATATTGTATCATGACCACATATAGCTTTCTTTGACATTTGTGAAGGATGCCCAGTGCCCGGAGGACACCTTTACCTGGCAAGGTTTTGAACTCAAATTTCAACTTCAGGGACAGACCACAATTTCTCTCCAGAGAGGACCTTCAGAGACTAGGGAGAGCAAGAGAAAAGCTAAAGCTCTAAAAGCTACACATTGTCTGCATTCAGCCAGTCTGGTTCATATTCATATTGCACTAAGTTATTTCTATCATATATACAGAGAGGTTCCCAAAAGACTTGTATCAGGATGGGGGTACTCCTAAAATCTATTCTCCCATTACAGAGCATACTAGCAAAAATAACATCAATGACTATTCTCTCAGTTTTGGTAAAACATCGGATTAGTGGAGTTCCTGGCTCTTCTAACTAGCCTAAACAAGCTTTGTTAATCCTTTAATGTAAAGTTTAAAAAAGACCCAGATTACATCATTCTTAATATAATGACTGTACTTGTGACAAATGGATATCTGGTGGAGACAGTATGCCTGTCTCTCAGTGAGTTAAAGGAGTCATCTTCTACAGGCTGCTCTCCCAGTTTGTTTCTTTTAGTCAAAGTTGCGGGTTTCACTGAATGCACAGACATGCAGAAAACGTGTGTAAATCCCCCTCCTCACCATTGCAAGGATAATGCACAGTCTTAATCAAAAAAAGGCCTGATTTTCAGAGGTGGTGACTTCAACAGAAGTTGTGATGTTCAGCATCTCTGAAAATCAGGACACTTTCATTGTCAATGCCCTAGGGTGTCCCCACAGGTATTCAACATGGGAACAGCAATGCCCTGTACAAATGCACCCAGGATCTCCCTACTTGTATCCACCAGGGCAGACACACGCAGAAGACGATCCCTGTGTGAGTCACCTTTCTACCCATGATTTCTTTGCTGGGATAATATAGTGTGATGCCTTGTGTAACTTCCCTTCATGATTTTACTGCAGAGATTCCAGGGGACTGAGTGAATTGATTTACATGCTTCACCCTCATATTTAAAATATTTAAGGTCCTGCAGAGCATTCTCCAAACCTGACGGAGAGGTTAAATTCTGAAATAAATGGTAACAATAAGCAGAATGAGTTGCTCATTTAATCCTTATGATAAGAGTGAGACAGTTGGTTACACTTACCCTTCTTTAAACTAGCATATAAAAGCCTTCATAATCTAGGCTTGAAATACATGAGTGATGGTCTCTCACTCTGTGCCCCTGCCTTACAATAACAGTTGGCCAGGACAAGTTTGATCTCAATCCCAGGCCATAGATAGGACTGAGGTTACTCTACTATGGAATTATCTACCAGAAAAGGCAATACCAGTGTCCCTTGCTGTAGGGTGCCCTAAAAGCAGGCAAAACACATTTATTTAAATTAGCCCAGCCTTGATTAGTTTCAGCTAAATCTCATCACCACTTTTTCTCTCCCATCTATTGTTCCCTCTCCACTATTTTTTGCACCAGTGGGGAATTGATTCCTTTTGCTGGTAGGATGGCTTACATTGAAGGTTTTTGGGGTTTGATTCTAAATCAGAATTTTTTCCTGTTTTTCCTGTGGTTGGATATTTGGTCTGTTTTGTTCTTTTTGATTGATTTTAATGTTTTGAATGTTGGGCTTTTATTGCATGAATCTTAGAAGCATCTGGAAAGGCTTCCTATAAAATGGGCTAAATACAGACCAATTTCACTGTAAACTCACGTTCAGAAATTTTTATCATATTAGTTCATGGCTTGAGATCTATGCCAATTCATCTGCCTGCCTGAATCTTCCTTATGCTGCTGATTGGTCAGATTAGTATTTGATTTTAAATTCTGAGGATCTTCCACATAGTATCTGGGTAACACTTTCCTGATTTTGCAAGTTCAGTATTAGGAGTAATACTTAATAGAAGAAAGGTGTGTGGTATTTGATTGTTTTTAGTAAATTCACTTTCTCTTATGAATCTCTTCATTACACGTTTTGTATTGGATCAAAATCTGGTTCAAACTGTTATTCTTTAAATTGTTTCAAGTTGTGAGAGTTTGGAAACAGTCTCTAAATTCATCCTTGTATTAGATATAGCAACACCATAGATGCTGCATTTTCTGAGATTCTGTTCCAAAGTTACTCAAGGGAACCTGCCATTTAGTAATATGCTGGGAGGCAAGATTGCCACATATCTTCAGCTGAACAGCCTCTCATATATGTCTTGTATGTCCACTGGATATTTAATATTTACAGTTTACTCAACTTCTGTATTCTGTTTTGACGCATGCCAATGTGGGATCTTATCTGAGAGCAAAAAAATACCACTATCTGTATCCAAAAGCATATTGGTTTCGGTGTCAAGGAGTTCCTGTTCTTTATCCCAGGGTGCAATTAATTTATTTCCAGGCTGTAACAAAACTTAGTACATTTTAGAACATACAGCTCCCCTTATGTCAGCTGTGGCTCCTGCCAGCCATTTTGCAGCACTGGGAAGGGAGATGGCAGCTGCCACGTCAGAGACCTTAAACCCAAACTGTAACAGGTTTCTGGCGGTATTTCTCCCTTGGTCGGAATTCAAGTTTCTCTCTCTGAGATGCTAATCAGTAGCTGCTTCAAGCTAAAATTTTCAATTTTTGTTTCTAAACAAGAGGATAATTTATTGGTAGAGTAAAAGAAATGAAAGAAACACAAAATAAAAGATAGGACTGAAAATGAACATTTCTATAAAATTTTATTAGGTTGGTGCTATACTTATATTACAAAGCAGAGTTTAAGGTTTCTGGACAAATATCTTTGAGGTGAAGCCAAAGTCGTGAATACGTACCAGTAACAAGCATTAAATCCTTACAAGAATGTTTTAATTAGTTAAAAAGATGCCATTAAAAAGCAGTGGTTTCAGAGACAAGGTTACACTTCTGAAAACCTCAATCATCTGAAAGCAAAGGTAACCAACTACCTTAATTCTGTCCCCACAAAGGACAACTCGATTAAAGCTTAGGCACTCAGCTTTCATTGAAAATTTTTTTTTAGCCTATTGCAAAGAAAAGTTTGTAATTATGCCTGGAGTGTACCAATGAAGGGACACCCTCCTGAGTCCAGACAGCTTAAACCACTCGTTCTCAAACTTTTGTACTGGTGACCCCTTTCACATAGCAAGCCTCAGAATGCGACCCCCTTTATAAATTAAAAACACATTTTTATACATTTAACACCATTATAAATGTTGGAGGCAAAACGGGGTTTGGGGTGGAAGCTGACAGCTCGCAACCCCCCATGTAATAACCTTGTGATGCCATGAGCAGTCCCAACCCCCAGTTTGAGAACCCGTAGCCTAAACAATAGCTCTGAGAGGAGTGAACTTCCCCATGCATCTCAATGGGGGTCTAGGCCAACACTTCCCATGAAAAGACTGTGTAGCAGAAGGAGGGCAGTGCCATAAGCCCAGCCCACTCAAGATGATGCACCCTGGCTGTGGAGAAGTACGGGGGGTGGAGGGGAAGGGCTCCCTCCTGAAACTGCTGCCTCTTCAGGGATGAAAAGGGACCCTTGCTCCCATTCCTGCTGCCCCAAGACAAGAAGGGCCTCTATTTCTATTGCTGGGAAGTCCCAGGCCAACCCTGCGTCTCTGGGAAAGAACAGGGAGCCTTCTTGCCACATTTATTCCAGGTGGTGACAGTGTGTGTGTGTGGGGAGTATCACTATCATGAAGGGGCAAGGCTTTGTGGATGGAGCTAGAGACGCACCACATAATGGTGCATCCAATGCATTGGACTGCCTTAAACCAGACCTGCCACAGAGTGATACAATCTTCCCATCTTCGTTTCTTTGAAGCTAGAGTATAAAAAAAGTGCATGGTAGAACACTGGTTTCATACATACATGATTCCTTTACTAAGTGTGATATTTTTGTTCTTTTTCTGTGTTTTTCAAGATCTAGGCCCAGGAGGTTTGAATATTGATACATGTTAGCACTTTGTCTAGTGACATCTAGGATAACTGGCTGGCAAATCAAATCATATAACCTAATCCTACAAAGTACTGATCACCTCCTGTGAAGTACAGCAAATCCTCAACATGTTGTAAGATGGGAGGCCTTTATGAAGAGTATGGAATTATTGTCTCCTCTATGCTATTTGCCCAATCAAAGTAATTTTTCCCCCTGTGGATTGTGAAAAAGGCCAGAACTGGCACAACCACTCTAGAATTAAGGATGAAACATTCTTGTTTTTGTGGTTGCTGACAAAATGACTTTTTTTTTTTTTTAGGAATTGATAAAATAGTCTGCTTTTCTCATTTTCATGGGTAGAGATACAGAGTTAAGATAATCTGGGTATCTTCACTGAATTTCAACACTTACAAGAAACTCAAACATTTGAAAGTATAACCATAACTCTGAATTTCCTGTCTTAAGAGAGGAAAAAAAGATAACTATAATCTAGATGAGTATACGCAACAACAAGCTGGACTCTGCTGCAAGGTCTCTAGATTTTGTGGCACTCTGATGGAAAAATTCTACAACAGTTTCAGGTACGGTACAAATGGAGATTTTTTTCGATTTAAATATGAACACGAATGTAATCAGTACAGCTCCCTGTTATTTTGATATTAAATTCCATTTATTTTACACTTCCACATTTTCAGTTTTTAAGATGCTGCAGAATGTTGCCTGGGGGCAGGTCTACACTATGGCAGGAATCAACACTCTGAGATCAATCCACTGGCGGTCGATTTAGTGGGTCTAATAAGGTAAGTCTACAGGAGATTTTCTCCCATCAACCGCCCACAATGTAGACCCCATGGTAACTTGACCTAAGATACATCGACTCCGGCTACGTTATTCATGTAGCTGGAGATACATAGCATAGATCAACTTACCGTGGTAGTGTAGAAATAGGTTGTTTTCTCTGAAATTTAGGCTGTTAATATCAATGGGGCAGTTTTAATCTCTCAGCCATTGTTTCTGCCTGTCTGTGAAATTCTGGAGCGCATTTTTTTTTTTGCAAGAATGAAACTCCATAGTTGCAGAATACATGAGAACTGACTACAAAGTTCTTGAAAGAATTCTCAACCCTAAATTACTGATATTTTCTTGCAACCTTAACTTCACTTTGAAGTTTATTTTGGTCAGGGATTTCCTTGGATTATTTAAATGGTCCGCTAGAGATTAACCCCACTTCAGGTAAAATACTGAGAAGAGTTTATTTAGATAAGAGATATCAAGTGGTATTAAAACACTAGATTAATTGCCGTTACTTGTCACACAGACTCTAGGAGATGCATCTTCTATTCCTGTCTCAGGCTGATGACTGTAGTATTATGGTATCTCATCAGGTCAAGTTTCATTACTTTTAGACTATCAGACTTTGGTTCTCTAAGTATTTCACCTGCTATACCATAGCTCTTTCAAAGATCTGCTACTGTCAGAATGGCTATTATTTTCTTTAGGAGAGTGGAAGAGCAAAAGTGAGGGATTCAAAAAGCCACATGGCAAGAAGGTCTAAAGAGCATAGAAAAATTAATGATGGGTGAGGAGTTTTCTTCAATTTCATTTTCCTAATCTGGGTTTTCTAGAGTTAGTAAATTACAGAAACAAAAACAGTGAGGGAAAGCAATTTGGATCCAAAAGATGGGGTGTTTTGTCAACTGAGGAGAAAGTTGAGAAGTACAGTTTAAAGTCTCAGAAAGAAGTAGAAATACAGTTCAGCTGTCTGTGTACTCCTGCAGTAAGCAGTATTTACAAAATTGTAAAGTCATCACAGACCTTTGTTGTAACTATAGTTATGAGTCTGCATTAACTCTCAATATGAATAAAACAGTTAGCAATATATTAATGGTTAATAAAGGAAAACAATCTATGACCATGTTTATGTTTGGAACTCTCACCCTAGGTTGGTACTGAAAAGAGCTTTTCTCTGTAGCTCTAAAGTCAGATTTAAGACATACTTGCTTTTTATGGATTATCTAATGACATCAGGAGTACTGTTAGAATGAGAAGCAGTGTGGGGAAAGGTGTTAGAGAAGAATAGTTTGCATTGCAAAAGCATGGAGACTACAACACAGATAATCAAGACTGCAATCATCACAGCACTCTAACATCAACATTTCATTTTTTGACAAACTGTTCTTCTTGTCTTTGATTTTACAGAACAAGTTTCAGTTCAGAATGGAATTTTATAAGCAGATATATGTGAATTCTCACAGACCCTTACATAGAGCAACATTAGTTGATATTGCTAGAAAGTTTCAAAACATATGCTAGTTTGACAGTGCCTCTATAATAAAGAACAAGGATCTTTCCTCAGCCAGAGAGGAACCTTAGATTTTGTGCGTTTAGACGGCATTAAACATTAGTGAGTTTCAGTAAGCTATTACATCCCCCCCAGGTTTCACCAGAACATTTTTAGCCTCACATTTTTGTTGTTATATGACCCAGCACTTCAATAGCCTTTGCCTGCGGCTTCAAAGAGTCTGTAGAGAGTAGTATACCCTCCTCGATGAGCTGTTCTTGGCGAGGACAAGTTGCCAATAGACACAAATTCCTAGATTCTAAAGTGATGTGAGCTGCTCAATGTCATCTCAACATAGGCTGTCTGCAATAGCCCAGAGCCCAGCTGTGTGTGTATAAATGTGTGTCTGTGCTGTAAGATATAAACAGTATTGATAGCAACATTGTTTAAAAACTTTGTGCTTGTGATTTAGTTCTGACAGATTAATTTTCAAAGTTGTCTGCAAAAAAAAAAAAAAAGTATAATTTCAGCCTTCTCTCTCTCTGCCTCACTTTCATACTTTAATCTAGCCAACAGCCTTTATGATCATTACTGGAGGGAGAAGCATAATAAATGGTCTTCCTAAGCAACAAGAGAAGTTTTGCTACACTAAACTAAATTAATGTTAGGAATTTTCTTTGTACAGCAAATTGCAAGGTCTGGCATCTGCTAAAAACAGCACTGCCCCATATGCAACATACACACACACAGACATAAAATTCCTGTCTGTCCACACCATCCCTGCGTGTGGTCCACAGACAGAAAATTCCTATCCATCCACACTATCCCTGTGTCTGGTCCACAGACAGAGAAAAAATTCCTGTCCATGCACTATCCCTCATATGCCATATACAGACAGAGGATTCCTATCCATCTGCATGGTTTCCTCATGCAGTATATGAACACAAATTATTATTATTATATATCAACCTTTTTTTTTCTGCTAGGGTTATTTTTTCATATCTAACCTTCATAACATTTGGGTAATGATGCCAAGTGGCAAGATTTAAAAAAATGCAAGTTCTGTACTGTGCTTGTGTTGACTTATTTTTACCAAGATCTCCTCTCTCATTTTCCACATGAAAAGAGTGGGGACAGGCGTCAGTTTGGTCACATGAGTTTGCTCTAAAGCATCTGCAAATCAGCCAGTGTTCCATCTTGTCATCTACTTCCAATCTGCTGCTCCTTCCTACAAACTGCAGGATATTACCCTTTCTCATCAATTAGAAGCCCACTCATAGAGTTGAAGGACATGATAAGATAGTCCTGGAGCAAGCTCTGGGTTATACAGTCCACCTGTCCTGTAGACCCACCCGCATAAAAAGGAGATCCTTGGAACATGGGATGAAAAATCAAATCAATCATTCAGTCTTGCCTCTGCTGTTTTATCCTTAATGAGTTACTCAGCCTGAGGTCAGTAAGCCTATGTGAAGCAATGAAACAAATCATTCAGCACTGACGAAAGCAGAGGAAAAAGTAGGGATGAAGGAACAAAAAGATAGGGGCAGAAAACCTACACTGCAGCCAGAGGACTTGAGAGGAATCAGGGAAGTCAAAAGATTTATAAAATCCCCATAGTATCATAAAAGGCAGCAGGCTGACAATAGAAAGGACAAGCAGGGTTTGATGGTTGGGAAGGGTGGAGAAGAGGAAAGGAAGAGTTATATCAAAATTTTGAAGAAGTATTTTTAAACATCTGGAAATGATGAGGAGAAAGACAGAACAGATGGACAAAGAGAAACTGGTCTGAGTCCAGATTTCCCCTCAGCTCTCAACCTCTGGACTCTTCTTATTCCAGTCAAGCAGAACTCACTGAAACCTAAGCTGCCTCTTAGTTGTGATACTAAGAAGAGGCTTAAAGGGACACACAAAATAGATTTAAAAATCTCCCCAAAACATTAGGATACATTACTGATTACTTCCACAGAGCAAGTAAACCTCTGCAGTCTTCCAAGTTTTAAACAATGCATACATGTGTGTTTTCTTATGGGATATCAATTTTTTTAAACCAGCATTTATGTAAGCAGTTGGCAGAAATTTGGTGTTCTGGTTTAGGTAATGGAAGTAAAGCCATGGTTTTATCTGTCAAAAATCTGGGAGGCACTCTGGCATAGTATCAGAGTCCACAGCTGAGTCACAGGCTGATTTGGGAAAAGGTTTGTTTTTAACTTGTTAAAAAAATTAATCAGGGCACAAATAGTGAAATTAACTATATAAATTCCAAGTTCCCAGTGAACAGAAAAGAACAGCTTAGCAGTATCTCTGTTGTAAAATAAGACAGATACCTGGGAAACTCATGCCTTAGAATTTATGGAGAAGATAAGCAGGCCCAAATGGGCTAGCTCCCTTTGTTTCTTTTATCCAAACAGTAGTAGATAAATGTTTGCATGAAATGCAGCTTGGGTTGGCAGTTAAACATCTGTATGAATGTTTGTGAAGGTACTAGAAAAGAGACATCTGGAGGCTGGTAAAGGGCAAAGTCCTGTCATATATTAAGGTCAAACAATAAGACATAAAAAACTAGCAAAATGGCTGTTCTTCATAGTGAATTCAAGGTAAGAGACCTCCTGCTCCCTTCAGACATCAATATTGTGATAATGATTTCATCGTACATTTAGGGATTCAAAATTTATGAAAGTTAAGATGTAAACTTCCTTCTAGACTATTAGCAATTGAAGGGCATGCAGTATGTTACTACAAAGGTCATTTTCTCTACATTTGAAATAATTTGTTAGAGCTGACCAACCATCTTCTTGTGACCATATGATAATCATGCTTTGGATACCCCCACTAGCAGTAAAGAGCAAGAGTAGGAAGACTTTTGATATTTAAGACTAAAGCTTGCTTCCATTATAAATCTAATCTTGACCTACTTCCTAAAGCCATTTCTGGGTGCTGAAGAGACTCCAGGGAATGAAGCCTAACTCAATAATGCAATGAGGAAGCAACTCTCCCACCACCTTGATATCCCTGGATTTGAGGAATCATGTCACCTTCTCCTCTCAGGAGTAATTTATTTCAACAGAGACCCACTTAGAAGCAGCTAGAGCTGGCCTAAATGCAGAATTTCTGGTTCACAGGAAATTTCAGTGTTTCAAAATTTGGGTTCATTTGAATGCAGAACAAAAAAAAATAATAAAAAAATTGCAAACTGGAAATTTAAAAAAAAGGGGATTTCAGAAACTCCAACATATGGCGTTTCCAAAATGAAACGTGCTTCCTGGGACTCTGACATTAACATGATTCTTGCCAGTTTCACTGCTGCCCACCACTGAATAGCAGCAATGAAACTGCCAGATAACAGCTACCAGGGCTTTGAGGGGCCACAACTCTGGGCAGCCCCTCCATATGGATTATTCTTGGGCCAGCTGGCTCCCTGGGCTGCCTGACTCTTGGAGTAGCTGACTCACCACACTCCTGGAGTCATGCAGCCAGGAGTCTAGACCCTCTCCACGTACAAGGGCTACCGCTGAGCTGGGGACCCTAGAAGCCAAAGGATTCCCAACTCAGAGGCAATCTATGTGATACAGCTGCCCCAGAAATATGGAACCTGAAAAGCTGGGGTCCCAGTCTGTCTGCACATTGGAGCTGCCGATCCTAGATGCCCTGAGCTTCCTGGAACCAGGACAGTCCATGAGGTGGGTCTACCTTGGAGTCACAGACCCTAGAACCCTGGGGTCTCCAGCAACCCACCAGATGAGCTGGTAGGAAAGCAGGGAGGTTTCTGCTGGAACACTGCCTGGTTCATTGAATGTTCATTTGTGCAAAACATTTCAGGTTCAACAAATTGGCATTTTTAGACAAAACCGTTTCACCAGAAAATTCCTAACAATGCTAGAGGAGTAGAGTACAGTATTTCTGTTCTAATGGAAAAATTTTGAAAAGCTCCACCCTGCATGGGGCATGTGGTAGTATAAGCTTAAGTTTCCTACTTAGGAAAGGAAATGGCAGGAGAATCTTCAGAGTCTCCCACGCAGGCAGAAGACAGTAGATCTCTCTCTCTCTCTCTCGCCCCCCTGCAACATTTTCTCCCCTATAGAAACAACACATGGTAGCATCTTTCCTCTGGTAAAGAAATGTCTTTGATCTCAGTAGAACAGAGTGGAAAGGGAAAGTTATACACCTAAGGAAAGAGAATCCATGACTTCTGTTGAGCACCAGTACAAAATTACATCTGTTATTGGTGCATAATGAGTGTGATCGGGCTCCCCCTTGCCTGTTTATATAGAACATGCAAGCAATGTTGTTGGTCATTACTCTTCTGTTCTGGTTCCTTGTGAATGGTAGGAAGTGGAGGCAGGCATTGTGGACAGCATGGAAGTCTAGCAGGTTTCTGAGTAGCTTTGTCTTGGCTGTGGACCATAACCCCTAAATTGTGTGATGTTGCAGGTGTGCTCCCCACCCTATGAGGGAGGCATCCATTGTTATCATCTGTGTAAATGGGATCCCTGAGAACACATTGTGTGGTTGAGTCCAGCAGGTTAGTGATTCCTTGACTTTGGGAGGCATCATTAATCATCTGTTTAATACGTTTGTTTGATCTGTAGACGGTTTCTAACCATCCTTGCAGGAAGGGCATATGTAACCACGCATGTTTCACCACAAATATGCATGCTGCCATGTGGCCCAGAAGTTGGAGGCATGTGTGGGCTGTAATCTGTGGGCTTGTCCTCACTGTGGATATGAATGTCTTTATCATATTGAATCTGTCTCGTGGAAGTGATGCTTTCGCTGCCACTGAGTCAAGGAGAACAACAGATCCTTCTGATGCAGAAAGTGGTGCGGCACCAAGAGCTTCAGGGCCAAAGAGTAAGGTGCTGACTGTATTGGAAGTGCAGCGTACGGAGCACTGTTGTCCACAACAGTCTGTGTTGGCGCTGTTGCACTAGCAGCATTAGCTGTGGCATTGTAATCGAAGCAGTTGTCGGTGCAGACTCCTTTAGCATTGTTGACGGTGTAGTGGTGGAGACGGGCAGTTTAGAGCCCTTAGACTCCACACTGGAGCACTAGGTTCCGGCAGCAGCCACCGCGTGAGCAGTGCCAGAAATGCCCAGAGTGTCATAAGTGTTGAGCAGCGGTGCTGCCGGCACTGATGAGAGTGATTTAGTCGGGGACTGTTTTCTGCTGGTCTGTTCTCTATGAGGCGAAGAGGATGGTTTTTTGTGAATTTTTTGGTTTTTGGAGACCTTGGTAGAGATTGTGACTTATGCCGGGAAGAGGTTTCCTGACCTGGGTCAGAGGCTGGTCTTAATAACTTTTCCATCAAAATGAGTTTCAGCCTCAGGTCTCTATCTCTGTGTCCCCTCCCCCAGTTTGTTACAAAGGGCACATTTCTGAGGAATATGAGCTTCCCCTGGGCAACAAACACATTGAGTGTGCCCAATAACACAGGCATTGCCTCTCTGCACGTGCATCTTTTAAATCCTGGTGAACCAGGCATTTATCTAATTTAACACCATTCCTGCCCATCCTGGCTAATAGCCACTGATGGACCTATCCTCCATGAATTTATCTAATTCTTTTTTGAACCCTGTTATAGTCTTGGCCTTCACAACATCCTCTGGCAAGGAGTTCCACAGGTTGACTGTGCACTGGGTGAAGAAATACTCCCTTTTATTTGTTTTAAACCTGCTGCCTAATAATTTCATTTGGTGACCCCTACTTCTTGTGTTATGAGAAGTAGTAAACAAACACTTCCTTATCTACTTTCTCTATACCAGTCATGATTTTATAGACCTCAATCATATCTCCCCTTAGCCATCTCTTTTCCAAACTGAAAAATCCCAGTCTGATTAATCTTTCCTCATACGGAAGCCATTCCATACCCCTAATAATTTTTGTTGTCCTTTTCTGAACCTTTTTCAATTCCAATATAACTTTTTGGATATGGGATGACCACATCTGCATGCAGCATTCAAGGTGCGGGCGTACCATGGATTTATATAGAGGAAATATGATATTTTCTGTCCTATTATCTATCGCTTTCTTAATTATTCCCAGCATTCTGTTCACTTTTTTGACTGCCACTGCACATTGAGTGGATTTTTTCAGAGAACTGTGCCCAATGACTCCAAGATCTCTTTCTTGAGTGGTAATAGCTAATTTAGACACCATCATTTTATATGTATAGTTGGGATTATGCTTTCCAATGTGCATTACTTTGCATTTATCAACATTAAATTTCATCTGCCATTTTGTTGCCCAATCACACAGTTTTGAGAGATTCTTTTTTAGCTCTTCGCAATCTGCCTGGGTTTTAACTATCTTCAGTAATTTTATATCTGAAAATTTTGCCACCTCCCTGTTTACCCCTTTTTCCAGATAATTTATGAATATGTCAAATAGGACTGGTCCCGGAACAGACCCCTGGGGGACACCACTATTTACTTCTCTCCATTCTGAAAACTGACCATTTATACCTACCCTTTGTTTCCTATCTTTTAACCAGTTACCAATCCATGAGAGGACCTTCCCTCTTATCCTGTGGCAGCTTACTCTGCGTAAGAGCCTTTGGTGAGGCACCTTGTCAAAGGCTTTCTGAAAATCTAAGTACACTGGATCCCCTTGGTCCACATGCTTGTTGACCCCCTCACTAACTTATCTAACAGTAGAAACAAAGGTTTTTAATGGGGCTGCTGAGCTCTGTCTCAGGCCGGGGATGGTTGATAAGGAACTGAGGGGTCTGGGTTGCACGTGCTAGATGAAGTGCCAATGGCGCACAAGGCAGGCACCACGCATGCGCAACCTGTACAGGCACTGCTACTAAAACTCTCAGAGCAAAGGAGAAGGGATGCACCAACACCTGGAGTGGAGCACATACAGGGACATGCCTCAAAGAAGAACTATCACTCCCTTGCTCTGTGACATGATTGATGCCTGTCACATGTATAGCCCAACACTGAACAGGTTTGGGGTGGGAGGGGGGAGGGGAGGGCCTGACATACTGCATTGCAAATTCACAGTTAATTTCCAGATTTCTGCAACCTGCTGAATATCTGTATTTTGGTTTATTCTCCCCCATATGTATTACTTTGTATTTTTCCCAACTCAATCTCATTTTATTATTTCTTGCCTAGATTTCTAATCTCTCTGTCTTTTAGTTTTGCATTTTTCTACTAAATTTCTGTCTCATTTAAAGATGATATTACCTTTACCTCCCAACCCTTTCCCTCACACAATTTTCTGGAGAAATAACTCTCACTTCACTCTTCCACACTAGCCAACTACTATTCTCTCTCTATCCTTTGTTTTTTCAGCAAGAATCTAGAGAAAGTTCTGTCATGTCTCCCAAGTCAATCTCCTTGATAACTTTGTTTGCCTCTTGCCTATTTTTTAAGTCTAGAGACAACCCTGCCATTATGACAGTTTCTTACTGTAATGTGTGTTGTGATACTCTACTTAGGAAATGTTATTAAGAAGCTGTACTTTATACTATGGAAAGATGCTATATAAACATGCTTGTTCAAAAACATGGTTTGAGCCCCTAAACGGGTATAAAGGCATCAACATGTTATTGAATTGTAATTCAGATCTAGTTTATATGTAGGCATGTAAAAAGCATGACAGGAGATGGTTGGAGATTACTGATGGCTAAAGATGGTATATCATTCCTTTTGTTACCCAGTAAGGCCCCATGCTACTGAATCACTGGTTTAAGAGACAGTTTTAAAGTCACAAGCTTGTTATGCCTCTTAACCAGCTATGTTTAATTGCCGACTTCTGCCTTGTTTTATGGCTCCAGTATGAAACAGTGAGTGGTAGAAGGGTGGGCTGATGTTTTTGAAACCCTGTGCCCAGTGTTCTGGTATGGCATCTTTACTTTCCAATGATAATCCATGATCCTCTTAGAATTACATCCAGCTATTTTTAGGGCTCATACATAGAGCTGGGTGAAATTTTTTGGCTGAAAGTTTTTTGCCAAAAATGCAGATATGGCAACACCTAAATGTTTCATGATTGTTTTTGTTGGTTTTGCCAAATTGTTAATTTTGGAAAAAAACAAATAAAATCCAGAAAAACTCTGAACATTTTATTTTGACATTTTAAAATGAAATGTTTTGATTTTTCAATTTGAAATGACTTTTCCTTTCAAAATTTCTTTTAATTTTATTTAAAACAATATTCAAAGACATTTAAAAATGGTCAAAAATGAAACAATTCATTCGACCCATTAAAAAGGTTACTTACCTATAACTATTTTCCACTGTATGCATCCAATGAAGTGAGCTATAGCTCACAAAAGCTTATGCTCTAATAAATTTGTTAGTCTCTAAGGTGCCACAAGTACTCCTTTTCTTTTTACGGATACAGATTAACACGGCTGCTACTCTGAAACTTATCTATAACTGAGGTTTCTTCATGATGAACTCTGTATATTCACACTAATGGAATAGATTAATAGATACTAAGGTCAGAAGGGATCATTATGATCATCTAGTCTGATCTCCTGCACAACGCAGGCCACAGAATCTCACCCACCCACTCCTGCGAAAAACCTCACCTATGTCTGAGCTATTGAAGTCCTCCAGTCGTGGTGTAAAGACTTCAAGGAATTCTCTGACCATTAAACTGAATAAAGTACTTACATGCAGTACTACTTTCATCTTGTTATTTTATAAGCGACAAACAACTTTGGGGACTGTTTAAATTGCTTTATCAGCCCTGTCTAAATAAAAAGCTAAAGGCTTTTAACATCCAGAGTATGTAGTTTAGCCTCCCCCTCTTCAATATGAAGTTTGGGAAAGAACACCGGTAAAATTTTATAGACTGGTTTATATGAAAACACGAGATCCTTTTAGGTAAAAACACTGGTGTGTAAAAGAAACGTGTGAAAAACTAAATGGCTGATCAGCCATTAATGCATGTAATTCACTTTGGCTATGTCTACACTACAGCAGCGCAGCTGTACAGAGATGCACCCCTTTAGTGCTTCTGGTGAAGATGCTCTAAGTCAATGGGAGAGAGCTCTCTTGTTGGCATACTAACTTCTGCGTCCGTGAGAGGCAATAGCTATGTCGGCAGGAGAAGCTCTCCCACCGACACAGCACTGACCACACCGGTGCTTAGGTTAGTATAACTTATGTCACTCAACGGTGTGGATTATTCACACCCCTGTGCAATATAAATTATACCAAAATGATTTATAGTGTAGGCATTGCTTTATATGCCTTGCAGAGGCAATGACTATCAAAGTCACTGTCTAAATGGACAAAAAAATAAATTACAGCTTCCCAAAAGCTCAGAGTGAGGTCTTATCAATTGCGAGAGCACTATGTTTAAATCCGAAGATGGTATAGATGCCTTATTGGAGGGTATAAGTTACTGAGACCTTTTAAAAACCTTTTAACTATATTATTACTAAAAATAAATTTTTCAGTCCACAGGTACATTGTATGCTGATATGGCTGCGAGATGAATCTTCACTGAAGATAGTGAGAGAGCTCATTTCTTAAGGTATAACAAATATTGTAAAATGAAACTAATTGGTGTTGCATATGGATCTACATCAAAAGCCACAATAAAAATATTTTCTATTTATGACTATAACATCTT